>NC_064305.1:75848519-76448519 GCF_023373825.1 Bactrocera dorsalis
CGAGATGTCTGAAAGTGGTAGCTCCCATCTCTTTAATCCTCGATCTCGGAAAGGCGATACCATCAAAAAGAAATACTTGAGATCCAAACGGCTTCAACTGCTTGCATCCGCTAAGATTCTCTATTTTCACTCATCAATCACTTAGAACCTCTACAACTAGGGAATGGCTAGCCTTACAGAGGGCGAAGAGCTCACTAGATCTCTTGCGATCCATTTCAAATCAAAATGATATTGCCACAGCGCAAGAACCAATAATAGCCCAGTGCTGGCCATGCTTCCGAGAAGCTCAGCTATCCAATAGTAATATGAAACGAGTTCCCAGGTGCCATTCTATTGATAGTGGGTCTAAGATGCTTTTTTTGCCACTCGCCAGACAGACAAACATAAACTGTAAGGCTAGAATACTGACCAAACTTGGTCTGTTGCCTTTGCAGAAGCTATTAATGGACAATAAAAGTGTTATTTAAATTTATTGTGAAAATAAATGGTAAAGTGTCACTGTCTCATCAAGCTGTCCTTGTAAATAATACACCTGAGCATGCTCGTACACATTAAATGCTGTTGAGTATGGCTCCGATATGCTGCAAAGTCCTAGTGCATACGTTTCAAGTGTAAGCTACGAGCACAAAGTACGCTCAGCTTACTTCGACTTCACTACATTTGTACCTTTGCATCAAAATCAGATTACGTAGTGCGTTAAAGTAAACCTTGGAAAATTCCTGCTGCTTTTAGGTCAAACTACTTTAATTGTGAGCTAGAAGGCTTTCATTAAGAGAGAAAAATGTGAAATGAATTTATGCTGATGGAAAGGAATGTGATAGGTATTATTTCTGCAACTTCGAAAGCTGCTTTCAGTTCCTTCAATTTTTTCTTCAGTAATAATTATTGGTATTATAAGAAAAAAAAATGAAAAAAATACAGAAATTCAAGTGAAAGCTCCGTTCCATTATTGTGTGAGGTTCTCAAGCATCGATTTAATTTTAAACTTAATAGATCTGCAGTTGTATCAAGAGATATTTGTTAATTGATGGACTAGGTCTTAAGGCAGCAAAAAAAAAAATCAAGCATCAAGGTCCGATTGCGCCTTCTCTAGCTAAGATAAGATAAATAGATGAAGATTGTACCACGACCTAAGGTCTATTGTGCCCTCTCCTAAGTCCCACCTAGGCAGCTGTTCTGGAGTTTCAGGTTCTCTGCCGCAAAACCGCATACATAAAGGCTTCCTGGGCTTATAGTGATCAGTGTAGAATGCGACAAGTAGCCTGAGTTTGTCCCTAGGGAGATTAATTACATATTTGAAACTGCTGAAGTTGTAACCCCACAAATTGGCATGTCGCTTGCCTTGGAGTTGCTGCCAATACCTCTCTCTGCCTACTCATTCTTCCGTTACTCTTTGGTCAATGGTGTCACACCACTTAAGTCCTTTATTTGCTGGGAAGGGATGCTGTCATTTGAAGCAGTGTGCGTTTGCATATCTGGTCGATTACTAAGTGAAGTGGTGAGAGCTCAAGCATGACTTGAAGTGCTGCCGTCGGGCGTGTGCGCTTGGCACCCGATATGCAGATGCATGCAAGTCGTTTCAGCTTCGATAGATGGAGCCCTATCGAAATTTTGCGATGCTTTCGAGCCTCAAGCCCCATATGGGATTATTGGCCGCAAGATCATGGTATACAACCACACGACAGTCCTTGGCTTGCAGCCCCCAGATTTACCAGCTTATCGATTGCGAACCATCAATGCCTTCTCTAGCTACAGAATACAGCTTCTCTGGTTATTATACTAACGGGGATTCAAGTTCATCAGCAATACAACTTGTTATTTTATGGCATTTAAGAGGTTATATCCCCTTGTAAGAAAAAAAAAACACGAGTTTTTTGTTTTTTTTTTTTTTTGTAGAGGCAGTTTTGGATTTCCTTGATCCGGTAGTCATTTTCCAAAAAAGGTGTTTGGCTTTGAGGAAGATTTTTTAGCTTAAAATTATCTTAAATCCAACAACTAAAAAATATATAATTAATATAGATAAATACAGGTAATATTCGACGAACTAGTCAAAATTCTGATTTTTGGCAACATTTTATACTTTAGAGTATCTTAACGAGTCGAAATTATTATCAAAATCTTATTCCTTCAAGCATTACCTTACAAAAATATTTAGGAAGGTTATAAGTTATCGATTCAAGAGTTTCGGAGAAATTTTCCTCACCGACTCTGAAACACTTACCTCTTGTTCTTCGAAACACTCAAGAAATTTTTTTAACTACATTGAAAAGAGCTCATTCTCCATGCTTTCCATTACTCTTTGGTCCATCTCGAACAGTAGTGCGTTAACTTGATCCTAAGCTTTCTATTGGTCCAAAGATGGCTTTTATATACTTTGCTTTTAATATAAACCCAAAGAAAAAAGTCAGTGGTGGGCAAAACTGGAGGGGGCCGATTCCACTAAGTTAAAAAATCTTACAAAAACGTTCCTAACTCCGAAACTGTTTCTCGGACCAACTTTCGGAAAATATTTTATAATACACATATACTTACGTATATACAAAGAGAAGAGATGGGAGAGCATACCCAAGTATTCACGAGCTATATGTTGGCCTTCGGTCAATTTAATTGTGCGTTCACTAAAATCCTTTTGTAGCCTTTTTGATGTTTCCCTTCACAAGAATCTCTTTTGGGCATCCTTTGGGTTCAGCTTCTACGGTTCTTTTTCGGTCTCTGGGGAATTTAGTAATTTTAGCACTCATCGTTCCATTTTTCGTTATAAGCAACGGTTTTGTTTGCTGCAGAAAGTGTATCGATACACAAAACTCCCACCAGGTATAGTATTTCTGGTCGTTAATGTGTTTAATATGTGGAGTATGATGAAATTGCACTCAAAAACGTTTTTGCCAACTATTTATTGCTTCCGAAAAGTAAACAAATGTTTGGAAAAGAGAATTGTTCATTGAGAAATAAAACGTCTGTCAGCTTAGAATACTTAATGACAAGACTACTTATGCTTATTGTACCATCATTGTATTCAAAGACAGGCAATTAAATTCGTCTTTTTGTGTTTCTAAGCTCCAATCACATACAACCATACATCAATGTGGCATAAAAAAAGTATTGCTGACAGCAAGTTGCATTTACATTTGAGAAAATTGACAGAATTGTTACGAAACTTGCAGCACTAATGTAGCAGAAAGTGGCAGTTGTCAAAACAAAATTTTAAAGATTCTCGAAGAACTTTTTCCAATGAAAATATAGCTTGCAAGCTCAAAAACTACAAAAAAGCGTAAAGCTATTATAGAAAGCAATACATGAAGCACAAAAATCGTTCGAAAAAGTATTGAATAAAGTACATGGAAACTTTGTTGCTCCTTCACCCCCAACATTGCCGTTCCGGGCACCCACAATGTCACCAAGCCTGCTTCTCTTTTTTGTTGCTAACATATGACAACAATCGATGCTCTTCAGGGTCAAAGCAGTTATACAAACATACATCCATACATCCATACCAGAAAAAAGAATAAGTAAAAGTTGAAGGAGGCATGAGTTAAAGCCGTTCAAAATTACACTTTATTCATCGTAAATGTTGAAATGTAGAGAGCAAGAGATTTTTGTTTTCATTTGCAGCAATTCAAGAGTAAAACTCTACAAGGAAATCTTTAAAAATACAAAAAGTGAAGAGAATTTCTTTTTCCACCCCTTATTTGCAACAAAAGCGCTTATAATTAAAAGGTGTGTATGTCAGTAATTTCATTTATTGTGCTTTTATTCCACAAAAGTTTCCCAGAAGTTTTCAACAAGGCACTTAACCCTTACAGAAATGATAACCGACCTTCGCACGTCTCCCTCGTGTATGCCCACCACTTCTCTTTTTAATCAGAGGCTGAGCTATACAATTTGTTTCGCAAGCAATGAAAACTTTAAGTTTAAGTTTAAGTGCCGCAATTGATAAACTCAAAGGAATTTAAACAAAATCGCTTTGTTCTTATTCGTATTCGTCAATTGCTGTACGATTTGTAAGATAATGGTTAGCATAACAGTAATTGTCATTGAAATCTATTTTCCAACTTGTATAGTATAATTTTGTGCACCTAACGGTTGTTTTTAACACCTAAAACTAATCGAGTTGGGCAAAGAACTGTAGATGCATATTAAGGTGGGTCAAAAACCGAAAATGTTTCTTTTTTCGCTTTGTACTCTCAAAAATTGTTTAATAGACACCTCCAGAAAGGCTCTGCAAGTATAAGCTCCTAATTGTAACGAGAAGGTCGTTCGTCTCTTATTTTCGTATTAATAGGTAGATAGAAAAATTTATATCTCGCTTGAAAAATATTTGTGGATTTTATAACAAATTGAATGCTCTTCAAAAAAGTTCTTAAACGACTTTACGACCTTAAAGTTTGGTCATATTTATATGGATTTCAATGCCTATAGCTGACTTTTTACCGAAAATAACGGTCAAACTGTGAAATATGTTAATGAGTATCAAGGAGCATATTATTCCAATCACGTTGCGCCTGTGCAAAATACCACTGCACCGTAGAGCAGAACTGGTCTTAGAATAGCTGTGTAGCATCAGTGCCTGAGAGAGGGAGAGAGCCCCCAAGTTGTGCCGACATACATATGAAGAATTCCTAGCTTTTCTCACTCTTCCACGTTGTGCTTCCACAGCAGTTTGCTGGCCAAGACTACCCCAAGAACTTGGTGCGAGTCTTGAGAGAAAGTTGTGTCCCATTTAGTGATACCCAATTCTGTACTGAATTGAGAATGGTGGTCATAATACTGCTAATGATCTATTGACACTTACCTGTTACTAAGATGGTAATAACGTTCACATATCCCACAATCTTAGGGGCTTTTCCATCCAAGTTCCTTATCCACCTTACGGAATACCTCTACATACTTTCTTGGTCATTCTAGCGTCGTTCCATTCCGCTCTTATCCTTCAAGAGATCAAAATGCTTCTGATCCAGGGTTGTATAGTATGATCAATACCTATTAACAGGATACTATTCAGAATAGCTTGCGTACAGACGTTGTTGAATCCTTCAGAAATGTCCGAGAATACTCCAAGGGCGTATCCCTTATATTCAAGAGCCCTTTCGATATTTCATACCAGTTCAGTCTGATCTGTCTGATCTGTCCTTCGACAAGCTTCTAAGGGACGCTGCGCCCCAATTTGGACGGCCCTTAACTAAATAAATGGTCTCAGCTCCTTATCACTAATATAATGATTTCCGTTTCACTGGTCGATTTTCCCCACAAACCCTTTAATTTTTTTTACTAGGATGGGTTCCCAACTTCCAAAAGTATTAAAATTTACCATTCCTCACCCTTTAAAACTTGACCTTTTCAACGACAATAACCAACCAATGAAGCTCTAAAAAACGTAATGATATTTCATTAACAGTTACAACTGCTGTGTTGTAATTACATTTAATACACCGTTAAGTCTAAAACCCGCTCATTACACTACCGTAAAAATATATGAAATGTACGTCAAGCTGGCCAAATTTCCGTGTCATTTTCTTTCAACTATATATCTTTACCTTTCAAAAATAACGGCAATAAGTTCTCATTAATATTTGTGACATTATTATTCAACCTAGTTCTTTAAAAAACTTTGAATAATTAGTCAAGAGACTTTATTCACCACATCAAAAAAAATTCATTTTCCATGCTTTCCATTACTCTCGAACAGCGGTGCATTAACTCGGCCCAAAGCTGGTCATTGGTCTAAAGATGACTTGCATATTCTTCACTTTTCAAATATCCTCAAAGAAAAAAGTCAGTGGTGGACAAAACCGGTGAACTGTATGGTCAGTAAATGTCACGTCCCTTTGACATCAGAAGTCAAATATGTCATAACTGCTTTCAAACCATTTTAAAGCATTTGTCAGCTGGCTTAGAGAGTCAAAACATATGGATATCGATTTCCGAGTAATACCAAACCAAACAAACGCCACATTTTAGCCATTCTATTGTCTTTCATGGCGTTCGAATGAATTTCGCCGAATAAAGCAATTGTGCAACATGTCTAATCAAGCCAATCAATTAATAATTTTCAAAGTCATTCACTATTTACAAACCAACAGAAAGCAGACTACATATTGAAGTACATTTAATGATCACATCGCCCAACAATATTACTCAGGCATTAAATGCTCATTAATTTCAGCAAATGTGAAGGCTATGGAATCCTTTAATAATTAAACTCTATTATATTTACAGCCACAATCTCATTTGCAAACACAAAATGTCCTCAACACAAACGCCTACATACAATCCTATAGTATATACTGTTAACTCTCTCCCACACGTCAAACACTATAAACAAGCTGTTGTGCGCCTTTCAACAAATGATTTGGTGTCGGTAGGTTGTCAACGACAGCCGCAGTGCTGGGAGTTGTTCGTTGATTATGTCATAATAATTTGGCGTTGATTGTGTGGTCCGTTTCGGGCATAACGACAAATATGTTTCAGTATTGTGTGCGATTGGAGCACGACTCTGGGTTTACGCCAATAATCTCTAATTGCAACAATGAAGTTAAATGTATGGTTGACTTGTGCTTTCAACTCTGTTGTAAAGTTGTCAGGTGTAACCTGACTGTTAGAATTGTATGTGCTTGTTGAGTGAAACGGCCGTCATACTAAATTGGACTAATAATAAGGTGAACAGCATTTTGGTTAGCCTAGCACTTCCTGTTGTTCACCTTATGTCATCGGTGTCTTTTGTGATTACATTAACAATTTCAATAAGGTAGCTTTGGTGTAATATGCAATGAATGACTCTGTTGTCCGTTGTATTAAATTGTGGACAGTATAAATTAAAGCAGACAACTTCTTGACAAGCACTAAATTTAATGAAGTTGCGGATTCCAGGTGTATGAAAGACAAGTAGTGCTTTGCAGAAAACTATTTATGACACTTTTTCTTTGCTGTCAAAACAGCGGTACTTTTTGAAAAGAAATATTAAAAATATTTAATATGCCTATTTTCCATGAGGTCTTAGGATTGTGAATCCTTAAACCCATCAAGCACCAATTCTAAAGAAGAAATAGATAATATATGGCCACTAAAAAATGTGACCTCAATTTTATAAAAACAAAAAAACATTACCTCTTTGCCATAGCCGTGTCAAACTTTTGTCATTATTACTGTCAAAACTGTTATACCTGTCATATTTAACTTGGTATGCTATGGGATAACTCCTTAAGTACGTTTATTGACCAAAGATTTTGACCAATTTTGCAGTTTCTTTATTATAAGAGGTTTTCAGTATGTCAAATTCAATGACAGTTGTAGTCAGACCAACAGAAACGGACTTGCTTTAACTTTTATACAATTGTTGGCAACAGCTCTCGATTTAAAAAGACAATTTAGCTGAAAAAATCGAATATTTGCTCTGAAATATGCGTCATCGACCTTTCGTTGCTGTCATTTAGCGTCAGTGAATTTGACATAATGAAAACCACATATTTGTCAGTAAGTCAATCATTTTAATTTAATAAGTTTACCTTATCTGTTTGTATATTAATATGCCTATTTTATATTCAAACCTACTGGAAATATTTATGATCTGATACAAAATTTTCATATGACAATTATGTGATCCAAATTTACACTCAGATAAATATTTATTCCTCAATTAAGGTAGAAGTCGGAGACTCTATAAAACATATACGATATATAAATGAGCAAGGATACACTCTCAGTTTTTGAGATATCTATTTAAAGTTTTATACACATTCTTCTCTCGCAATAGTACAACACTAGAACATATTATTTATATCCAGTTACTATATCAAATAGCTGTCAAACATACTGACCGAAAAAATTATACCCTTGTAGGGAAAAATTTTTTAAATGACGAGCTATCTTCACCAAATTTGGCATGAATTATTGTCCAAGACAATGCAATAATCTCCCAATATATTATTCAGATCGGACTACTATAGCATATAGCTATCAAACAAATTAACTAAAGAAAATTAAATTCGTGTATGGGCAACTTTTTTATATGATAAGCTATCTTAACCAAATTTGGCATGAATTAATATCCAAGGCAATGCTATGATCTACAAGTATATTATACAGATCAGACCACTATATCATATAGCTGTCATACAAACTGACAAATCGAAATTAAATCCTTGTATGAAAAAGTTTTTTATTTGTATATGAATTTTCACGAATTTCGGTATAGATTATTGTCCAAGACAATGCTACAATCTCCGAACATGTTATACCGATCTGACCACTATAGCATATAGCTGTCATAGAAACTGGCAGATCAAAATCAAAATCTTTTATGAAAACCCTTTAAATTTACCAAGATATTTTCACGAAATTTAGCGTAGATTGTTGTTCATGACAACTCTACAATCTTCGAAAAAAATATTCAGGGTCCATATGATGTATAGTTGCCACCTGTAAAGACTTTTGTAACTTCAGTATATTTTTCCAACTAAATCTAAAATGTAAATAAATCTGTAAATAATTCCTTACTTTAATACGCAATATATTAGGTATGACTTTCCATTCTAAATTCTCGCCAACACGCAATTTACGTCACACTCTCCCTGCTTAACCTCCGTACGCACGCATTTCCGCCATCATTGTTAGTGTCAAACAAAAGCACATAATACTCTTCAGCACTTCAGGCTAGAGGATAGTATAGTAAGTATAAATAATGAAAAATAAAAGCTTATATAAGCGTCATCAGCAAACAAGCAGGGAGCTCATACAAATCATTGCCGCGTAAATCCGTACAAAGTAAGACAATTGCTATGGCAATAGAGTCGTCTCCCACGCCACAGGGCCACCTGTCAGCAGAAGCATGACACGTGTATACACACACACATATATATATTTATTTTATAAAGTGAAGTAATAAAATGTTGATTTACATATTGTTTTAGTAAATCCAATTTGCCACCAGACATAAACCGAGCGCTTGCCGGCAAGAAAGACTTGGCAATGAATTGATGAAGTGGCGTTGGTGATGTTATGAGTCATGACATTATTCTCTTTTTCATAAAAAGCTATTTTGGCGTAATTTTTTCTACGAATAGTAGTTGCACATAAATGTTATGACTTTTTTGCTGCTTCGTTCGCGAACATCGGTTTCTGACAGCCGATTTTGGTAACGCAAAAAGCTTTACTGCATATTTGGTTAATAGTTTTTAACTCTTTGTTTTTGTGGCATGCAAATTTCTGCTGATAAATGGTTACTAATATTTTGATGACAGAAGCTTATAACTTCAAAATGCTCATTTTCTAAGAGAAAATTAATTCTTCCGTTTACTCTTTTCACGTCGTTAGAACAATATTTATTAGAAGGCTTTTGTTTCCAAAACTAATTTTCAAAAGAACGCATTCAAAATATTGGGTAGTCGAAAAGTCTTTTCGTATTTTTCCAATAGATGTCGTTGCAGTCGTATGTCTGCAGTGCTACCAATCACATTCAATTCGTGAAATTTACGTAGACGATGCTGTTCGGGTAGCACAACAATGGTTCGCTCGCTTCCGTTCGGGAAATTTCGATGTGAAAGATGCAGCTCCATCGACCTATCGTTGAAAAAGTCGATAAAATTATGGAAAAGATTGACCAGGACCGTCCCATAAGCAGCAATGACATCGCTAAGGAACGCAACATTTATCATCAAACAGTTTTGAACCATTTAAAAAAGGCTGGCTACAAAAAGAAGCTTGAGTTTTGGGTACCACTTGAGTTGTCTCTGAAAAATTTATTGGACCGAATTAACATCTGCAATTCTTTGCTGAAACGTAATGAATGCGAACCATTTCTGAAGCGAATGGTAACAGGAGACGAGAAGTGGATAATGTGCGAAAAAGACCATGGTCCAAGCGATGCTGAGTGTTTGGTGGAATTGGAAAGGAAGCATCTACTAAAGGGTGATTTTTTAAGAGCTTGATAACTTTTTTTTAAAAAAAAACGCATAAAATTTGCAAAATCTCATCGGTTCTTTATTTGAAACGTTAGATTGGTTCATGACATTTACTTTTTGAAGATAATTTCATTTAAATGTTGACCGCGGCTGCGTCTTAGGTGGTCCATTCGGAAAGTCCAATTTTGGGCAACTTTTTCGAGCATTTCGGCCGGAATAGCCCGAATTTCTTCGGAAATGTTGTCTTCCAAAGCTGGAATAGTTGCTGGCTTATTTCTGTAGACTTTAGACTTGACGTAGCCCCACAAAAAATAGTCTAAAGGCGTTAAATCGCATGATCTTGGTGGCCAACTTACGGGTCCATTTCTTGAGATGAATTGTTGTCCGAAGTTTTCCCTCAAAATGGCCATAGAATCGCGAGCTGTGTGGCATGTAGCGCCATCTTGTTGAAACCACATGTCAACCAAGTTCAGTTCTTCCATTTTTGGCAACAAAAAGTTTGTTAGCATCGAACGATAGCGATCGCCATTCACCGTAACGTTGCGTCCAACAGCATCTTTGAAAAAATACGGTCCAATGATTCCACCAGCGTACAAACCACACCAAACAGTGCATTTTTCGGGATGCATGGGCAGTTCTTGAACGGCTTCTGGTTGCTCTTCACCCCAAATGCGGCAATTTTGCTTATTTACGTAGCCATTCAACCAGAAATGAGCCTCATCGCTGAACAAAATTTGTCGATAAACACATTTCGAACCGAACACTGATTTTGGTAATAAAATTCAATGATTTGCAAGCGTTGCTCGTTAGTAAGTCTATTCATGATGAAATGTCAAAGCATACTGAGCATCTTTCTCTTTGACACCATGTCTGAAATCCCACGTGATCTGTCAAATACTAATGCATGAAAATCCTAACCTCAAAAAAATCACCCGTTATAAGCTGCTCCAACCTGGTCGAACGATTGATTCTACATTTTACTGTCATCAACTGATGAGAGGGAAGCAAACAATTGAAAAAAACGGCCAGAACTGATCAACAGAAAGGGTTTCGTCTTCCATCGGGAGAACTCTAGAGCACATACATCTTTGATGACTCTGCAAACACTGGGAGCACTTGACTGGGGAGTTTTGATGCATCCACCATATACCCCTCACCTTGCACCATCGGACTACCATTTTTTTCGGTCAATGCAGAACTCCCTAAATTGAGTAAAGTTGTCTTCAAGAAAAGCCTGAGAAAATTACTTGTCGCAGTTTTTCGCCGAGAAACCAGAAAAGTTTTATACTGTTGGAATAATGTCGCCAGCGGAAAAATGGCAAAATGTGGTCGACCAAAATGGTACATATTTGGTTCATTAAGTTCATTATAAATATAAAAAAAAGAAGCTGAATTTAATTAAAAATACGAATATATGTTTTGTAGCACATCCGACGTTTTCCTCTAGGACTTACAAACTTCCAGGCAAAATTAATATATCCTGTTCAGCGTATATCTGCATTTAAGCAAAAACTTCGCCCGGCAAATATCTGGAAATATGAAAACAGTTTGCACACACTGCATATCTTCGGCGTATTTACGCAGCTTTTGGGCTCACACTAACTAGTTAAACCGCTAACAACTAATTAGCAACATAATCACAAGCATTTTCGTCTCTGTGAGGCAATCTGGCACTTCAATTATGTTGCTATTCACCGGTATTTTATGCGAAAATACTCATTTACATAAATTTAGTTTCGGGTAGTTCTGCTTCAGTCGCGTTTTCCGCGTTGCGCATTATGAAAATACACTTTGTTACTGAGTAAACAAAACGAAACTTTTAGAAAAGGCTTAAGAGATTTTAATGAAATTTCGAGAAAACCGAAGTAGAGGATTCAGAAAGTACGCGAAATAAATTTCAAAACACCTATCGACAACTTTTTTCCACATAATTAGTAATAATGTATATATTGAAGTAATAAGCTATTCGTAACTGAAATAACTATGTTAGGGAGTACTGAAGTCGAAGTAAACCTGAACAGTGCATATTTAAGTGCTAGGTTATATATAAGTATATTCGATATAAGAGCCTGGAGTATAAAAAGCCATAGAATCACATTTACAAAATATTCGAATATATTAGGACGGGACTCCGGACATCACACTTGAGCAATTGAAAAACCGACTCTTTGTGAAACCAACCTAGACCTAGCTTGAACCTAGAAAACTAAGCGATTTCAGTTTTTCACGAATTTGTTGAAGAAGTTAGCTTCCATTCCATATAACCAAAGCTATAGCCTACCACATGTTTTAACCTTATTCTAGTAAAAGCTGGACATTCTAGAAATAAGTGTCAAGTTATTTCTACCTCGCTTTCTGCTAGACAACTTTATTAATTGGCCGCCGTTCTATGCCGCTGTATATCGATTAGGGATGTACGGTTAAAAACTTCGACAACTACGGCAACCTTACCGATAGCAAATTTGTTCACTGGACCTCTTTCGAATCTTTCAGCGCCACAAGAGCTTTTTATCGTTCAGCGCTCACTGGGTTCAGGCATAGTAAAGCCATTTAGTGTTGGAGAATAAGATAACAGCGACCCATTCCTTATCTGATATGATAACTTCGCTATAAGGAACATTTTCTAGCTAGGAAAAAATTAACAACGAGTTTGCTCCCACTTTATCGTTTCTAATATGATCACGGCTATGAAATTGTTGAAAATGTTGCAGAAGTGTTTTCAGTTTTTTTTTTTTGATGACAAACACTACTTGCCACATGGGAGTCGTCCGAGTACCTCTCTTAATGGCGACAACATAGAAAAAGTTAAAGAAACAATGCTTGTAAATCGTCGTTTTAGCAACAGAGAGATAGCAAGGGACCACAACATCTCTTAAGAATCGACTCAATACATTTTAAGGTACGTAAGGTTAGTCAGACAAAACGATCCAGATGAACACAATTCCCTGAGGCAATTATAGGAACTGTAATGGCCTCAGTAAGTCAAAGTTATTAAGCCCAATCAATGCTAGACTCATACGAATAGACCTGAATCCTTTGAAAACACAACGTCGAGTAGGGGTCGGAAAAGAAATGCTTGTCAATGTAGCTGAAGTCTCGGAAATCATCAAACGCATCATAATTGGTGAGCCGAAGTGATCTTATGAATATGACGTTGAAACTGTATAATCATCTAGTGAATGACACTACAAAAATGAACCGTAACCGAAATAACCAAAATTCGCTGAAGGCACTGAAAGCCTTTCCAATCAAGGCTTATAAAAAGTTATAAATTGGAATAACCGTTGGTATTGACTCAAAACTAAATATGGCATGGCCATGACATCGATATCATTGATCATAACAAACGGACCGTTAGTTCTGCATTCTCCAGGTTGGACGAAAAAGGGAAGCTTATGGATCTGGTTGTGAATGAGGTCAAGACAATATATCTCCTGCCATCAAACAAACAATCGTCGCACTCGAGACTTGACTCCCACGTCACTGTTGACATATATAACTTCGAAGTCGTCTAACTTAGTACCAGCATTAAGTCCAACACCAGCATTAGTCTCGAAATACAACACAGAATAACTCTTGTCAACCGAAGCGCCTCGGACTTAGTAAGCAATTGATAAATACGAGTAACGTCCTCTCTTGACTAACCAATACCAAATTCTACAAGTCACTCATCATGCCCGTCCTGCTACATGGTGCATAAGCGTGTGCGATAACAATATCTGATGGGTCGGCGTTACGAGTTTTCGATCCAAAGATTCTGCTTAAGATTTATGGTCCTTTGTGCATTGGCAACGGCGAATACCGCAGTCGATGGAACGATGAGCTGTATGAGATATACGACGACGTTGACATAGTTCAGCGAATTAAAAGACATCAGCTACGCTGGCTAGGTCATGCCGTCCATGGATGAAAACACTCCAGCTCTGAGGGTATTCGACTGGCACGCTTTTATAAACTTGGCTGTAACCGCGTAAGCGGTGTCTACGCCATTAAAGAAGAATAAAAATATGTATAATTTGTCAGTCCGGGTCAAATTTGATCAGTTAGTATTTTTTTGTTTAATATAGTTTTTTAACCGTGTCATGCTGTAACTAAAATCGCAGATCTATGTGCACAATTTACAGTCCTTATTTTTTGATTAGTTAATTCAATCAAAGCATAGTTTAATGGTAATAAAAGTTGATTGGCAAAAATTGAGACTTTATAACCTGAACTACGGTATTTTTAATATTTTTTTTTTTTATTCTTTTCCCAACTGGAATCAAAAGCACTAAGGCTACATTTTCATTCAGAATATTAGTTTTCCTCACTTGATTACTACATACAATAATTATTTTCTTTTCGTTTCAGTATTTTTTCTTCCAATAATAAACTAGACGAAAGCAGTTCGAGAAAGGAGGCAAGCGAATAACTAATATGAGTAACTTTTTCTAAATTTAAGGTAAGTCCGTTGGGTAATTATAGTTTTAGGGCTGTTTCATAAATGTCATGTTAACAGGCAACTATCAGTTAAGTACTGGTTAACTTAACTAAGACGCCTTCTTCGCGAAAAATAATTTGTTTTTAAAGAATTTAACTGAACTTAACCAAGACTTCTTGTTTTCGAAAAGAACCTTGTTTTAATCAGAACTTAACTGACAGATGGCTGCCAACCAGACTTTAGATAGATAGATAGATTAGTGAGGTAATACATCGCGACCTAGCGTCTATTGTGCCCTAACCAGACTTTAAGAAAACTTCTAAGTTAAAAACATCAAAATTCTGTAGTCTTGAAAGGTTAACAATTTTTACCCCCGGCTGTTAGGTTTCTGTGATAACTTATATTATTTTAAGCAACTCTGAAAAAAATTGAAAAGATGTCACATGAGTGCTACTACTGAATTCTCTCGCAGCGTTTGCGCTAGTATGACGTCACAACACATTTTTACTCACACACTTTGCCTCAAACTATCCAATTCCGCACGTGTCTAATTGAATTCTTAAACTAAGACTAGTTTTAGTACCGAACCTTAATATTCTATATCTTATTTGATATATTTTTTACACTCCCTTACCACATAACATAAGTGGCCTGCAGTGAGAGAACACTCCACGATTGCTACTAAAAGCAGTAATGGCCCATCAACAATATACCATGTATTAATGTTTAATTAAAAAACCATAGAAAATGATGTAAACAATGTAAGGAGCCATAAAGAATTCATTAAATGGCACATTTCCTACAGACCCACGAACCAAAGTCGAGAAGTGACGACAAGTGTGTGTGTGGTATGAGGTGGCGCAGAATGGCAAATTTACTGCCACATATGTCTATAAGGTATATGTGTGTGTGAGGCATGTGTAAAAAGAATATAAACCTAAATAATTGCGCGCATAAATAAGGAAGTATAAAAAATACGGTAATAACCATATGTGAAGTTGGCATAAAAAACGCACTGAAGAAGTAATAAAAAAGCAGCAGCAGAAATGTCTTCCCACTGACACAAATAGCAGTAAAAGTGGGGTGGCGCAGATAATAGGTAGCAAGGACGTTCAATGAATTCAAACCTATGACTTTTGAGTGTTAAATGCCACCTGTATGTATATATACATATATGTATGTATGTGTATATACGACATTTCTGCTTCAGTCATCAGTGCCGCTGCGCACAAAGGCTTTCGGTTTATGAAGAAATTGCAGAAAAACACAGAAAAAATCATATAAATTATTCGAAATCGAATATATTGAAATTGATGTTTATTGGTGCGTTCCGTTTGAGCCCTCATACCGCACGTACGATATCGTTTCAATTTCAGTAATTGATTGCATTACAGAAGACGGTCAAAGTAACAGTGCAACAGGTGACGCCAGAGACGAGTTAATACCCGGAAAATAATACAATTTGGCTCACATTTGTAATAAAATTATATTGTTTATATTATTAGTTAAGGATAGCGCGTTTTGATATATTTGTGAAAAGTTATACCGCTAGATGGCGCTATATATTTATAATTATATTATAATTCTATAAACTCGATCTATTATAGACTTTAATCGCTTTAATAACGAATAAAGATATAAATGTATATAATAACTCAGGGTTGTAAAAAAGTTTCATCGTTTATTTTTTATGCAATAATTCATCAAAAAATCCATGGAGTAAACGAAGTGAAAAATTGATCTTTAAAAAGTCTCCCAAAAGCAGTAGATTATATACCAAATTAAGATAGAAAATAATCTACTTGGCCGAACCGTATCTGGAACTTTGAATCGACCAAACAGAATCATTTTCACGTGTGAAAACTTTTTTGTTTTTTATTAGTTATTTATATTTTAAAGGAAATATAACAAACCCCAAATTGGGCACAGGGTGTCACAGAGTAAAACAAAACCAGCGAGATATCCAAAAGCGGTAAAAAACGACCACTTTTCTGAAATAAATTATAGGTGACTATACATAACTTAACATACGATGAAGATTATGACAAAAAAGTACCCGGAAATTGTAAATAAAGCTCTTAAAAGTAATACCCACCAAATGTAATACACTTATGTCAACGATTTTTCAGCCCTCGAAACACTTTTGGGGATGGCTTTCAGCTCCTTCAGCGATTTTTTTTTTAACTCTTCGATCGACTGAAAACGGGCTACACAGAGCGTCAATTTCAGTTTGGGGAACAATAAAAAATCACACGGAGCCAAATCTGATGAATGCGGTGGTTGATCGATGAGTATTCATTGCGTTTTTGGCTTTAAATTCGGTCTAATTCGTGGCTCGTTACGATGGTGCATTATCATCTTGTAAAATCCATTCACTTTTCTTCCACAAATCTGGGCGTATTGGACGGATATTCTCACGCAAATGCCCCAATACGGCCAAATATAACTCTTTATTGAGCGTCTATCCGTCCAGAACAAATTCATGATACACCAAACCGCGAACATCGAAGAAATACAAATATTTTTGAACGGCTTTAGCTTGTTTTTTTCGGCTCATTTTTTCCCCTCCATTCCGATGAAATTTGACTTGTATGCATGTCAAACTCATAAATCCATGTCACATCGGCAGCTATAATACTCCCCATGAATGTGATACTGGAATTCGCACGATCAAGCATGCCCAAAGAGACCTGTTTGCGATACTCATTTTGAAAAAAATTCAGTGTTATCGGGACGAGTCGAGCAAGAACGCTTTTCATACCCAAAATATTCTCCAAACTCAGTCGAAAGGACTCGCTAAAGATGTCGAGCTCCGTTGCCATCTCTCTAACACTTGTCTAACATTTTTCAAGCACCAAGTCCTTCACTTTTTTTAATATTTTCATCAGTTGAAGAGGTCGAAGATCGTCTAGAACATGTCTTCAAAGAACTCTCGACCGTCTTTGGAGGCTTTGTACCACTTGTAGACTTGTGTTTTTTGATAAAAATTGAATCACCGTAAGCCTTTTTCAACGTTTCCGCACACGAAATTTAGTTAGAAATACAGAATTTGAGACAAATTTTTTAATCTATATTTTTATCCCGTTGTAAATCGCAACGCTCTACGAAGGTGTACCGATTTAAGTAGCTGCTGTAAACAAACTAGTTGGCAGATCACGCTCGTATTGGACAAAGTAATTTAGGGCAGTTCTACCAACTTAGCAATGTACAGTTTTTTGAAATATCATTTGCCTGGAGAATTTAATTACAATTTCCGGGTGCTTTTTTGTCACAATGAACACATATACAAATGCAAGGTCCTTTACTCGGAGTTATCTCAATTTCAATTCTATTATATTCTCTCACAACATTTAATATTCAAGTGTAAACATGTCTATGCTAATTTATGTTCGCATGTATGCGCATAGAATATTCACATCGTGGTTATAGACTCGTAAAAAATTTAAATGCCATTTTTTACTGTCACTCAATTGTCATTGTGGTGAACGGAACGCGTTCAGTGGCAATTCATCTTTAGTAATAAATTCCAATTTCGTAACAAAAATGGCGCTGGAAAAAGCGTGGCAAATTCGCCGCTGTGAAAGAAGACTCTGTTTTCCCGTTATTACAGCAGCGAAAAGTGCGCACACACAAAGCCAAGGCAAACAAATTATATAATTTATGTATTTCAAATCTGCGAGCAGCGCATGTGTGTGTTTGGATAAGCGCAGTAACAAACTTTCGCAGCTTATAAAACAACTTTGGAATATGTAAAAGTTAAACGCGTTATACACAAACATACATATAATGTACATATGTGCATGTTTATGTGTATGCGTGTAGACAGCTTTAGTTGACTCGTCAGCAGAATTTCGAGGAAGAGTCACTTGAATTCGCTTTTCCGGACGTGTAAACACTTTTAAGTGATGGAAGACTCCATATGGCGTCCTCAAGTGTAGCGCATGGCACTTTCGAGAGTGTTCACAAACACACCTACATACATATGTGTATATTTACTGCGTTATGTACTTTTTTAAGATAATTTGAGTAACAGTAAACCGCGCTAGTTCAGTAGCAATCGAAGTAGAATAAAATTAAAGCAAATAATTTTAATGGAAATAAATTAAACTTAGCCAAATTAAGGGAAATCAATTTTGAGTGTCACTAACTAATAATTTTGATTAATTAATTTAATTTAATTAAAGTTAATAATTAGTATTTTTAAATTTTTAATTTTAATTTAATTCTTACATTTCAAAGTTTTTAATTTTTTAATTTTATTAAATTTTGTTCATTAAAATTATTAGTAATTAACACTGTCTGATAATTTTAAATTAAATTTTAAACTAAAAAAAGCTGTACTAAATTAAAGAACTTTATTAATTAAAATTAAATAATAAATTAGATGAACTCATTAAATCTTAATTAATTTTTAAACTTAATGAAACCTATTTAATTTTTATTTTCAAATTAAAATTTGCTTAAATAAATTTAATTTTTCTATTTTTTTTAAATTATGTATCATGAAATTTAATAATTAATTAAATTAAGTTAAACTTAATTGTAGGAAATTAATTAAAATAGTATTACAATAAGTTAAATAAAATTGAAATTGTTTTTAAGCCGAATTAGTTATAATTGAATGTGAAATGAATTAAATTAAACAAAGTTAAATTATAAAAAACTGAAGTATTTAACAAAAAAAAATTAATTAAACTAATGTCATCAAAATTAGATTAAACTAAATTATATTTAATTTTTAAATTAAATTTTGTTAAATTAAATTTAAAGCACAAATTTTTATTTAATTAAATTATAATTAATAAATTGTATAAGGAACTTAATTAAGTCAAACTGAAGTAAATTAATTAAAATATAATTAGATTAAATTTAATGTAAACTATTTATTTCTTTCTAATAAATTAAACTTTTAAATTAAATAAATTAATGTTGGTCAAATTAAGTTTAAATTAAATTAATTATAATTTTTAAATTAAATTTACTTAATTAAATTTTTTTTTTGATTTTAAATTTATTTCTATTAAATTTAGTTAAATATAATGAAGTTGAATACTGAATTAAATTAAATTAGACCAAATTGAATTAAATTAACTAAAATTAAATTAAATTGAATAGAAATTATTTTCAATATTTATTTAAATCGAATTACTTTAAATTAAAAGTGTAATAAATAAGAATAAATGAAACTATTTTTTTCAATTTAATTAAATTTTATAAAATTTGAAATTAGCTTAATTTCATAACATTTAAGTTAAACTAAATTAATTATAATTTTTGAATTAAATTTTGCTTAATTAATATAAAATTAAATTAAATGTTGTTAAAATATTAAATTAGATGAATTTTATCAAAATTAAATTTAAATAAATAATTAAATTAATAAATAATTATATTTTCTAAATTAAAATGTACATACTTAATTTAAATTTTTTTAATTTTAAATTTATTTCTATTAAATTTAGTTTAATGCAATGAAATTGAATAATGCATTAAATTAAATTAAATTGAGATAAATTACTTAAATTTTAATTAATTAAATTAATTTTCTTCTTATTTAATTAAATAAATATTATTTAATTAAATTTTGCTTATTTTTAAATTTTATAATTTTATTCTATTAAATTGTGTTAAATATGTTGAAGTTGATTTAAATTTATAACATAATTATCATTAAATTGAATCAAAATGAAGTAAATTAATTAAAATAATATTTAATTAAATTAAATAAAAAATTGTTCAAATATTTATTTAAATCGAATTACCTTAAATTAAAAAGTGAATAAATTAAATTATGATTAATTAAATTAATTTTTTTAATTAAATTAAATTTTAATTAAATTAATTTAATTTTTTTTTAATATTATTTTATTAAAATATTAAAAAGGGCGAATTTTACAAAAAATTAATTTAGTTTTTCTGAACTCTCAAAATAAACTCTTTACATAATAATTTATTAAATATTAAATTATCACCAAAACGCTCTCCGCATAATTTAGAAATTTCAATTTTCCCAAAAGGTTAACACGTGTTAAGCAAGACACCTGCTCTTTCGAAATAAAACACGGAGCACATCTTTTACCAACACACAAGCATGGAAATGTGCCACATGCTCTTCAGCTTACAAATTTATCTATACAAAAGTGGATATGTGCATAAGCATTTGTTTATACACAACGGAGTTATCCATATGGTGTGAACCGTTAGACCCGACAAAAGCTGCTCGAGCATCATTTGCAAATTGATTTATGTACCTTTTGTGCAGCAAGTGGCATTACCTACCACTTTGTGTTTGCCTACAAACACTTCGAGAATATTCCGACCTTGCAGCTATCCGCAATCTTTTCAAGTGAGAAGACGACACGAAGAGACATAGGGCTATGTGTACATGGTCGGCGTATATATTTACATATTCATGACTATAAATATGTGCCATATAACAACACAGTTCGATTTTGAACCCATTTAGACACTTACCGATTTCATGAAATTTATTTGAGCGGAAAGTAATTTTAAATATTTGAGTTGTATTTCTTTTGACAGAGTGTTTAAATATGCATTAAAAGAATGTTGACTGGTTAAGTGAGAGTTAGCATTTCAAATTTTATGTTTTATTTTTATGGCATTTTTTTACACTCGCAGCGTGTTGCAACCCCGAAATGGTAACGAAGAGCTGTATGAGGTTGCTTTAAGAGTTTGATTTTGAGTTTAAAATTTTTAAATATATTTGAATTTAGTTTTGAAAATCGTAGTTTTGAATTTCGAAATCGTAGAAAAGTTTCATGAATTTTCGATTTTAAAATTTACTTGTATGAAATTTACTTCTTAAATGAAGCTGCAAAATTTAATATGCAAATTCCAAACTTTTAGCATCAAATTTAAAATTCTCTTTGTTATTTTAATTCATAATTTCCTCTTAAAAAATATTTTTTTTCTCTTTAATTTTCAATTATTTTCTTCAAATTCATAATCCATTTCGCATTCATTCTAATACTCGCATTTAGCAGCAAATTAAATACGTCATAACAGTCAGTCAACCTGTCAGAAAGACGCGCCGCCAAACAGAGAATATCTTATATAATAATGCGATGGCAAACGATAACGGGCGCATTTCATTAGCGGAAAATAAGCGAAATTAAGACAGCTTTTCTTCGAAATATCGCATAGGTGGAAGAATGACCTTGCAGCCTGTCTGGCTTGACAGGGAAATGTCAAAAACTAAGTGTGTGCACAAGGCAAAAAGTAAAAACCCTAACAACAAAGATAAATTGAATGTGGCAGCGCTTGTTGCACGCTTAGCGCCGACACGCGTTACGAAAGTCAGCGATATTTAAAGGTTGACGCTCACAGCGTTCAGTTACTTTAGAAAAAAAAAACAAAAAAAATTAAAAAAAATAAGAAACATACGAGGTACTCAGTCGCTTACACAAGCTAGTGTATGAATTTCAGAGTCACGTGTGGGTAGGCTTGTTATTAGGGTGGCTCGTTTATTGTCCGTAAAAAATATTTTACGCAGAAATTTGGTATGAAAAACTTTTTTATATGACAAAATTTGGCATAGACTATTTTCCAAGCCAATGCAACAATCTCAAAAAAAAATTATTTAGATTGGTTCACTGTAATACATACTCGTAGTTCCCATATAAACTGGACAATCAACAGCAAGTTCTTATATGAAAAACTTTTTTATTTGACATGGTACATTCACGAAATTTAGTATAAATTATTTTTCAAGACAAGGCTACAATTTTCCAAAAAATTGTTCAGATCGGAGCAATATAGCATATAGCTGCCATACAAACTGTACGATCAACAGCAAATTCTAATATGGAAAACTGTTTTATTTAAAGAGATATCTGCATGAATTTTACTATAGACTGTTTACTAAGCTAAGGCTACAATAACCAAAAAAATTATTCACATCGGTTTACTTTAGCATATAGCTGTCATGTAAACTGAACGATCAACAGCAAGTTCTTGTATGGAAAACTTTTTTACTTGAAGAGATATCTTCATGAAATTTGACATAGACTTTTGCCTAAGCTAAAGCTATAATCTCCCAAAAAATTATTCACATCGGTTCACTGTAGCATATAGCTGTCATGCAAACTGAACGATCAACAGCAAGTTCTTGTATGGAAAACTTTTTTATTTGAAGAGATATCTGCATGAAATTTTGTATAAATTATTTTCCAAAACAACGCTACAATCACCTAAAAAAATTTTCGTATCGAAGCACTATAACATATAGCTGTCATACAAACTGCTTGTCTAAATAAATATTAAAAAAATTTATAATAATACCACCTTAATGTACAAGCCTATCCAAAAGCGTTTATCTCCGACACATGTGTGCACCAGTTTTGAATACAAAGATGCCAAATATATATTTTAAAAAATTTTTTTCGGCCTCCCCCTGGCTAATTGTTTCGTAACTTTGACCCTGTGTTGTCCTTTATATATTCTTGTTTGTTGTTATTGCTTCCATTTTTATTTTTTTTTTCCACTCACACAATTATTTTGTTGTGCGAAAGCTCAGTGCAGCGCATATAAACAAACCGAATGAGGCCAACCAGCTAAAGCGTAGACTTTAAGCACACCACATACTTACATACTCATATATGTACATACGCAAGTATATTCTCCAGCATTCACTCATAAGTCTCGTTATGCAAACACACGGCAGCCTTTATGCTCCTTATCGCCGGTGTAAATGTCTGCGGTGCGCATTTGTGGCTTCATAACAGTACAATAAGCTACACGGACACATACACACGCATCCACATAAAGGCGATAAATATTTCATTCTTGCCAGATGTGTGTATATGTATATGTACATATGTATGCCCGGTAAGTGGTTGAGCGTTTGCAGACGTGAAGACAGTTGCGCACCTGCCTGTGTGTTAATGCTTTTCGTTAAATTTACTCATCACCCCCACCCACGCTTCGCACATCGAAATAAGCATAATAAAAATTAAAGATTATTTTTGTTAAAGCAATTAAATTAATTAGTACTTACATATATACATATGTATATATATATACATATATTTGTATGAGTGTACTTACTGTGGCCTGTCATTAGTCTGATTGGCTGCAAGGCTCGGAATTACCATGCTGTTGAGTAAGCCAACTCACCAACTCTTTCGGCGTGTTATTACCCACGAAATGTTGCGTATACGCCGTGCACTACGGTAGTGTAGCTTTGCCAACAATTCTCCACTGAGCTGCACCGTTTTGGTTCGTAAAAATTGCTGTACAATTTTGGCTAATTTTTTTGTTCAATAGAATGATACTGTGTGGCATAAAATGGCTTAATATGGATTTGTTGATTTTTTTTCTAAAATATTTAAAGAGTCATTACTAGTTCAAGAAAATAGTCCAAGTTGCACCAAAGCTATAATACCCTTCACAAATATAAAAGATTCCTTAAACGAACTTTCATCGGTAAGTTTCTAACTGAACAATTTCTTCGGAGATTGCATCATTTCCAGACAAAAAGAGCTTTCCTTACAAGCGCTTTCTTCCGATGGTACAGTTTGTAGGGCAGCTACCTGCTATAGTGCACCGATATTTACGGTTCCGACAAATAAGGATCTTCTTAAGGAGAAAGGGACGTTTGCTCATCAATATCTCAAAAATTCAGATATTAGTTCACGTGTAAGACAAGATCGACTCAGCCCATCATGCTGATCATTTAAATGCATATCTAATAGGGTCTCCAAGGTCCGGGTCTCTTCTTTCTTTCAAACCCCGCCTCCATGTAACGAATTTGTTACAAACTACTTAAAGTCCAATAATTCTATAAAAAAATGCTCCAGAGCTATTAGTTTTTACACCAGAGATGGTAGGATAGGGTTTTCTTGGAGACGGTGTCAAATCGGGACGATGGGCGTAACACCACCCACATTTAAGTGAAAATAATAGACCTCCGGACCAACTTTACCGATTGAAATTTGGTAGGTAATATTATATTATACTAACATTCTAACCTTACAACTCGAAAATGGCTGAGAAAAGAAAAAAAACATCTGATTCTTTAAAATTTCCAGTATATAAATCAAGAACCATGATATATAGCATATATTTATATATATACATCTATCTTTCAAATGTTGGCCGCGGTTACATCACGCATGGTCCATCCGTTGAGTCCAATTTTCGATGGCTCTTTAGAGCATTCGACTGGTAATAGGCGAATGACACGGGTGATGTTCTGCTCCAACGCCTGAATCGAAGCGAATTGTCCGCTTTAGACTTTACATATTCCGACCGGAAAAAGTCTAACGGTGTCATATCAGACGAACTTAGTGGCCCATCAACCGCCCCAAAAACGGGAAATTATCTGTGCACGGAAGAGTTCTCTCAAATAATCCATTGATTGATGCGATGTGTTGGAAGTGACGTCGTCTTGTTGAACCCAAAAGACGCCGAAATCACGAGCTTTAGTTTCAGGTAAATAAGACACTGATGGTTGTTGACTTTAAGAGCTTCCACGTTTCTTGTGTAGGCTCTCCTATGTTGGCCATTAGTTTACTAAGATAGCCGGTGATTTTCGCAGTCCAGTCTTACGCCTAGATAATTTACAGCTTTTTGTGTTCTTAGAATATCCAAAGCCGTTTGCATGCTTATTAAGAGATGAATGTGCTTGCTAGTCTGCAATAGTAGCTCTATTTTTTTTTCGGTAGTGAGCTGAAGGTTATGTGAGTAAAGCCATGTTTGCGTCCGAATCATGAATCTCGCCCGTCTCGCGCTATTGAAGGCGTTTGAAAGACTAAAGCCGCCAACAGAACTATTTGACTTCTACACTTTCAATGACGATTCGGATAGCACCTAGAGTTGACCTTCCGTATCTAGTGCTGTCTAGCGAAGAGTCCGCCAGCTATTGATAGCCGTTTGCAGTCCAGGTTTAAGCATTTCATAGAACTTTCCCGCTGTGTGGGCGGTATGCTGACGGCATGCTGGGATCCTCTTTTTCCTTGCTGATTAAGACAAGTCATTATATCCTCCAAATTTCAGGAAATATTCCAGTTTCGAGGCAGGCTGTGATCCCATCCGGGCCGGACAATTTGTTAGTTTCGAGCTTGCCAGCAACCAGTTGGAGTTCCCCGGGATTTCCGAAAGTCTTGTAGTCACTTTATACACAACACATTCTGGTTCGCTGACACTTTTTTCGTGCGTGGAATGTATGTAAAATATCTTATCAAAATTAACTGAACATACAATATAATATTAGATATACATATGTATGTATGTATGTAGTATAGTTTAATGCAGTATATACATTGTGTTATTGGACTACAAATTACCCAAACTCCCATATACTTCTTGTAAAGATTTTTGTTATTGGAACAAACCTTAGCCGAGTTAATTGTTCAATGTATAAGATATGGTATATTTATAACGTTGCTTGAAAACACATACATACATACATATTTATGTTCTTGAGTATACTTCAGCAATTTCAAAAGTTAGTGCAATCAGCCCAAACCTTGTCCTCTTCCAACATACTTAAATAGTGATTTTCGAGTATACAGTAATTGATAGTATCGAAAGTAAATACATATCTGATATGCTAAATAAAATGTGTAACTACATATACATATGTATGTATGTAGATATTGACACCCAATAACTATAATTAAAAAATCGCTAAATAAAAGTTTATTTCTTATATTAGATAATATTCAGGTATATACATTTATTCCTTTGCATTAATTGGTTTTGAAAGCCTATATTTAATTTTTTTTTTTTATAATTTTTCTATCCCATCTCTCTGTCATAAAAATCTATTTATATGAATATATGCTTATAAAAATCTTTATACATGTAAGCAAGCCACTAAACCTGCATATTCACATTTATATATTCCTTGAAACACGACAACCCTGTCTGTCGATGCATTTTACGAAGCATCAGCTAAAGTAAAATTAACAAACAACTCTCATCATCTCTTTCGCACATTTACAAGTGCTTGCGAACTGACATTTGTGCGCCGACAACACGTTCGCGTTCACTCGCACTCACCTCACGTACGTGCCTTACGAGCAATTATTGATCATTCACAATGGGGGCAATGCAAAAATCTATTTCGATTTTTGCTTGTACATTTTTCAAGATGGCCGTACCGCATTCAGTGTAGACACGAGAAAGTGCAGGAAATATTTTGCAATATTTTTGGTTGTTATTCAACGTAGAAATACATAAAAATACTTTGTGCGTAAAGTTCTAGTGTGAAAGTATACAAATATATTAAATTTTTTAAGAATTCCACATTATTGTGAACGCTGTGGTGGATAGAATTTTTTTCACTATTGCAGCGTTGTTGTTGTTTAAGTGCTGCAGTGGCGGCAGAATAGCGCACTGTAGAAAAAATTAGTAATACTGCAAAGAAATTTTTGATAAAAATCTTATCTACTCGTTTTTTTTGTGAACTGTGCTGTCAAAGTTTAATAGTGGCTATAAGCAAACCATTAATACATTCACTACATTGGCAAATTGCATGAATAGTTAATTAAACTTGACTGATTGTATGCAAGCGTATGCCTGGCAACATAAAATGCACATAATTTTTCATCTGGCGGCAAAATTTTGACATTAAGGCAACAACCACTTTATACAACAACACAATTTAGAAATATCTAATAAAAACAAACAACGAAAAACGTTCATAAAGAAGTGTGGCTTAAATAGTGAAATTGTTTGGCTAAAAGCAAAGAACGAATAAAAAGAAAGTGGTGAAAATGAGTGAACTGAATGAAGAAGGTGGTGTTATTGATACCGGCAGCGATGAGGTGTTGTTAACGAACGGTGCAAACGAGACGGACGAAGGAGTTGCCGAGTACTTGGAAGAGGTAAAGGTTGAAAAGTATTTCTAATTAGTATATTAACAAATAAAACGAAAAAATTGAGGAATTCTTTTGCTCTTGCAAGATTGCACTGTGACACAAAATGCAGGAATCCTATATCCTGCAATTCGTGCACCGTGCAAGGGTTTTGCAAGAGCAAGAGAATCCCCCTAATATAAATAAAAATGTACAAGGGGTGTTCCAAAGTAAACAGTACTTTTTGATTCTAGCGCCCCCTGGTGGGGTACAGTGAGAATTTCATGACATTTCATCGATTGGAAGTGACGCTCTGAACCCACCGAACGCGACAGACTACAAGCGATATCTGTCGAATATTAAAATACACACGTTCTTATGAACACAGTTATGTAGTTGTGCAGCTGTTTCAAAAACTGTGTCCATAAGAACCTTTGTATTTTGCTATTTGACAGCTGTCGCTTGTAGTCTGTCGTGGTTTATGTGTTCAGCACATGAAGTTATTGCATTTTAAATGTCAGTATGTTTGTGTTATCGGTGCGAAAATGAGCCTCGAACAAAGAGCCGACATTAAATTTTGTTTTGAAATTGGTAAAACTTTTACCGAAACGTTTCAATTGTTGAAAGAAGTTTATGGTGATGATTGCCTATCCCGTAGCAGAGTGCACGAGTGGTATCAACGTTTTCAATGTGGTCGTGAGGGCATAAATGACGATCGACATGTGGGCCAATCAAAATCTGTGATCACCAAAAATTCCATCGAAGCTGTGCGTGAATTCATGCAAAATCATCCGAAAGCATCATTGAAACTCATGGAAATGGAATTAAACATGTCCAAATCATCGATTTATCGCATTTTGAACCATCATTTGGACTTACGAAAGGTGTGTGCACGGTTTGTTCCGCACAAATTGACTAAAGACCAAAAATTGCCGAAAAAACATTTTTTTTAAGTCCTGTTTACTTTGGAATGCACCTTGTGTACCTTTCACACATTACTCGCAAAATCATACACCAAACAACAATTGTAAAGCAAATGTTTGTCTTTATAATTGACAATCGCATTTTGCCTTATATTTCTATTCCTTTACCATTGTTATACTGTTGCGCGTGAATGGTATACACAATTTTTAATGCAAAATATTAATACTCCTCCCATTTACAGCACGACCCAATGGTAGCTGACAACAAGTCAATAAGCCCAAATAAGCGCGGCCGTAAACCACGCAGGCCAGCAGAAGTAGAAGAAGAAGATAATTTAGAAGCGCTTGAAGATGAGGACGATGGTGAAGTTATTGAACACATTCTAGAAGACGACGATGAAGCTGATGAAGAAGAGGAGGAAGAAGGCGAGGATGAGGAGAAGGAGGTAGATCAAAAGCCGGTTTTGCACAAACCTACCCAGTTGCCGAAAAAGCGCAAAGATGTTGTAGTTAAGCAAAATCCAAATCTGGCTGTAAAAGAAGAAGAAGAGTATGTGGACGATGGCGAGCAACCAACGAGTACGGCACGCGAAGCAGCTAAAATGGAAAACCATGTCGATGAAAATCAATGCCGCGTCTGTACCAGCAAGGACGATCTTATCAGCCTTTTCAAAACCATCAATAAACAAACAATTGCCGATAAATTAATGAATATATGTCCGTCGGTGTCCATTGCTCCAAAAGATTTTATGCCACAATTTATATGCAATACTTGCTTTGATAATGTAAACATCGCTTTACAGTTAAAAACGCAGTGTGAAGATACTGAGCGTGAATTGAGAAAGAAACTTTCACGCAGCAAGAACAAAGTACGACGACCGGCTGGTTATGTGGTCATAGATGCAACGCTGGACTCTGATCCCTCAGATGAAGAACCCAATGACGACGTAGAATTTAAAGTATCCGACGATGGTGGTATAACTGCTGAGGATGACTCGGATGATTCTGATTTTGGTACCACAACCAAAAAGAAACGTTCTCCACGCGGTGCGGGCGGTAGACGAGGTCGACGCAAATCAGCGGCAGCAACACCAGGTCCTAAAGTCAAAGAGAAGAAACGTATGGGTAGGCCACCAACAAAGCGCCCACTACCACAATCACCGACTATAATTAAGTACGAAAGTAGTGAAGATGAGTACCCTAAGCCGCAAATGAAAAAACGTAAGATCAAAGGTACACCGCCGTCCGATGAGCAAGAAGAAAAGCCCACACAATACCCATGCGATGAATGTGAACAAGTATTTACGCGTAAACTATCGTTAATTCTACACAAGAAGGCACATCTGCATCGTGAGCCACTTAAATGTGAAGTATGTGGACAAATGTTCAAAATACAGGGTGCTTACCGTAAACACGTGCAAAAACATAACGAAGAGCCGTCAACATTTGAATGCCACAAATGCGAATATACCGCCAACAATAAGGCGGACTTACGCCGTCACTTAGTTGATTATCACGACGAACAGGGTGTCCTATATCAATGTGAGAAGTGTAAGCGAAAATTTGTGTCCGAAGTGCGTTTGGAAAAACACAAAGAGATTCGTTGTCCGGGTCAAGAACGACCGATGAAAATGCGACACGATGTTGAAAGTTACAGCGTGGGAAAGGACTTATTCAAATCGGTTGCGCCACTTACCACCACATACTGGAGTGATAGCTTTTCCGATTAAAAACATGCGGTCTTGTCTATTTCAATTAGATAAGTGTAATGTAATGAGCTGTAATCACTTTAATTGCATTAACGTTGCCGTGAGTTAATTCCAATTCCTTTTTCGGATATTGTGCTCAAGAAGTAGTAGCTTAACAGCAATTATCAGTTTAACGCGTTAGCCAATGACAAATTGTTGACCATTCATTCAAGCCATTTGACAATTTCACTTCATTTGTACTCGTTTGTACGTACATAAATACATATGTATGTGCATACGTAGTTCAATGTTAATTTTGCAATACAAATTACAAAATGTGGGACTAAAATTTTAAGCAAGCACACCATTATATTTTAAGCAAATAAAGTTTTGTTATAACTATATTTGGAATATTTAAAATTTACTCTTAATTGCAGTTATGTTTTAATATTTTAAATAAATATTTTACATTTTCAAAATAAAACAAAAAAAAATATTCTTTAGAAAGCATTCATTTTATTGCAACACAAATCCTAGCATTAACGGTTATCGTGAATAAAAATTTTGTAAAAAAAATCTACTTTTAAGTAGCGCGTTGTAAAGATGCACAGTTCTAGTATATCATGAAGTTGAGAAAAAAATACTTTTCCGTAAAATTAAAGGTAGAATAAGTAAAAGAAAAGTAAAAAAAGAAACTTACTGAAAGTTTCAAATTAACTAGCAAGTATGTATGAATTATTATAATTTTTTTTTTGCTATTTACATACTTTCAGTAAAGATACTTTACATGTGTGCAAATAACTCAACTAGGCGTAAATATGCAGTATGTACATACGTACATACGTTACGTTGAGGTTATAACAGTCACAAATGCACGTAGAGTGTGCCGAAAAGCTTACTACATAAAATAATACATACGTATATGTGCATATGTAAGGTATTTATATATGTATGCATGCTGTATAATTATTAACAAAGGCAGATTTAAGTGCATAGATATGTTATAAAAATAAAAATGTGTGTATTTTTATATAATAAGTGCTTATATGGACCGTATGTTTAAATATTTTAACATTTTCAATAAAAAAGTGCATAAGTTTCAAGTATGGTCGTCTATTAATTATTCCATTTTAGATATACACAAATTTTTTTTCAGAAAGTCTATGAACGAATAATAAAAAGTAAGTTGAGTAAACACAAAATGCACAAATTTTGTCATTTATAAATGTTCACTTAAATATTTGCAAGTTTAACCACCAACAAGCATGAACGCTCTGCCTTAATGTGCACAACACGTCAAATATGTAACGGTGCTGCTGTAATGTAACTTTGAAAGGTGAATTGAAAACAACGAAAAATTATTAAAATGAAAGTGAAGTGTTTAAAAAGTATTTATAAAACTAAATAAGTAGCAATAAAACGCAATTTTTATAAAATTTGTAAAAAGCATATTTGTGTGGAAGTGTTATTGTTTTTAATGTGCTTATTGCAAGTGTGAAAAGTGAATAGTTTTTCTCAACTTATGTACATACATACATACATATGTAAGTGTTGATGAAGTTATTTGTTGAAGTAAGTAAAATGGAGAATTAACATGCAATCCAAAGGTTTTTTATACTAAAATCTAAATAATGTAAATGTAAAACTGTTGCATTCTTGCAAAATATTATTTAAGGTCATGGGGGAAAATAGCTGCATGATTAAATTAAATTATCTTGTTATGAAAATATAGTCTTATTAGCTGTTGGTACTGTTGTTGTAGCAGCATATAACGGTGTCTGTCCTTGACCGGATATTGTACAATACTTCGTAAATCAGGGTTCTATTCAGTTTGTATACTTGTATGTTGTGATAGCGAGCTGTTATACATAGTTAGTTATTCACAATATCCAGTTTCGTATTCGTAATAGTGTTCTTTCGTTGCTACGTATTTTTTGTGCTATACCTATGTACGTACATATGTATTGTATCTATGTATGTATTTAAATCTGCAACCAATGTTACTTAAGGAGTATAACCATTAATAATTAAAGTTAAACAATTATTTTATTGTCAACCTTAATCACTTCGATAGACAAGTAAAATTATTTTATTTACCGTGGAATATGCTTAAATACATACAGTAAAGAAAAATGAAAATGTTTGAAAGAAATTCATATATGTATGTAATTACCGGCACACTGGAGTTTTCAGCATTATTCGTATTTATGATTAGCTGGGTGATATTAGACTCTTAGAAGACGCATATTTCATTAAAGTAAATTGAAGTTCGTAGTTTGCTAGGATACAAATTTATTTATAAGATGAGATGTTCGTGGAGGAATCTTTGTTATGATGATGAAGATGTTGAGAATGAAAAAATTGATGATAACCACGATGGCTTAAAGAAATCTATGCAAATATGTGCTTTTGACACTTTATTAACAGAAAACGTTTTTCAATATTACTGAAACGCTCCGTAATTATGGATTCTAAAGGTTTCGTTAAGGGGTACACCTAGTGTGACAGTCTAAAACAGACAATTAAAAAAAAATACACATTCGAAAATTGCATTTTCGGGAAAACGATATTAAAGATAAACTGATGGAGCTAATTGAACTGAGCGGCTATATTTTAGAAGCTTGTAATTCAAAAACTATTTGAGCTATTAAAAATTTGTGTACGTTATTTTTAAAGACTGCCATATCGAAATCGATTTACTTAACATTTTATAGTGCGCATAAAATATAATATACATATTCGAGACAAGTATCATTGATTTAATTCGCAATCTGTTGTGTTGGATGGCACTTGAATTGTACATTCTCTGCGTTCTCCTTTTCCAATCCATTGAGATTTGCAAGTATAAACAAGGCATTAAGTTCAAGCTTTATTTGTACATCCATTTCCGGAAACTGAAAGCTCATACCAAACCAAAACCACTGAAGTGTATGAATGCAAACTGCTAATGCACAAAAATACAGTTATGTACATACATACATATGTATGTATGTTGGTAAATTGCCAACAACTGTATAATAAACTAATTCGTTTAGAAGGTCCGACATTTTTCAGAATTAAAGCAGTCCGAAAGTCTCGTACATACATGTATGTATGTAAGTTTGTGTATGTACGTATGTATGTATGTATTAACCCCTGAGAATGGCAGCAGAATAAAATAGAAATGACAGGTGGAAATTGCCTTAATGACCGCATATAAAAGGCAAATTGTTGACAGCACCTTTTCCAGCTAAATTTTATATTATTTATGCGTACATCCACTGCACATTCTAACGGTATATTATTTATGTATGTATGTATGTCCTTTCATATTTGAGTATATTTACACTTCTAACGGTATATACATAGATATGTACATGCCTACATTTTCATGCACCATTAAATTTTTGACCGAACCATTAGGCAAGTGAATGAAGGTTGCACAAAAAAACCAAAAACCACAAAAGATTACTTGACTTGCAGGACTGCTTCCAAAAGCTGAGACGTAATTGATTGAAGAAAAAGGGAAGTACGAAATTTTTCCATCACCAACGAACAGCAACTGCACCTGCCAGTTGCGGCAAGCACATAGTGCCACAGTCCAGGGCAGAGTATGGCAAATGATTTTATGCACGCTCGGCATGATAAGGGAAAACGTGATTTCAATTTTTAATCCATTTACCATTGAACGTGCGTACATGAAATGGCATAAAAAAGCTGCTGGCAAGCCATCACCCCCTCCCAGTGTTGTGAGAGATGGTGCGCCACTAGATGAATGGCTGATTTCCAAAGATGGGCGCCTAAGTCAAGTCTCGAGGCTTGCCAAAACTGATATTCTTCTCATCACTGCGTTGTTTTTACCTTTTGTTGTAGACCGCAAATGCGTTGCTGACTCGAATTTTACAATAAACTTGTATGTGTGTGTGCTGAACCGTGTTGCGCCTTACACTTTTGGTCATTGTTCGGTCATCAGCTTCCGCCAGTCATTTTGTTTACTGATGAAGAGAAATGATTTTCGGTAACGCTATAGAATTTGAAGTTATTTCAGCATTGATTGTTTGAACAAGTCGGCACATTGAGGATTAGCTGTGCTTTCTTCTATTGTATTAATATTTGTTTTGAATTTTCTTCTAAATTTAGTTAAATAAAACTGCATATATAGTATATATATAATATATGTATGTATATACGTATGTACATATTTTTACTGAAATTTCGTGCTTGAGTGTTCGCCAATATTCAAATCATACAATTACATCGAAGCTCTAACGGTTACACCTTTGTATTTCTTAAATTGTGACAAAAAAGTATCCGGAAATTATAAATAAAGCACAAAAGGTCTTCCTCTATCTCTGTTTCCTCTGGGGGGTACACGAATACTTTCATAGCTGGATTGTTTTCGCCCATACGGACGACATGACCCAGCCATCATAGCCGCTGTCTCTTAATTCGTTGAACTATGTCAATGTCGTTGTATAACTCGTTCAGCTCATCGTTCCATCGTCTAAGTATTCGCCGTTGCCAATCGGCAAAGGACTACAAACCTTCCGCAGAACCTTTTTTGTCGAAAACTCCTAACCTCGACTCATCAGATGTTGTCATCGTCCATATAGCAGGAAGCAAAAATGAGTGACTTGTAGATGTTGGGTTTTGGTCGTCGAGAGAGAACTTTACTTATTAATAGCACCTGTTGGCAAGAGTTATTCTGCGTTGGATTTCGAGGCTGACATTGTTGTTGCTGGTTCCAAGATAGACGAAATTATCTAAAACTTCGAAGTTATGATGGCAGGATATATTTCGTCTTGCCCTCGTTAACTACTAGATCCATTTGCTTCGCTCCCTTATCCAGTCTGGAGGGTGCAGAACTCACAATGCGATTGTTGAGGCCAATGAAATCAATATCATCGGCGTACGCCAGCAGCTGTGCCCTCTCTGCTCTGCAGCTCGAATTATTTTCTCCAGCAGCAGGTTGAAGAAGCCGTAGGATAAGGATTAACCTTGTCTCAAAACTCGTTTGGTATCGAACGGCTCGGAAAAGTCTTTCCCGATCCTGACGGATCTTTTGGTTCTGCTCAAAGTCAGTTTACACAGCCATATTAGTTTTACCGAGATCAAACATAGCGGCATAAAAGCAGCTCCTTTTCGTGCTGTCAAAAGCTCTTTTCACGGGTCTTTTTCAAGATTTGGTTGTATGTATCACCTAAAACTAATAGATTTAGATATAGGGTTATATACATATAAATTATCAGGATGAAATCCGAATGGCTATCTACCTATCCGTCCGTCGGCCCGTTCGTCCGTGAAAGCTGTAACTTGAGTAAAAACCGAGATAACCTTTTGAAACTTGACACACATGTTTTTAGGCAAAAAACGGTAAAGGTAAAGAAGTAGAATCGAGAAATACCTGTTTTAGTCCGTATCCCTGCGCACTTAAAAATTTTCAAAGGCTGTTAATTAATTTCCAGTAAATTTCACTACTGAATCCGTTGCTTAGTATTCACTACTGAGAATAGACATTAAACTTAATTCGTTTTAATGTAAGCCCTATCTGTGTGCGTGAAGTGAGGCATGCGTATAAATTACCAGTTCACTTGAGATGCACTTAAAAATGCATTAGAGATGGAAGAGGACTGCAAATGGCTTCATTTATACACTGGTGCAACATCTTTTACATATTATAATAGTTTGGTACATCCAACGTTTGCTAGTACCTCGAAAGGTAGATTGAATTTCTGCCGACCTTCTTGTTGAAAATTTTTCCTGAATCAAGGAGTTCTAATTTTTATATCCTGCATAGGATACATTAAGATTGCCACGAAGTTTGTAACACCCACAGACCCATAAAATACGTATGTAAATATGTAAATGATCAGTGAGCTGAGACAATTTAGCTACGGCCGACAGTCCGTCCACCTGTATATCAGCGAGTAGTTATTTTCCCAATTTTTGAGATATCAATCTAAAATTATGCACACGTCCTTTTCTCCATAAGAAGCTGCTCATTTTTCGAGATCGGACCACTATGGTATACTTATCCATGAAAATCAAGGTTGTTTATAGAGAACTTTTTAGTTGAAAAAAATATCTTCACCAAATTTGGCATAGGTTCTTGCATTTTGACTGCACCTGAAATAACCCCTACCTTACTTATTTGATGTTATTAAGTGTTTGTTGTTTAAACAAAAGCACTCGTTCGTAATGACAAAGAAGCGAAGAGGAATCGTCGTAAAAAATGGATGCTGAAGCACATTAGTGGCGTTTGCGGTAAGCGAACATAATGTTCAAGTGGATTAGGTGAGCAAGGACATTGAGTGATAAGAGTAGTTAAGAATGAATGTCAAGAGCAGACTGAAATGGATACGGGAATCCATTCTCAAACACGCAAATGAATAGTTCAACACGCGAACTGTTCGTTTCTAAGCGACAAATAATGACTACAAACAGAATTAATTTGAATTAATGAATGTAAAAAATTAAAGATAAGCTATAGCTTCATTTTAATTAGAGAAAGTTACTATAAGTGTCTCAGAAAGCGGTGAGAAAATGATGGATGCAAGATTTCCGAACGATATCTCAAAAACTGAGGGACTAATTCGCATATATACTGACAGACAGATGGACATGGATTAATCGACTCAACTCGTTACGCCGATCATTCTCTGATGTTGTACTTACACCTCCATTGACTCCTTTCCTTCAATAGCGACAATTAAATATTGATTCAACGAGTTTCAATGCGGTCACACTCTTTGAAGAACTTCTGCATATGGCTTCACTTTCGTTCGAAGTCTTAGATAATTTCGCCTTTCTTGGAACCAGCATTAACATCAACAACAAAGTCAGTCTCGAAATCCAACGCAGAATAACTCTTGGCAAGAGGTGCTACTTCGGACTGAGTAGGCAATTGAGAAGTAAAGCCATCTCTCGACGACAAAGATCAAATTCTATAAGTTACTCGTCATCCCCATCCTGCTTATGGGCTTGGCTCCAGGGGCTGGACCGCGACAACTTCTGATGAGTCAACGTTACGAGTTTTCGAGAGAAAGTTTCTGCGGAAGGTTTGTGGTCCTTTGCGCAAGGGTCACGGTGAATAGCGCGTTCGATGGATCGGTGAGCTACACGAGTTATCCGAATACATTGACATAGTTCAGCATATTAAGAGACAGCGGCTACGCTGGCTTGGTCATGCCGTTCGAATTGATGAAAACACTCCGGCTCCGAGAGTATTCGACGCAGTATCTGCCGTGGAAATCAGGAGAAAAGACACACTCCATTGGAAAGACTAGGTGGAGAAAATCCTGGCTAGATATAGAATCTCCAATTGGTGGCAAACAGCGAATAGGAAGAACGACCTGCGCGCTACAATAACCGTGATAAAGAAAAAGAAGGCTTGCGTTAATTGGTTCGAGCTTCGAGTTAGCCTTATCGTGTTCTGATTATCAAATGACAGCTCATGATATTTATTGAGTGTATGTTAGGCCTTCAGGACGATCATTGTGAAACCACCTGGACTAAAAACCTCGCACTCATTGCGCCCTCTCTGAATCACCCTGTGCTTCTGATGAAGTTCAACAGTGCAACAAGTTTTATCTGCTCATCTTCCCAAACATCGTCAAGAAACCCTCGACCGATAGTTACGATTCTTTTTCTATCCAAGCTTTGAATTCGCCTGAAAGTTTTATAGTATCTTTTTTTTCTACCTCCTGACAGCTTCTATGTAAAAGGCACATCAATTTTCTTATTTCCGGAGTCTAGTTGTAGGCTGATACCTGCTCTGGCTAGTTCATCTGCTATCAATATATCCTGGTATCCATAGTAGGTGTATGGTAAGATAGGATCTTAGATCCTCTAAGAGATCAAGGCGTTATTTTACTATCTTTGATGTAATACTCAGAGACTTTATTGATTTACCTCGATATCTGTATAAATACATACGTTTCTTGTTGTGAGTATACTCTTTGTCAGAACAAGCAGACTTTCTTTAATTGCTTGATATTCGCTTGGAAAGCATTGTAGTGGTCTGGTAGGCGATTTTGGTATCTAATTTTGCTGAAAACATATCACCTACCACTTGATTATCTATTTTGGTCCTATTTGTATAGATGACTATACTTGCGTTCGCTTCCACCTCATCCCTTTTCCCACTCTTCTCTGGAAGCGAAGGCAATATTGCGGACCGGATTGTGTGTTTGGCACTTGCTTATTTAGAAAGCGAAAAGATTGTCCGGCAAGTTTTACCATTTAGCAATGAGCTTGCTTGAAATTCGGGTTACAAAATTGTTTGCAATGTTGCAGAAGACTTGAAAATCGTTGTATTGGTATCAGAGAGACGGTAGAGGTTCATTATACCTAAAAGATTAACCAATACATTGGTACCAATATATTGAACAATATGTTAACCAATATATTAACAAATACATTAACCAATATATTAACCAACATAGTAAAAAATATATTAAGCGATATAATAGCATTAACCAAAACCTTAAGGAAAGCATCAACCAATCTTCATGTTTTGAGTATGCAGCCAAAAATCTAAATCTTTTGCTAAAACGACTTTGTGTAGAGACCGCAAAAATATGCTTGTCAACAAGGCTGAGCACCCGTTAATCATCTCAGCCGAGGCTTATAACGAGTGCTTGGAAAATTGGATTAGGCGTTGACATTGGATTTTTTGTCAGGCCGTGTCAAATGTGCTTAGATGGCTTACATATGCATATATTTATCCCCGACTGAATTTCAAAATGTTTCTGCAATTACATCGTCTCCCATTAAGCATTATGCTTTTGGAATTATTTTTAAAATGCCAGCCAATTCGCATGTGCCTTTGATTATGTGCATTGACCTTGTGACCAAACACAGCCAAAAATCACATATAAAAGAAATATGTTTTTAATCCAAATGCAGTCAAGTTTTAAATGAATTTCTTCTAAAAACGCAATTCTTAATAAGCACAACTGCACACACGCACACAAACTTGTTTACTGTGTATGAAATCATAGAAAATGCGCTTATGTCTAGCCATTAAAGGTAATTGCCACACGAATCTATACAATTTCATTTCAGAGAATGTTTTATTTAAAGTTGACACGGTCACACACACTTACAAGTATATACAATTACATACATACATGCAGTCACACATACATACATACATATATAAATTCAAACACAAATAAATATTTTCTTTTGTGGAGAAGCACTTTGCTTTGTATGTGGCAGTTTAGACGCACCTGAGCCGTAATTCAAGTGAATAAAAGACTGCTTAGCTTCTCCGCAAATAAATAGCGTGTGAAGATTTTAACACAACACACACACACTTGCACCTATTTTGGCATAAGAAAATGCATTTCTTTGTTAAACACACACATATTTAACGCAATAAAGCCATTTAAACCTATTATTGTCGTTTAATAGCTCGAACATGTATTTTATTAGCCAGTTTGAATTATATTTTCTCAATAACTCGTGCAATTTCTCAAATCGCATTAAATATGTATGTATATGATGCATAAGTTTTTTATTGGAAATCTTCTCCTTTATTGGTGACAACACCGACGACTTGGTTATAGCCGAGTTTACAAGAGCATGCCAATCGTTTTTCCTTTTCGCTGTTTGCCGCCAATCGGAGATACCAAGTGTGGTCAGCTCCTTCTCTACCCTTCCAACGGAGGGGAGGTCTTTCTCTGCTTGACCCTGCGTGTACAGTGTCGAATACTTTCAGAGCTGGAGTGTTTTCGTCCATTCAGACGTCATGACCTAACCAGCGTAGCAGCTAATTTCAAAAGCTTTTCATAATTTTTGCATTATTTTGTTTGCACGATATTTTTTGTGTACAAAATTTCGTTTAATTGATTACACAAACTTCGAATTGAACAATAAATTATTTTATTACCACGATTTTTTATTTTCATATTCATATATTTACATACATATATATGCGTACGTGGGTATAATTTTCCATTATACGCCTTTTGTCTACTTTCTAAATGAGATTTCGATAAATTTGTTTTCCAACAAATTTTGACTCATTTTTCCTATACAACAGCCACACGAAAATCAAAATTTTCCCAAAGTATTCATATACTTACTACATACTTTTTAATGGCCTGAAAAATTCTCATCAAAATGTAATGGAATCTATTACGTGATTTACGTCAATAATTATGAAATGAGCGGATATTTGCACAAACGGTTTATGGACACGCACAATTATAAATACTGAACCATCGTAGCCCAACAGTAAATTTTTGTATACCTACAGGACATGGTGAAAAGTCGTCGTTAATGATTTTTAGACATTAGCTGCAGTGAATTTTTTGAATGTGGAGCCACTTTTCAATTGCATTACACTTTATTTTTCGCTTTCCCTTAACACTTGAAAGAAAATACAATTTTTCGTAAGCAGCTATACACTGAAGTTCAAACTGGATTCGGATTATCAACGGAATCGAGAAAATATATTTTTCTTCCTGGGAAATTTGATCTCCATACGATGGCTGAGTGATGACTTTCTTGCCGTGTTTCATCAAAAAGTTAGTTCCAATCTTGCTTGAACGCAATCAGCTCTTTTGGTGGCATTGAAACGCTTCATACCCAAAACATTAACCAAAATCTTGGTCCATAGGATATCTTCTGCTTTCTTTTTGATGCCACAACGACGATTTTCAAGCAGTGTTTCTTTAACTTTTTTAAAGTTGTCGTCATTAGGCAAGTTTTCGATAATATCAGAAGCTTCGCTGAAAGCTTTGTGTCACTCATATACCTCTGATAGTGATAAAGTAGACGCCCCAAAACAGTTCTGCCACATATTGTATTTACCGATCCTGCAGTCGAAACACAAACTTTTATTACAATTTTTTTCATAGTTTCAGGTATTTTGGTACAAGTCAGCATACCCAAAACATTAACCCAAATATTAGTAAATCCCCCGGTTAACTATTTAGCAGCCCCAATCAAGTTTGATCTTGAGTGTGACAGTAAGAGAGACATTCTTCCTTTTTTCTTCGTTTTCTTTTCCCTGAAATTCTCTCCTTCTACATTTCGTCTTCTTCTCTTTTCACTTCTTATTTCTTATCCCCTTCATGCAAATTAAAAGGTCAAAGGAAGGGAAAATCATATATTTTGCAGTACCAGCGTGAAAGTAAAGTGCTTAGAACCCTGAAGAAACACAAATCACTAACTGACAGTTTAGGCTTAGCTAAAATGGAGCGTTACACTGTAAAAAAACCTGTCTTCATTATCATAACATATATCATATTTCAAAAATAATGAAAGCTTGGTGACATCAATTCGAAAATTTCATAAAAACTATAGTCGGAATAGTGTTTTACTTCGTCAACTGTGAAGATTAGTTGTAGTGTTGGCAAATTAAAATTTTGCGTTAATTTTGGGACAACCTGTCTATCTGTAAGACCTTAAACATTTGTCTTGACTAAATTAATTCGACAATATACATACATCGCTTAATCAACTGTTCTCTCAGTTTAGGATTTCTTCCAAAATTTCGGAAGCTTTTATTAATCTAGGATAAGATAGGATGATGTCATTGATCCAGAACGCTTTTAGGACGAATTAGTTATCGATTTGTTTGCAATAAATATGTAAATCATGTCGGGACGACTCACCACTTGGATCTCGAAAAACTGAGGATTGGCAGGTTATGTTAAATTTGAAGTTCATGCGCAAGATTAAGGTTCTGAAGAGAAGAGTTAGGTTTGCGATAAAGTCAAGGACAGATCAGTGACTGTGCATCAGTATACGAGTATTCTGCTTTCCGATATATATAAAATATGATGAGATATTTTCTTTACTTTGATAAATCTAATTTAAATTTTCTTTGTTATATAACAAATAGGTACTAAATATTACCTGTTTTCTGAAGTCGGTGCTTCAACATTTCTCTCGTGACTTTTAGAAAATATTTATAAGATTACTACAGTTTGTGGCATGAATAGATGCTTTTTACCAGACTGGTTTGCTATTCGCCTCTTGTGCATTTTGAACTGATATTCCTGCGGCTGTACTCGTCGATGAGAGGGAGTTCACTTAGTTTTCCAACCGGATTTCTCCGCGAATTCCACTTCTGAATAGCCGTGCGACTTACAGGTACTTATGGTAAAATGAAGCCAATAGATAGAAGCCAAAGAACGCAGAAGTCTAAAAATGTGGTCGCAAGTTCTATAATCCCATCGTAGTACTTAACATTACTTGACAAAAGCTGGTTGAGTTCAGCACCCAGAAAGAGGAAAGAAAAAGGGAGATATTCAGTTTCGTCATAAGCCATTGCACTCGTACATTTGGAACTCCTTCGTAGAAATTAAGATGCTGTTCTTCTTGCCCACTTTGCCTTCTTCTTATAGAGCTAGCAGCAAAAGTTTCACATTGAGCCAATGTATGGAACTTGCCTTAAAGTCATTCGCACATCATTTTCGACTAATCAACCTTCATGTACCACTAGGTAACTATATTTTCACTCACTGTTGTTCGTATATATACATATGTATATATGCAAGTGTTTGCCTGTCAATTTAATGAGATTGCCTAAATTGTGGGCGGGGATTTGTCGTTGGTTAACTTTGACTGGTTGTGATGACATGTTTCTGTCTATCGATGAAATGATTAATTACGCCGCAATGCAGTCATGCGGCGAATATCTCATTTGTGCGAGTTCCGCTGCGCGGAATGCCATTTCGGCATTGTATGTGTATGAAACCAAAAGACCGACCAAAAATGTTATTGAAATAACTGCAATGGGGCTTTGTTTGCCTTTGTTTTACACCCGTTGTGTAGACAAATGAAAAATAGAAATGTGAAGAGATGAAAGTAAATAGGACGTGTAAGGGTGTGTCATCTTCGTTTGGAGCGAAATTTTGCAACGGCGCATATTTGAACTAAATCCGATCACTGTAACACTTTTTGTAAAGCATTGAATAAAGAGGAAAAAAGCGGAAAGGATTGTTGACAACCTAATATACGTATATAAATAATCAACGTGTCGAGTTGAACTGCGTTAGCTATGTCCTTGTTCTTTCAGTTTTTGAGACAAACTCCGAAAAAATTAGGCCTCTACTGTAGCCGCCACACAAAGTGGCCGACCAAGACCCATTTCTGGGTGAGTAAACGTTTTTTCTGTTTTTTCTGGTTAAATTTACATTTTTATCTTTTGAATTATAATATTTCAATTCAATTCCAATGACCACCATATTATATTTGCAACGAAATCGTACAGCATATATCAAAGGTGTGCATGGCGTATGAGTAATATTTTGCAAAAATGCAATAAATCGCCAAATTTCTTTTTTTTTTTCAAGTGGCAACTTTTAGGACGAAAGTGAACTATTTTTCTCCGATATATTTGTTTATATACATATATAGAATAAGCAATTCTTATATTATCTCTCCCAATTCCAATAGAGCTAGCAAATAAAGAAAGGCAAAATTCCTTAACTCAACATACTGTGCTGGAATAAAAAATTTTCCAACACATGCAATATTATGTTTTTTGTATTTTTGCACTCATTTGATTGCACAATGTCTTTGGTTGATATTATTGATAAGTTGACAAACTGGAAATTACTTCAATTTTCTCGCTACCGAAAGTGGAAAGTGGCTAATATTTCATCGAAGAAAAGAAAACAATTATTTTTCACAGCCAATACATACATATGTACACATATGTATTGTTTTTGTTTTTTTCCACTTCTGTAAACAATTTCTATTATAATCAAGCGCAAAGTAGAGCAGATGTGAAAAATATCGAAACTCGTGTGTTGCCTTTACTACGCCCAAAATTAATAACATTTTTCACTGCGTCAAACGAAATTATGAGTTTGACGTTAATGTGCGTTAGTGTTAATGCAATTTTTCAGCCTTCAGTTTTCAGTAATGTATTTATTTGCCCATATCCGCAGGCGCTAAGTAAATTCAAACCCTAATCAAAATTTCAGTTGACAGCAGCGTGAGGCAGCTAAGCATGACAGCGAATATTGCTCGAGCACCGTTAGAATAGAAAATTGAACTTCAGTTTATTTGCAGTTTACAATTTTGGTTTTTCCTTACAATTTTCTCGAGTTCCTTGTAAAATTTTACATATTATGTGGCTCTAGGATTAAATTGCTAATTTCTTACAGTTGATTTGGGTAATTTTAAGTGAATTTTTCATAATTATTTTTATTTCTTTATTAAGGAAATTATGGAATTTTTAATTTTCTTTATGCTTTTAAGTACTCGTATGATGGCTTTGGATGATGTAAAGCGCATAAATAATAATTAAATCATTATAACAGAGGATATCGTAGAGTACTTTACATAGCTTTTTATAATTCCTGTCAGCCGTTGAAAGTTTACTTAACCTCAATCATTTACATACATATATAAAAAAAATTCTGAAACCTAATCCGCTTAGTAATTAGTAAGTATAAGGTAACAACAAGTATTGAGTAAATATTTTGTCAAAAACGTGTACATTTGACTCAATTTTGGGCTATTTATGCATTTATATCTTCACATACATTTCATGGAATCTTCTGCTCTGTTAGTGCTTATTTCAGTTGATATTGATTGTTGTTGTTTTTTTAATTGTATAGAGATTAATCAATATACTAATGGTTTTATACAAAAAATATTTGATTTTGTTTCCTTTGTATGGACTTTGCTATCTTTCCTTTTTCGAACGTTTTTGAGGTTGCTCATACGCACTGGTTGCCATCGCTGTAAGTACAATTTGCTTTATGTTTATGGTATTAAAGTGAAAAAGATTCAAGTAAATCAATTTGAAATTTTGCATACGACTTTATCTCACCAAGAAGCTGCTTATTTGACGCAATCGCCGATATTGAGCAATTATAGCATATAGCTGTCATACAAACTGACCGATCAAACTCAAGTCTTTGTAAGGAAAACTTTTTTATTTGTCACAATATCTTCACAAAATTTGGCACAGAGTTTTGTCAAAGCTATCGCTATAACCTCTGATTAAATTGTTCAGATTGGTCAACTATAGCATATAGCTGTCATACAAACGGACCGATCAAAATCAATATAAAGATTTTTGTTTACATTTTTTTTACTATACAAAATGCAGGTGTGAAGGGAACTTAAGCTTAGGTGCAGCTGAAGTTTAAATTTTTTTGTTTGAAGTATTAAAAATGTATCACTTTTATATGCATTTTGTTCTTTAAATCTTAAAAAATAAATGCGTTTAAAATAGTTAATTGAAATATTCTGCCCAATACTTCTCTTCTAGCTAATTTTCCACTACAAAGTTATCATTTCTTATAAATATATGCCAAAATTATTTTTAAAACTAATTTTTAATTACTGTATCCTTATTGTTTCTATTACAGAAAAACTATCGAATTTGTGGTAAGTTAAGCTCTCTGTAAATTTTTAAATACTAAGTACATTTGAATCACATACAATATACTAAAGGGTGATTTTTTAAGAGCTTGATAACTTTTTTTTAAAAAAAAACGCATAAAATTTGCAAAATCTCATCGGTTCTTTATTTGAAACGTTAGATTGGTTCATGACATTTACTTTTTGAAGATAATTTCATTTAAATGTTGACCGCGGCTGCGTCTTAGGTGGTCCATTCGGAAAGTCCAATTTTGGGCAACTTTTTCGAGCATTTCGGCCGGAATAGCCCGAATTTCTTCGGAAATGTTGTCTTCCAAAGCTGGAATAGTTGCTGGCTTATTTCTGTAGACTTTAGACTTGACGTAGCCCCACAAAAAATAGTCTAAAGGCGTTAAATCGCATGATCTTGGTGGCCAACTTACGGGTCCATTTCTTGAGATGAATTGTTGTCCGAAGTTTTCCCTCAAAATGGCCATAGAATCGCGAGCTGTGTGGCATGTAGCGCCATCTTGTTGAAACCACATGTCAACCAAGTTCAGTTCTTCCATTTTTGGCAACAAAAAGTTTGTTAGCATCGAACGATAGCGATCGCCATTCACCGTAACGTTGCGTCCAACAGCATCTTTGAAAAAATACGGTCCAATGATTCCACCAGCGTACAAACCACATTTTTCGGGATGCATGGGCAGTTCTTGAACGGCTTCTGGTTGCTCTTCACCCCAAATGCGGCAATTTTGCTTATTTACGTAGCCATTCAACCAGAAATGAGCCTCATCGCTGAACAAAGCACGCGCGCGAAACACATTTCGAACCGAACACTGATTTTGGTAATAAAATTCAATGATTTGCAAGCGTTGCTCGTTAGTAAGTCTATTCATGATGAAATGTCAAAGCATACTGAGCATCTTTCTCTTTGACACCATGTCTGAAATCCCACGTGATCTGTCAAATACTAATGCATGAAAATCCTAACCTCAAAAAATCACCCGTTATATGTAAATTCAAGTATTCACAGAATTTTCATGTAATCCTTAACCGAATTTCCAGAATTTGAATAAAGCTTGCGGCTACTTAAAACTTTGAGCACTTAATGCAACCTTAAGCAGATTTATTATAATTCCCCAACTGATGCCTCCTTGAGCATTGGAAATATTTTTTACTAAAGTGAATGAGTATATCAATATTTTTAATTTTTAATACTCAAATATTTTGGGTGGATATTTACATATCGCCACTTAAAATGCAAAGTAACGTAGCTTCACTTCTCATAAGTTTACAGGCGAAAGAAAAATGTTATAATAAAAACTACTCATATTGAAATAAAATGTGAGTTTTGCTTATAAAATGGTTATGTTCATCATACAATCATATTGAAAAAAAATTTGAGTTTGAGTTGTAAAATGGTTCTATATTGGTTATTATATTTGATAGCGATTTTCGATTTTTTGAGGATACGTTGTTTTGCATTTAGGTGACGATATTTGCATATGTTGGATTTAAATGACTGACATAATACATAAAGCTTACAAATAGGGTGACACAAGAATTAGAGTTTTAGCTAGAGAAGTCGAACTTTGTCTTTTAGGCATGAAGCATCGTGTTTGAAACACTAATCTACTTTCGTTGTTTTTGAAAAATGAAATGAAAATTAGAAAGTGCTTAGCTTTAGAGAACTCATTGAATCCCATAATCCACTTTAATTAAAACATCAGCGGTAATTATTTTCAAACTCACACAATAACCCTATGCAAGCTCCATAAACCGAAGCATACTTTTATGCGCGCTTTTAAAATGAAGGTCGTTTTTAAATCTCTAAATCAGCTTTAAGCTTCCTGTAACCTCTTTAATAGTTCCTTTAACTGCTTTAATAATAATTGATGTAAAATTTTCTAACAGGTGGCAACTTTTGATATTTTTTTGCCATTCTAGTAGTATATTGAAAAAACTAAAAAGATATCCCAATCAACCATAGCTAACTGTATACCTATAACACACTTTTGAACCAAGTAACAATCCTTCTAAGAAATTAATTTTGTTCTCTTTTTTAAACCTATACATTTATTCGACGTAAAAATAATAATATATTGAAAAGAAGTGGTAACCCTCTAAATTTTTCTTGTTTTAAATCACAGAAAAATTAAGACGAAGCTCACTGAATTCTTTTGTAGCAATTGGCAACCCCATCCAAAAAAAAAATGTTTGAACTGTAAGCTTTCTCCAATTTTTTTAAATGCATAATCATATCGTAGAATTTCTTCTTCTCAAATATGTTTTTGAAATATTGTTTTCAAACAGGTGGCAACCCTCTATTAATGTTTTTACTTATTGAACCATGGAAAAATAAAAACGATGCTAACCGGCTCGGTTATATATTAATTATTTTTGAACAGGTGGCAACACTCTAGTATTTTTTTTACTTATTGAACTGCAGAAAAATAAAAGCAATGCGAAAAGGTTAAACGACTATAAATGAATTATTTTTTAACAGGTGGCAACCCTCTAATTATTTGTTTGCTTATTGAACCGCAGAAAAACAAAACCGATGTGAAACGGTCCAACCGTTATAAATGAATTACTTTTTAAGAAGCAACCATCGTTTTGGAATTGTAAGATTACTTATCTCTTTTTATCTCGGTATCACTTCGAATAATCCCCCGATATAAAGTAATCGGATAAAGTGTCATAACCTAACTGTATAAAAAAGAGTTTTTTGAGAATTTTAAACTATTATATATTTCTTTTTTTAATAATGAACAGTATGCCTCGAGTTGTACGCGATCAACAAACTGGAGGGTTTTTATGTGGAAAACTATATTGAGAACATGCGAAAAAATGTTTTAGTATTCAGATCGTTGGTCTCCGAGTAGTCATTGAATTAATGAGCAAATTCTAAAATCCTTTTTTTGAGAAAATTGCGTTTACAGATAAACTAGTAGAACTGAACTAAGCGGCTACAATTTAGAATACTGTCTTTCTTTATTGTTCTTTAGAAGGCTGTAACTGAAAATATATTTGGAATATTTATTTAAAAATTTCAAAATAACGATTTAATTATTCAAAACATTACTAAAATGGTATCAGTAGTACCCATGCTGGCGATCTACATGTAAAGATCTTGAAGAGTTCATCATAAATTTACGCACTTATTTAATTTATGGTCTGATTCAGTTTTAGAGTTATTTGGGCTTCTCCTGACCCTTCCTACTGGTTTCGAATTAACCCTATTTTTCACCAACCACCACAACATCTCGAACTATATGCGTATCTTAGTTCTATTTTTACAAAGTTTAAGGTAATTTTGTTTGCAATATTTACAAAATTGCCTGCTAACTACATTTTCCATTCGAAGCTTTTTCAATTGAAACTAAATTACAATTCATCTATCGCTTGTTGATGTAAGTGAAGTGTTAATAATTCATATGCAATATATGTATAAATAAATATATAAATTTTTTCAAACTAAAAGTCTTAACATTTCATTCCACGAATATCATAGAGTGTGATTATTTCTAGAAACAGAGTTCAACATCAACATTTCTAGTGAATATCACTTTAAACTGTTTATCTATCTTTTATTATTGTTATTATTTGAATTTTTCGTTGGAAATTAAGTCGTTTTATATAAAATTGTTCAGAACCATAAAATCATAAATTTGTACACATTCTTTTTAATTTTTGTTGGATTACATACAAAAATGACTCTACGCAATTACAATTGCCAATGCTTTGTTTTCGGTTTGTTATAACTTATGAAACTTTCATATCTGTTTGCTTTCAATATAAAATTTCAAGTTGAACTATTCAAATTTACACTCCCAAATAAAATATTGAAAATTGAAAAGTTTAACACATGTTGTGGCTATAAATCGAGTTTTTCTTGTTTTGTATATAAACAGAAAATTGTGGTCCAAAAAGATTTCGTATAGGGCAGAAGAAGAATTGAAATTTTTTGGTGAAGAAATTCCGAAATTTCATCACCTAACTCACTTTTTCAAGCCATCAATTACAATTCGACTCAAAATTACTTTCGGTGCTTCGGATTGAGTATGAAATACAAGAGAAAAATGTTCTCTGGAAGCGGTAATCCAATGCTCTAAAAGTGTTGTTGTATTTATTATTGTTGTAGTAGCGGCATAACATTGGAATTCTCATACTCCTCTCTTGTATTTTATCATGAGGAGATATTTGTTCTGCCACCTTGGTTTTTGTGTAATCTGAATTTAAGTATCACATATGATTAAGTTTAACAGAATCACTGACAGTTATTAAGATTTGCGAAACCTAACCTAACTTTCATTCTGTCTCTTAATTGATTTTGTAAATACAATTTATCTTGAGATCTTATGTGTCATCGGATGTAAAAGTTTCAAAGTTTTCTATGTCAAAGTTTCTACAAACATAGTACCACTCTTAATTAAAAACCCGTGAGATACTTTAAAACTTCAAAGTGAAGAAGCACCTGCCATCGATGATTTTAGAAACTCAAAACTGATACACTTAACAACTTTTCACCATTTGGAGTGCCAATTAGACAGATAAAACAGGAATTGTGCATGAAGTGTTTTTGCTAAAATCCATGTTAGGGTATAGTATTCGTTTGCTTAGCTACTTAAAGTATATGTATCTAAGTGAAGGAAATGGAAATAGTTTCGCCACTGTGTTTTACTTCAGAAAATAGCAAATGCCGTGACACAAAAATTTTAAAGTATGAGCTTTTATAAAAGTGTAGACATTCTCAACGAGCCTCCAGATGGAGGTGAGTCCCATTTTTTATAATAGTATAGTGAGGTTGCTGGACCATCTGAGTTACGACCGTTTTTTTCATTTTCATAAGAAGGTCCATACTTTAACTCTCCCTTCAAGAGTTGGTGAACCTTTTCAGACTTTGTTGAGAAGATGGATACTTAGTTACCTTAAGGGTTCAGGCCCGTATATACCTTTCAGGATTGCCCTGACTTCATCAAAGAAAACACGAACAAAGATAAAGGGAGGATATTTTGCAGAGTTTCTTCGAGAAAGGCGAAAAAACAAGACAAATAGCTGAAAATATGAATAGTGTTTATTGTACTATATTGTTTATTGTACTGCAGTACTGCAGCATCCAATTATGCGTTATTTGAAAATATGAATAGTTTTTATTGTTCTTGTACTGCAGCATCCAATTATGCGCGATTTCGGGGTCCTCACCGTCGTTCAATTTTGACGTTTACGATGCACCAAGCTTTGGGAGCCCACTTGTCGAAAATATCGTTTAAATTATGGAGATTAATAATCTGCTATATACTACTCCTCTACGGTCAAACTCTTAATACGGACTTGTACTGCGAATGGACCTTTTGAAGGAAAAAATCGTACAGAAGCGCTTAGCTTTAGCCAATAGGACAGAAATTGTGTTCCACCTGGACAACGTTAGGCCACACACATCGATAGTATATATCTCGGACACGGGATTTTTATCCATCCAAGAACTGTCAACTCGGCACCATTCCTCGAAATTACTCCAGTAATGTTTACTGACGCCACATCAACCACATGGTCAGGCATCCTCATTTAGTCTGCACCTAACATCCAGAGATTACTATGAGTTCCTGACTATGGTTAATGATTTTTCGGGTGAAAAATTTGCCTAGAGAGAAGTTTATGAAAACTGTCCCAGTTTTTTTTCAACAGCAAAGAGGGGCTTCTGTGAGAGTGGCATTCTGAAAATACCTGCAATGTGGCAACAAGTTACCCACGGTGCATATTTGACCTAAATTATTCTAGTTAGTATAGCTAATTGAAATCATTTTAATGCATAAAATATTGGATTTATTATTACTAGACCTCATATGAGAAAAATCGCAGATTTTCATAACAACAACATGATAACAATTTGTTCACAAATTTGGTGAATTCAAGCCCACTGTGAGATTGGCAACAATCAATACGCCAATTTGTCGCTTCTCTTACACTCAGTAGGCAATATCGGCTTAAGATTCAAGATTTAAGGTGCAAATCAAAGTTGAATTGTAACGCGCTTTCATATACAAACATGTATTACGGAAACGGAAGTAAACCCAAACGGATAAGCCAGTTTGGATTTCAATTTACACCTTTACATAAAAACCCAAGCAAAGACGTGCCTTCATTCGTACTTGACTTGACTTCACAACGTTTACAGTCAATATATTTTTGACGATTCCTTCATGCACCTTTATTGCGTGGAATGTAACCCTACGACCGTTTTTAGCTTTGATGCTTCGCTCTCTGCTGTCTGCTTTCGTTTATAAGTTCTAAGTGTATTGATGTACAGATGTACCTATGTATGTAGAATGTGTTTCCAACAAGCTATATTTTTCAAGCGCTTTCTTTGCAACCGCCACACGCAATCATCACCGCCGTTTTGAATGGCACCTTTCTCACAATTACTGTTGCCACCTTGGTATTGAATCGTTTGCTTTAAGTGCGGTTGTTATTGCTGTTGTTTTCATTTTTAGTAACTGTATTGTTGATTGCAAACATCAAAGCAATGCCATGCGTTGAAGTGGCAATATGGGTTAATGCCTCTTAAATTGTTGATACCTTTTGCGAAATGTTTCCATCTAACATCACTGCTGATGACTGAGATGATTGTTAGTGTATTTTTTAGTGTCGCCTTACTTTTGACTTTAATTGTTGGTGTAAGTTCTATTTACTTGCACGCAATGTCAAATAACTAGCGTCGGTGTAAGCAGCAATTATATTATATATTATATTTTAGTCAAAATTACTAGACAATTTTTTTAAAATGGATTTTTCGGAGAGGAATGTTAATAATTTTATCATATGTGGGAACCTAATCGTTACTTTAAGTTATGTAAATGATGATCCATTTCGAGGTTTCCTACTTCTTTAAAGAAAAAACACAGAATTTTTAAAATGAATGAGAAATGTTTCTTATCATTCGAAAGAACATTCTTTGGCATTTATTTCTTGACGATTATCGCTTTCAAATATTGCCCCGACTCATACGTCTCATACCGTCCATTCGTTAAGTCCAATTTTAGATGACTCGTTCGAGCATTTCGACTGGTAACTTGTAAAAGACACGCGTTATGTTTTGCTCCAACAGCTGTATTAGTTTTGCGGGGATACCAAATTCAGACATCGCGGCATAAAGGCAGCTCCTTTTCGTGCCGTCGAAAGCAGCTTTGAAATCGACGAATAGGTGGTGAGTGTCGATTCTCCTTTCACGGGTCTTTTCCAAGATTTGGCGCATGGTGAATATCTGGTCGGTTGTTGATTTACCAGGTCTAAAGCCACACTGATAAGGTCCAATCAGTTTGTTGACGGTGGGCTTTAATCTTTCACACAATACGCTCGATAGAACCTTGTACGCGATGTTGAGGAGGCTTATCCCACGGTAGTTGGCGCAGATTGTGGGGTCTCCTTTTTTATGGATTGGGCATAGCACACTTAAATTCCAATCGTTGGGCATGCTTTCATCCGACCATATTTTACAAAGAAGCTGATGCATGGTCCTTATCAGTTCTTCGCCGCCGTGTTTGAATAGCTCGGCCGGCAATCCATCGGTCCCTGCCGCTTTGTTGTTTTTCAGGCGGGCAATTGCTATTCGAACTTCTTCATGGTCGGGCAATGGAACGTCTGCTCCATCGTCCTCGATTGGGGTATCGGGTTCGCCTTCTCCTGGTGTTGTGCGTTCACTGCCATTCAGCAGGCTGGAGAAGTGTTCCCACCATAATTTAAGTATGCTCTGGGCATCGGTGGCTAGATCACCTTGGGGGGTTCTACAAGAGTATGCTCCGGTCTTGAATCCTTCTGTAAGTCGCCGCATATTTTCGTAGAATTTTCGAGCATTACCCCTGTCGGCCAGCGGTGTCGGTCTCTTTCTTTTTCTGTCTACAAATCCGTCTCGCTTCCCTCTTCAACTCTCGGTATCTATCCCATCCCGCACGTGTTGTGGTCGATCGTAACGTTGCGAGGTAGGCAGCCTGTTTTCTCTACGCTGCGACACGGCACTACTCGTCGTATCAGCTGTTCTTTTGCACTTTCTGAAAACCAATGGTTTCGGTTGCAGCTGTACGTAAGGAGTTTGAAATGCCGTCCTACAGTTCCCTTATACCGAGTTGTTGACGAGTGCTCTCAGAGAGCAGGAGTGCAAGCCGAGTAGAAAATCGTTCGGCTGTCTGTTGTGATTGCAGCTTCTCGACGTCGAACCTTCCTTGTGTTTGTTGGCGTGCGTTTTTTGCTGCACAGAGGCGGGTGCGAATTTTGGCTGCAACAATATAGTGGTCCGAGTCGATGTTAGGACCTCGGAGCGCACGCACATCTAAAACACTGGAGACGTGTCTTCCGTCTATCACAACATGATCGATCTGGTTGGTGGTTTCTCGATCCGGAGACAGCCAGGTAGCTTGATGTATCTTCTTATGCTGGAATCTAGTACTACAGATAACCATATTTCGGACCCCGGCGAAGTCGATCAGCCTCAACCCATTTGGGGATGTTTCCTCGTGGAGGCTGAATTTACCGACCGTAGTGCCAAAGATACCTTCTTTGCCCACCCTGGCGTTGAAGTCGCCAAGCACGATTTTGACATCGTGGCGGGGGCATCTCTCATAAGTGCGCTCCAAGCACTCATAAAAAGCATCTTTGGCCTCATCGTCCTTCTCTTCCATCGGGGCGTGGGCGCAAATCAGCGATATGTTGAAGAACCTCGCTTTGATGCGGATTGTGGCTAGACGTTCATTCTCCGGAGTGAATGATAGTACTCGGCGACGGAGTCTCTCTCCCACCACGAATCCAACACCAAACTTGCGCTCCTTTATATGGGCACTGTAGTAAAAGTCACAAGGACCTACTCGTCTCTGTCCTTGTCCCGTCCATCGCATTTTTTGGACGACGGTGATGTCAGCCTTTATCTTTACGAGGGCATCTACCAGCTGGGCAGCGGCACCTTCCCAATTAAGGGACCGGACATTCCAGATGCATGCCCTCAATTCGTAGTCCTTTATATCCACCCTCATATAAATTTACCGCCTGATCAAATTTAGCCCGGATTGTCACATTTTCACGTGCAATCGTTTTTTCCTGAGCCAATACAAGCGTGCCAATATTTATACCAATTTTTCGTACATTTTATAAGCCTCGGCTGCGATGGCCTTCTGTGCCTGTAGTGAATTTAGTTTTTTCGATATTCACTCATTTTTGGAGTGGCCTTCAGTTGGGTGGTTTCCACGTCATCTTCATAAATCCTCTTCGCTAGTAATGATTTAAGTTTTTTGGTAGAAGTATAACACCGAGATGCTTCATACCCAAAACATTAACCAAAATATCTTCAGTCGACCCATTTGAAATGGGTCTCATATTGTCAAAGTTGTATGAAGGAATGTGAGTAGGAAAGATTCATTCCTCCCCCAAAAACTGAGTTTGAAATATCCCGTCAGCCTTCGAATCAGGAGACATAGCCCAAACTGACTTTAGCCGTCTCAACATATTTGTGATATGCTCAAAGCGCTTTGCCGATGCGGGTTTTATGGTCTATTATATAAGAGTTTTCTGTATCACAACGGACCGTTGTTCTGAGCTGTCCATGTGAGATTCTTATTATGATAGACCTCAAAACCTAACCTATATGCTATCTCTTATTATTTTATTTGCTGTTGTTCCAAAGGGCAAAAGGGCACAACACATTACAGCGGTCACATCAAAGATCACGTATACCAATGACACCTCGCTCTCCTTTGAATCAGTTAAATGTAGTAGTCTTAAATTTTAAAATGCGCGCTTAAAATTGTTCTTAACATTTCCACAAAGAAACTTAAAAAAATGTTCTAGTATGCTCTACATATCTTCAGCTATTACCATCTTCTTATGTCCACAAGGGAAACATAAAGAAACATCTTAAGTAACAAGCAAACGACTTCTTTATCATAGCTTAGTCACAAATTATCCATTATGCCGTAACCGCAATTCTCAAAGGGATTTTAAAAATCAGCAGAATCTACGAATGTCGGGAGAAAGATAAAAAAACAGAAAGAAGTCAAAAAATAGAAAGAAAAAACAAAAAGTAAACAAGTGAAAGTAAAATAAAGTAAACCGAGAAGCAAAAGCCAAAGAAACAAGAAGCCACAAAGTGTTGATGTTGCTGTAGCTATTACTGACGCATAAGAGGCTTTATTTCTCCGCTCTGAGACTGCAAAGTGTTTATTTTGCTATACAAAACCGCCTTCGCGAAAAAATTGTGTGGCATCAAGGCACTTTAAATAAAAGAAACACACACTAGTAAACAACCAGCTTTTGTTGACAGAAAATTTTAAAAATAAAAAACAGTTTGGTTATTATTAGCGTTGCCATCTATTTTGAAAATAAACTTTATTTTTGAATTGTTCATGATTTTTGCTGTATTCCCGGCTGTTGTTGCTTGCCTTACTCCTCTCAACTGATGCTTCACCTTTTGCTGTTGCTATTTTAGTAAAATATTTTCTTATAACTTGTTGTTGTTGCCATTTACTTCCACACCTTTGCCATCCGCAACAAATTGAATTGCAACAACTTTACGCAATTTACTTGAGATGCAGCGCGGAATAGGCTGGCAAGTGGTAGGAAGGCAGTATCGAATGCGAAATGGCGTGCGAAGTGTAAATTGGTGCATGTTGCGTAATAATTGGCGCATGCACGATGGGTGCTTGCACTATGGGTGCATGCAATAGTGGTGCCGATTGGAGGACAGTTGGTGCCACCAGATGGGTTGTTGAATGCGTCAGCAATGGTGCGTGATAGCCCAGACCCAAGGCAAGACCGCGCTTCGCCTTTGCCGATGATTCCTCAGCGGGTGCAGCCATGGCTACGCTGGCGACGAAGAGTACGATGAGCTGCGTGGTAGAGAAAGAGAATATAAATGATTTTTGTTTAATTTCAAATTTCAAAGAAATCTTTAAGGTTACCAAAGATCAAGGGATGCAAATAATGTTTTAAAAAATCAGTTCAATAGGCATTCAAATTAATTATTTTTGTAGTACCGAAAATCTTAATTAAAAAGTGTTTTAAAATTTTTTCAAAAATACTGAATTGAATTAAAAATAATTTTTTAACCCCGAAAATTGTATTAATTTTTAGATTTTTTAAATTAATTATCAAAATAATTAATATTTAAATTTAACAATTTATTTTCATTAATTAAAATTAAAAACCAAAAATTAAATAATTTCTAAATTTTTTATATTAATTATTATCATAATTAAAAATTTAATTAATTAATTTAAAAAATTTAAAATTAGTCCCATTTTTGGGGTTAAAATTTATTTAAAATTATTTAATTTTTGATTTTAAATTTTAATTAATTAAAATTAATTTACTTAAATTATATTTTTGAATTTAAATATTAATTGTTATAAAAAATAATTTACAAAATCTTAAAAATAATCTCAATTTCGGGGTTAAACATTTTTTTTAGTAAAATTTTTTAAATTAATTATATAAGTAATATTTAAATTTAAAAATTTAATTTAATTAACTAAACTTAATTTGATTAATTAAAACTAGAAATCAAAAGTTAAATAATTTTCAAATTTTTTATATTAATTAAAATTTTAATTAATTAATTTAAACATTTAAAATTACTCAATTAATTAATTTTGAAATTTTCTATTTTTAAGTATGTCTATAAAAAAAACTACGTATAAATTCGGAAATTATTTCATAAACACCTTTCGTACAGACAAATTTTGAAAATTTTCTGTTTTCTGTTTCTAAAAAGATGGCAATCCTACCAAAAAAAATTTAAAGCTTACGCGGAGATGATACTGACGGTTTTATATTTTTAATTTTTTCGGGCGGGTGGCAACTCTATACCATTTTAATCCACTTCTAGGACGGAAACAGATTTTCGTTGCAAAATAAAGTACAGAAAATAAACATATCTTATGTTAGAATATTTTCGTTTTTCAGAGGATTCTCCTTTTAGTTCATGTTATGTATATGAACTCTTTTTAACTAAGTAAAATTCTTACCGGTCTTTCAAAGGCCTAGAAATCTAAATAGAGTGTCCTTTAATTCGGCTATAACCGCGTAAGTGGTGTCTACGCCAATAAAGATGAAGAAGAAATCTCCATTCGACAGCGATTCGGCTGCCTTTCATAAACATAAACCCATTATTGGCGAAATTCCAATAATATCGGACCAGATTTTTTAATATGACTATAAACAAAAACTTCTTGAAAAAATACTTTTTTTTGTATTAATTTTGGATACTACGCCAAGGTTAAATTAAAAAACAGATTAAATTTCTAGCAAAAAAGATATTAGAAAACATTCCAGTTAAATTCTCTTGAATAATAAAAACCTGCAATTTTTTTTTACCCAAAAAAACCACTCTTCGTTTCAACGTTATTGTTATTTATAAATGAAAACCTTCAACACCTGCTGATTAACAAATTTTCGCACTTCATGAGCGCCCAAATAATTCAAAATTTTTTGCGACTTCACTTCAACTTAATTGCCACGAACACGAAAGTGTTTCGATAAACTTTTTTTGCCAAATGTTTTTTAATTAAAAAGTCCTTTTTCTGGTAGCGAATTTCACAAAAACAAAAGGATAATACGTGCACGGACTTACAGCAATTTTCATGTTGCAAAAATCTCCGATTTAAAGGCGAAGTGAGTGAAGCTTCAAACTTCTGCTGTGTTTAGTGACAAAGTTAATACTATAGACTACTTGTCGCAGAACTACAATATTTATAGTAAATTGCGTTGAGTTGCGACTATTGAAATCGACGCAGCAGAGCATGTGGTCAGCGTGTGTGCCGTTTGTGGCAAGGTAAAAAGTGAGAAAAAATGTGTCTAAGAAATGTAAGAAAATAAATTGGTAAATTAAGAAAATAGAAAAAAACTAATGTTACACATTTAAATTAATATAAATAATTGATTGCACTAAATAACAAAAAATTATTAAATGTTTTTAGAAATTATTTATTATGTGGCAGGTTGCGGGACCATGTGCATATATTTCAACCACTAACGTGGGGTTACCATAATAAAAATTAATTTTTATTAAAATTATAAAAAGTAAATAAATTGATTTTCGGTTTCTTTTTCACATTACTTAATGAGCATTCATAACAAAGGTACAAAAAAACTTAGTAAAAAACATTATAGAAATTACAAAAAATAAACTAGAATACTATATCTACTCGCGATTATAGCCGAGTCAACAACAGCAGGCTGTTGGTGTTTTTTACGTGGCGGGTCCCAAACCCAGCGCACAACCCTATGCAGGGGAGAATACTACTAGAATACTATACCTCTGTGATCAAATTGAAAGGTGAATTTTTAATTCATACTGCGCGAGTTTTTCGATAGATAAATTGTTTTTTTCTGCAAGTTGGTAGTACTGTTAGTGACATCTATACTAAATTTCACGTCAAAATATTTTTTAGGATTTGATTTCTTAGATTTTTACTATGTCTGAATTTATTGAACAAAAAAGTGTGATAATGCATCATCTCATACTTCATTTTTTATTTGTGATAATTTCGCCAGATTTTCAACTAATATCGTGCCGCAACCACCGCATTCGCCTGATTTACCTTCGTGTAACTTCTGGCTATTCAGCAAATTCGTATGACCACTCCGAGGACACCGTTTTGACTCAATTGAGGATATAAAAGCTGAATCGAAGCGAGAGATTCTTCTGAAGATAGTGTATTTTGTTTTTGTACTTTCATAATTCCGAATAACGCAATTATAACCACCGATTCCGATCACATTCTCAAACCATCTAAATAAACTTATTAGGTCTACAACAAACTTCCAGCAATTTACGGATTCTACCTCCAAAGAACTACGCCGGCTTGGCCGAAAAGAATGAATCAACCCAATTTTTGACTCCTGTACTGGTGTTAACTGTAAGGCAAGGTCTGCGCGATAAGGGTACGCCAGTTTCTCGCTTCAGTTTGGTGAGTTGTTGCCGCCCGTGCTTCCCATTAATGTTTTCATCCGAGTTTAGAACGTCATAATACAACACGTTCTTCTGGTCCCTCCAAATACAGAGCATTACGTCATCATGGACATTCGGTTTTGTTTTTTGATTTGGCCTGTTGGCCAGGTTTCATATATTATTTTTTGCATTTAGAGTTTTTTTTATCCATATTTAACCCCAGTCACCATTTGATGCAAAAGCAACTTACTTTTATAGTGTTCAAGCAGCATTTGTGACTTTCAAAATCTTTTTTCAAAGTCTCATGGAGCTGTTTTTAAATGTTTTAAAATGATTGCATGAGTGGCTCCCAAGAATACGTGAGATTTTTTGTGTTTAGGAAAAATATGCTTCCAATTCCTCATTTTCAAACTTTTTTGGCCGCCGCTCAGGACGTTCTTCGTATGTATTCGAAGCCAAAATCACCATTTTCGACTCGTAAGGTTTTCTTCATATTAAAGTAATAAAGGCTAAGTCCCCGCAAAAACACTTTTTCAGACCAAAAGTTCGAGGGAAAAACATTTAAAAAATTGATTATTTGAATTTTACACATAAATTTTAAGGTTATATAAAAAAGGGGCTAATTGGTTGTTATAGATCTTCTCATTACCAAATTTTCTTTAAACAGCCAACAGGCCCACAACTGCTCCCATGATCAAGTATTTATTCTAATTGAGTATTGAAGAGTTAAATCTTGATTTCATTCTCTACATTCATTGATATTGACAATTTAATAATTGACTAAATTAAGTATCAGAAATTCTTAAACTTGATTGACTCACAACTGGGGTTATGTTAGATGAAAAATTAAAATGCACGATTTGGTAGTTATGTTGAATGAAACCCAATTAATTTAGCGTTAATTTTAACTCAATTTATATACTATTAAAGTTTCCTTACCTGAAAATTTAAAATAACTATTTTATTTATTAAAATAAATGGAATTCAATTAAAGATAATTGACTTAATTAAGCCTTTAACTGGATTAAGTCATAGCTGAGATAATGTCTGTTGATAAATTGAAATATAATTAAGCAATTAAGTTAAGTGGATTAAAGTCCTAATTAAGTAGCGGTTGCTCATTAGCATTATGAGGCCTAAGAGGCCAAATTAAAGATAACCTTTTTATAATATTATAATATAACGATTTTTAGCCCTGTCATCTCACTAGTGACTTAAAACGTGTGTCCAGTGCCAAGTGATGTCGAAATTTTCTATGGACCACTAGATCAAAGTAAAATAAAACACAAAAATAATAATATCTCGACTTTTTCTGTAAATTTTCAACCATTCATCGAGTAGCAAATATTAGTAAATATAATCGTGCCACTACTTCGAAAGTGAGAACATAACCAAAATTTTCGCATCAGACTCACCCTAGTAAATTTACATACATACATGTATGAAAAGTAGAAATCCGACCAACTGTCGCGTTAAGCGGATGTTTTTGCTCACAAAGCAAGCGACAGAGAGTGAATTGCGGGTATGCGTACATATGTATGTATGTATGTAGATATGTACAATTATACAACTGACTGATAGTTCGACAAATGACAATTAGTTAACTAGGCGTATATTGCAAACAAATATAGAGCAGTCACGCTGTATTTCATGCTGACCGCTCTCCTTGCAACGCACCTGCTGAAAATTTATTTGTATAAAAACGCCTTACGCACACCAAATATGATCCAACTAGACTAGCATATATATAAAGGGTGATCCATTTCGAGGTTATCTACTTATCAAAAAGCATAGAAACTTCAAATTTCACGGGGAATGTTTATTTTCATTCGAAGTAACATTCTTTCGCATTTATTTTTTCGAAATTATCTATTTCAAATGTTGGCAGCGGCTACGTCTCAGAGTTGAGTTCTATTTTCGATGACTTGATCGAGCATTTACACTGATAACTAACGAATGACAGGCGTGATGTGTTGCTCCATTGCCTGAATCGAAGCGAGATTGTTCGCATAGACTTTGGACTTTACGTAACCGTAACGGAAAAAGTTTAACGATGTGATATCACACGATCTCGATAGCCAATGGACTGGCCCAAAACGCGAAATTATTCGCTCACTGAAGTCTATAAATCCATTGACTGATGCGATGTGTGGAAAGTACTGCCGTCTTGTTGAAAACAAATGTCGCCGTGATAAAAAAATACTATTGAAAAAAGTACCTCTACTTGGATCACCCGTTATATATATAATTCTAGTAGTGCGCCACTTAAATCACTCACCATTCATTCATTCATTCATTTATGCATTTGTTTACCATTTAACTCGTTATGGCCAGCATCACGTGAGTTTAACACACAAGACTTTTATTGCAAAAACTTGAAACTGGTTTAATAGTTTCATTTTTGTGCGTGTCATATTTGAGTATTTCAACGCCAGTCTTGTTACTTTTGTCAATCAACGAGTGTCTTGCTGTTACTCTCTTAATTTATGCACATATTCACACAGGCATACAAATACATTTATTTATTTACATATTTATGCTATGGAATTGTTTTTTGAATTTTACGTTTGGTGCTAAACTGGAATGCTTTTTCGCCACAAATTGTTTGGCAATTAAAAACGCGAGAATTTAATTGGTTAATTTGGCAATTAACATCTAATTAGCTTAGAAAATATTTTCCTACCAATAAATTGCACATTTTGTAATATGCAAATTTATTTATAGTTTATTCTGATACAAAAATAAAAATCTCACGGCAAGTAAGTAGTAAATCAAGGGTACCTAATCATAATCAAGGTTAAGTCTAATTGAAGTCTAGCTGATAACAGAACATGAACTACTTATGTAAATTAACACTAATGGAAGATATGGTTTTGTTGTAAAAATGAACGAGTACAGGTTAGTTTTATATTTTTTATGTGACCTACAAACTTGTAGGTATTTTAGTATATAAATTTTTGTAGAATCCTAACACGTTATTAATATACGTTGTCGTTCGGCTTTTTCAAGTTTTTCGTATTTTGTGTCAATGATTGCATTGGTAATATGAACTAATTTATGGATTTGTAGCATTTAGCTTGGGGTTTTAGACAGATGGTCTACAGCCATTCAGCTAAGTATATTTAAAATTGTTCTTCCAGCTCTTGGACACCATTTTTTCAATATATTTTGTGTTTTGCTACCAAATAAGCCTTAGACTAGTATATTAAATTCTTTTCCAGAGAGTTTTATCTTAAGTTTTGCAAGAAAAAAATGTGGTTGGGGATTTGAACCGGAAAATACAGCGCAAATGAAAGACTTAGCTTTACAATTTTTTCGTTGTCGCTAGCCCTGAAAAGTTATTCATATTAACATGAAAATATTATATTGCGATTACGTAATTCAAAGGCTCTGACAACGCTAATATAATAATCGCTGTTAAAGATTTTTCTTTTTCAATAGTTCAATAGTAGAAGAAAATTACATTATACTCAACCCAAAATACATAATAACTGTGCAGTTGTGCATTTCTACACTTTTTCACCGCGTGAAGTTCAGTGGAATGACTCTAGACAGGACTTCAAATTGGTATGATCGAACCTTGCTTCATTCTTTAACTCATATTGAAGAAAAATCTCAGATTAACTGTAGTTGAACAGCTCTAGGCGCAGCTCAGGATCATAACTTCTTTGTTAATTTTGGTTGAATATGAGCTCGCCGATTATAGCCAGTGCACACTCTTTGAATATCCAAATATTCAAGAACAAGTTTCCTTAATACCTTATGTGTGACAGTTATATCGAGCTAACTCATTTTGCGACCATCTAAAATCATTTTGTGGATGAGAAAATGAAATCGAGCGTAGATAACTTTCCTCTCTATCCTAAGATAGTTATCCTCTCTGTAACTATCCTCTCCGCTGGTCTTTTTTACCCGTTTTATATCTGTGTATTTGGCAGATATCGCAAAGAGATTTGCTGAAATATTGCTCAACATAACGGCAGTATAAAATTGAGATATTCTAACAAAACTGGATCAGAATATTTCAAAATACTATCGGAACAAATTTATCTCCGACTGTCCAAAAATACAAGAGCACTTTGAATAAAAATAAAAAGTCGGGTTAAACATGAACGATGGCCGTGGCACCACCCACATTTCAGTGAAAATCCATATCTCAAGATCTCCTCCACCGATATCAGCCAAATTTGGTACATAATGTTACCTTGACATTCTTATGTTACAGTACTAAAATAAACGAAATCAGACTACAAACACGCCTACTTCCTTTATAACACAATTTTAAATTCCATCTGATTCTTCTTTCGTATTCCAGTAAACAAATCAAATACTAATGCATGTATCGTACCAATTGCGATTTATCGAAAATATCGGTCAGTCTGTGAGATATATTATAGAACTCGTAGAGAATCCGTCTCTAAAAATATTATGAAAAATTAGTTGAATCGGAACCATTATTTCTTTAGCCCCCATATACCTATTAGAAAGATTTTCGAACTTTCAGTTCACTTATATTGCAAATATCGGCAAATTTTACAGACATTTTAATTAAATTGAGGGAGCGTATTTTAATGCACAATTTGCAACCCTGATGATAAGATATGGTCGGATGAAAGAATCCCCTACAATTGAAATCTAAATGTGCTCTGCCCAATCCTCAAATTCTGTGCCAACTAGCAAGTTAAGGTCGCAGGTAAGGTCTTATCGAGCTTAGTGTGTGAAAGACTGACGCTCACCGTCAACAAATGGAGTCGAACTTATTAGTGTCGCTTTAGGTATGGAAAATCAATAACTCAATCACGAGTCGACACACACAACCTCTTCCTCGATTTCAAAGCTGCTTTTGACAGCACAAAAATTAACTGCCTCTATGTCGCTATACCTCAACTCGATATCCCCGCAAAGCTAATAGGACTACGTAACTTGAGCATTATCAAAAGCTCCATCAGTATCGGGAAGGATCTCTCCAAGTCGTTCGATACCAAGTGATGTTTCAGGCAAGGAGAATCGCAATCTATTGCTGGAGAAATAATCCAAGCTGCAGAACTACATAAGATTTATGTAGAACGATGAGCTGTACGAGACATACGGCGACATTAACATAGTTCAGCGCACCAAGAGATAGTGCCTACGCTGGCTTGATCATGTTGTCCGAATCGAAGAGACCACTCCAAATTTGAAGGTTTTCTGTTCACTACCAGCCGGTGGAAGCAGTGGAAGAGGAAGACCACCACTCCGTTGGAGATATCAGGTAGAAAAGGACTTGGCTGCACTTTGTATCTTGAATTGGTGGCAAATAGCGAAAAGAAGAAGAGACAGGCGTGTTGTTGTTAACTCGGATATAAACGCTTAAACATTGACTACGCTAGTAAAGAAGAAAAAGAAGGCTATAAATAGTAAAAACCACTGAAAATCAAAAGGGCTTGTTAATTCGCTCACTGTTCTACATGCACGAGGTTAACAAACATATAATTGAGAATTGGAGCATCCAATTAAGCACGTTTGTGGCGAAACCTTTCGAAATTGCAAAATTATATAATGTTATTATATATATGTATATGTGATATTTTCAGGACAGCAGAAGCGAAATGCTCCATGTTATCTGCTCGTGCGCAAATTAAATGCAATTTATGTCACTGCCAACTGCCGCCAATTGCAGCAAACGCGCCAAAACTGCTATAAATATCGGTGTATCCTCACATTGCCTGTTGACTTTATACACACAAACTTGTATGGCATACATATTTATGTAGATATATAACATTTATTTTAAAATACACGTAGGCTTATCAGCGCCCGCGATCTGCTGTAATTACCCTCGCAACATTCTTTACAAATCCAGAGTTATTGCAGAGATTTTATTGCCGATACGTGCGTAGCTGACGCTTTTGGGCGCATACAAATACGCTTACATACACACATAGAGCTAACCGCCAGCTAATGGTGAGTAATGGGCCCGAGGAACAGCGTTAAAATTCGCATAAATCTCTGCAAGCAGCTGATTTCCTCTCCTGTTCCTACAGGGGGCACACGAGGCCACCGCTTTTGATGAATGTGTTATTAAAACATATTTTGTAATTTTCAAATAATGCTTTATATCCAGCATAGATAGCAAAGACAATAACAATAAAGAATTTTGCAAGTGGGTGTTAAAAGCTCGATAATTAATAATATCACGTATACGCCTAGGAGCACGCGGCGCATTAAATCACCAAAGTCGGAAGCAATAAACAAAATTACAATGCAGGAACTGAGTGACGACCACACAAGTGCACATAAATACATATATGGTTATTATACAGGCATTTTTAATGACTGCCACGCATTTATTGCTTATAGATTGTAAAAATGCCTCACGTCTGCACTGAAATTGTCTTACTTTATGTGCAATTTAATACTTATTATACATATATACATATATATATATACAATGTACAAAAGCACATATTTTTCTCCTTACACCACTAGCCACACCACTTCCACAAGCATAAAGCCATTAAAAATGCTCATTACCTATACCCATAACTCAAGTGCTTGCCAGCATCGGCGCTGCTATTGATCCAGTGGCTGTGCAAGTTGATTAATTAAGTAGTGTGTAAACATATAAAAAAAACGCAATTAAAAACTTTATCTGACCACGTCAATAAGTGGCACGCTTTACATTCAATAAGTCTGCCGCAACTCTTATTAATCATGTGAGGAGAGTGGCTTGGTCTTCGGAAAATAGTCACGCATTTACACACAAAATCTGATGCCTGCCGTTAAACCCACGTTCATTAAAAAGTGCGTATGAAGTGTTCCCCATCGGAGTGAGAGTAGCACGCAGGGAATATTGGCTTGCTGGTCTCGCTTAATTGACTACCCTTTTTAAGTTTGTGCGGAAAAGTATGTGGATTACTTCCAATACCTATAAACTTATTTTCCCTTCCTTATATTTATTTCGTTTCCATTAAAAATGCAGTAAAAACAGAAAATATGTATATTTATTTTATATATATATAGTATATATTTTTTTATTCCTTTCTAACTTCATTTTTATCTACTATTAATAAAAATTGAAGTTAAGGCCCTTGTAATTGATGATCTTGTAAAGCATGGCCTTTCGCCGCATTTTTCAAACCTTTTAAAATTTTCTTAAACTGGAGTAAAGTTATTATGGCATGTATTCACTGTAAAATATTCCCTTCTTTGATCTTGAAGCTATCGACATTTAATTTTCCACCAACCTTATACTAAAGGCCAATCCTTTTCGAGGTTCCCTACTTTTTAAAGAAAAAGCATAGGAATTTCAAATTAAATGGAAAATGTTTATTATCATTCGAAAGAACATTTTTTGGCAATTATTTCCTGAATAATATTTTTTTAAATGTTGACTGTGGCTACGTCTCAGATGGTACATTCGTTGAGTTCAATTTCTAATTGTGTGATATGACACGATCTTTTTGGCCACTGCTCTTTTTTTTTGCTATCTGCTCACCTAAGTGTTCTCTCAATGAATCCATTGAATGATGTTTTGTGTGGGTCTTCTTGAAACTAAATATCGCTGAGGTCATGAGCTTCAATTTCAGGCATCAAATAGTCGCGCGATAACGATCGCCATTGATGGTTGAATTCTCAACGGCATCATTTTTTTTTAAGAAATATAGACCGATGATTTCACCAGCCCAAAAATCGCACCAAACCGTTTTTTTCTGTTTGAAATGTCAGCTCGTGAATCTCTTCAGGTTGTTTTTCGACGCAAATGCGGCAATTCTGTTTGTTTACATAGCCATTAAGCCAAAAATGGGCTTCATCGATGAAAAAAATTTGCTTCGAAAACGTCGGATATTCCGGAACTTTTCAAGAGCACATAAAGTGATTTGGTAAAAGTTTGATTCCACTTTAGTTCTAAATAAGATTTTAAACATTTGACCTTTAGTATAGCCTATATTCTTTAAAAAGAGAGCAGCTTCTTAACGCTGAAGTAATTTTTCACATCCGTCAAGTAGTTTCGGGATCTTTTCCATTCAAACGAACGAACAATGAAATCTGGCCTCTTCATAACATTAGTCTAGACTGTTCAGAAGGTGATATAAGACTACGAAATTAATTTATATTTTGCGCAACTGATCGAAAAAAGCCAAGTCTTGAGCCTGTCACAAATTTATTGAGGCATCTAATATCGATTCTAGTAAATTCGCATAGTTTCTAAAAAGTACATCAACCAAGTTAATTCAACCTTAGCCGCGAGAGAGCTGGATAGTGTAGGAAAAAGTGTTTAGATGTTGATACCCTTCTCTTCCCCATGTAACTTAGACAATTTGCATACTCAAGAATCTTTATCCTCACCACTTGAGTACTAATAGGACTGTACCCAGTTAAAACTCCTACCGTTGCGGCGAGATGAGCTTTGCTAAAGGCAAATAATTCAATAGACCTCTTAGATCCGCTGTGGGTCAAAATCGCACAAACATACTATATGCTTTAGCCGACCAAAGCTTGCTAAGCCTGCTAAGCTCGCGTGAAGTCCACAGACTCGTTTCTATTTTGATGAGATTGGATATAAGGGTCCCCTTTCTTGTGATGAGTTACCAGTTTCGGCAATTCAGCTGTAACCAGGTGTCCAAACAAATATATTATGGAAGTACATCTACCAATAGGCATAACGAGACTTTCACAGCTCGTGGCGGCATGTTTTTATCAGACTTGCGTAAGATAATCTTAAATGAGGTAAATTTCTGGCTCAATGACTTCGTCAACAAAAGAAATTGTTGCTATTAGGGAGGGTCAAATCATCGTGTGGTTCAAGAACGCAATTGCATCCCAAAAGTTAACCGTTAGGTGCTGATTGTGGTATGGCGGTAACATAAGGTCTTATATATTTCGAAATGAGACAAGAAATGGTGCGATATGACACCATGTTGTCCGAAGTTTCGGGAAATGCCCCAGTCAAATGACCGCCAAGATCATGCGAATTAACGCCTCTAGATTATCTATTGCTAATGAGGTCATGCATGCTCCTTGACTAGTTTTCAACGCATTGTCAATGATCTCAAAGCCTGTATTGCGGTTCTGTTATCGAAATGAATGCTCACTAACAGAAGCTGTCGACACTAGAGTAGTTTGGCATTCTGAGGCAATAGTTGATTGAGATCTCAGGCTCGCAGATCCTCACTCCAAGCTTTTCCTTTCCTTCCGTGAAAAAGCTCACTGCCGCTTATTTCCAGTAACTCCGCATTATATGTAGTTTCCAGCATAATTTTGTAGACATAGTACTCATTGCTTATAAATATTATAATTATGAATTAATTCGAATTTAGTTTATCCAAAAAGTCCGCAATTTATCATAAATATTTTACGAGCAATTAAAATCTTCAAGCTGCCTGCAGACACAAAAGCCTACATATTAATTATTAATTGACAAAGTTATTGCTGACAATTTTTAAAAATTCCAGATGTGTACCCCACCTATATATATATATACATGTACATATGTACACCTGTCTATAAGCCAAGCAAACTTGAAACCATTTTTCCAATAAATTGCGCAAATACGCATACATTTTTGCAACGCCACCGATAATGATCAAAACAAATTTTTCGCAGTTTAAGCAATCGAATTGTGCAAATCTTGAAAAATGTAAGCAAAATAAAACGATTAGTGCAGAGATAAGAAAACAAGCAATAACAGAAAATCGAAAACAAGTAATCCATTCGAATATGACGAATATCTTTAAAGCGCTGGCCAACTACTAATATACCGCTCCATCACTCTGCGCCTCACACGCACATTCCGTCCTCTGACCACAGTTATTGGCAATTACAACTTGGCGACGTTGAGCAGAGTTGCATACTCGTAAATATTTATTTTCATATGCACAATCTACAGCTATTTTACAGTCGGATTTCGCAATGCATCCGCGCCAGATCGCTCTTTAAGGCTTGTGTGCTCTGTGTAGCAAGGATAACGATGGCCACTTGATTGCCATTATAGACTGCGGCAATTCATGCGTCACCTGGCAATTATTTCTGATGATGGTTTATGCATCTGCAATGTGTAAAATGCAATTTGTAAAATAAATGAAAATAAGTAAGATCGACGAAGTTGTGTAAAATAATTGCATATGCGACACAAGTGCATTTTCTTTTGTTATATTATTATCGTTGAATTGAACAAAGAAAGAGGTATTATTAATTAGGCATGTTTCGCAATAAATTCTCTTGGCCGTTAAAAATTTATTTCATTCATTATTTCAATTATCAATTTCTGGAATTGTTATTGCTGGCTTGTGATCACTGCAGTTTGACATATATGTACGTGGGCTGCCTTTTATTTTTCGTGATTAGAGTACAAAACAAATTTTAATCAACGAAAATCGCTTTACTGCTTTTAAAAATATTCTTTTATTTTTTTTATACTTTTGCATAGCTTTGAACCGATTTCCGAAGCACTTTTGCCACTATGATTGAGCTATATCCGAAACATGCATTCCGGATGGGGCCATACGTGTAAATCCACAATTCATCACCTGTCACCATTTAATAGACGTGCTTCGAAGCACCGCTATCGAATTTTATTAAACATTTCTCTCGACCAATGGACACGAGCCTTTTTTCGACCGACCGGCACATTGTATAGGATTCAAGATGATTTTTTTTTTGAGGTTAAATGTCCGTGCAATATGTCTACAATATCACGCCAAGACGGTTTTTCCAAACCAACAACCGAAAAAATGTATTATTACTATTGAATAACAAAACCGTCTTAAAAAATTTGGAACTCGATCTGCGTAATCGTTAATAAATTCTTAAAAATACGATCATATTTTCGAAACTATTTGTCGGAATAACTCCAACTTTTCGGAAAGCATCTTCGAATATATAGTAAGAACATTCGATATACATGCAAACAAAATGTGGATAATAACCCATTAAAGCCTTCTATTCATACTGTATATAAATACAATAATTACTTTTCAAATACTTTTCATGAAAAATTTTCCACATGCCTAACCCTACTTAAAAGTATCGTAAAATTTCCTAGACCTTTTTTTTTAGTAATTTTTAGATCTTTCCCATATAAACCTCATCATTATTGATAAAAAAAAACTGAGGCTGTCGATTTTCATAAGATTCTCTTGCTCCCTTCAGAAGGTCCAATTGTTGACAGTACAGATTCAAATTAACAGTTTGACCGTAAGAGAGCAGTTCAGAGTAAATAATTTCCTGCGGAACATCACCTTTTTTCTTGACGTTCTCGTAAGGGATTCACTTTTTATCATCTTGGACAACAGGATGACAACCGACACGGAATCGACGAAAAAAATGCGTATGATTTTTGCGTAAAGATTTTTGCGTTATGATTCAGCCACCTGGCTTGGGTTTCCGCCTTTATCGCAAGAACAACTATAAATTTGTTTTAACAATACCGAGTCAAGCATTTACAAAACTGTCTGAGTAGTTTTCTCCGCGTGAAATTTTATATTTACATATTCCCACAGGAAAAAGTCTAACGGTGTGATATCACACGATCTTAGTGGCCAATCGACCGATCCAAAACGTGAAATTATCTGCTTACCGAAATGTCCTCTCAATACATGCATTGATTGATGCGATGTGTGAGAAGTGGAGCCGTCTTTCAACTCTACTTTGTTTGGGTGCTCTTCGTCCTAAATTTCCGGCATCAAATGGTCGGTTATCACAACGATATCACGGTCACCATTGACAGTTACGTTGTTGAAAAAAGTACGTCTAATTGAATCACCCATAACTTTCACAGTAAGATTATCTTGTAACATCTTATGTATTTGGTGAAAATAAATCCATATTTATTGATTGAAAATATGTTTTAAAATTAAAAAGGAAACATTTCGACTACCTGAGACTACATTTTCCAAAAAATAAAACGAAAAAGATCAAGGGAACACCCACTCTTCTAATTATCGAGAGTAATTTATTTATATTTGCTCACTGTATGAGCGAGAGATTGGCTGTTGATTGTCACTTCTCTCTAATAAAAAGTGTCACACTTCAACAGCCGATGTCAAACATATAAACGTGTTTATCAACATTTTGTTATATGTCGAACTCGTTCGATAAAGTATCACTTACCTAGTTAGCATGACAATTAAATAGATTGATGTTTTAATTTGGACCGTCAATTGAACGAACGGCGCAAAAGTATGAGAAGCTACCGAATGTCTGTATGTGGCAAGCAGTCAATCAACATAAAGGCTGTATGCCGACCTGTCTGCACTTGGCTGTCACCGTTAAACAGCTGCGCATTTCTATATAAATTCATCGGAAACGCTCACCGCGGCTGCTTAATTGCGCTAATAATTTTAATCGATTTTGCAATCACGCCAAATGTGTGTTAATAGTGCCTCAATAATGTCGAACGGTAGACCACCTCTATTTCGCACCACCCGCCTTTGATCCCTCCCCGCCTGCGGCTGACCAGATGTAACTACTTTGTTTAAGTTGCTCTTGGCTGGAATATTTCGTCGCCTTCCTTGCTGCACATTGGCCCACTCGCTGCGACGTTATTCCGGCCGTCGGCATGACTTGTAATTTATTGCCTCTGAATGTAATTTGTGTGAACGATTGGGGCGCCACAACCCAGCGGATGTGTTTATGCACATAAATTATTATGTTTATATACTATTTTCAATACTGCCGACGGCAATTAAAAGTCTATATGGCAGTTTGAAATTATATGGAGTGTGTTTGTTTGTAAAGTTTGTAATTCGCGCGATTTTGTCGTTGGGTTGTGAAGCCAGTTATTAATTTGTTCACTTGTTTTACCTGACAACATAGTGGGCAGGTCAATTGCACGTAATTCAATAGTGATTTCAATTAATTAATTACCTGTTTACTGCAAAGTGTTAAAAGTCGAATGCAACTATGTTCACGAGTCAGTTGTAAAGTGTATTGAGTTATTGATGGGATTCCCGGTATTTTGACATAACAGAGCATAAAGAGAACAAAAAGTGTTTTGTAAAACGAAATGCAAGGTATTTTGGAAATGAAGAGACTTACAATATTGAGTGCTTTTTGTATTTAGAATGAATAAAATTGGGTGAAAACTCTCCCACATAATTGAATGCCCTGAAGGTATTTCCAATTCTGTAATCCTTGCATTTTACAAAAGTATAAAATGTTCGGTTATATTCAGTTACTTAGCTCTTTGTTACTTCTATTATCTTGGCAATACTTTAGAATTAAAAATTTCAATTATAAAATAAAGTGAAATCAAATATTGAAAGTAAATCCATAAATCGACTTAAGCTGTTTCAATTAGTTAAGACAACTGGAAAACAGCAAAACGATTCGTTAAAAGAAATTCTTTCTTTTTTAAATTTTATGATTTTACTTTTTCTATACAATTTAATAATACTGAGTCAACTCTTTTGGTTGCCTTCGAGCATTATTTTCAAATTTATCCCATCAAAGTGATTTGTATACTCGTATGTATGTTTGCATATCCGCTTAAAGCTTAAATCAAATTTCCAAAGTCTATTATGAAAGGGATTATTTTAGTTTCTGCTAATGGAAGATTATATAATATATGTACAAAGGGATTTAAATCTGTTTCAATAAAAATACAACAGCAAGTTTTAAACTCTTCTAGAAATTGAAACAATAATATGTGTACATGAGTTGAAGCAGCTTTTCCTACACTTAAGCGTGTTTAAGTAACATTTATCAGACATCTTTAGAGACGCTTACATGACGCATTAATACAATATTTACAGCAATAAATAACTTTTTGTTGGGAATTTGGTTATTTAAGGTAATATATTTCTATTCTATAATATGTAAATATATATTTGCAATTTGTATACCCTGAAGAGTTTGTAATAGAAACATCGAAGGCACTATTAAATGTATTAAATTTACCAGCGTGACCTGCTGAGACGATTTAGCTATGTCCGTCTGTTTGTTTGTCTGTCTGTATATACTGACGTTGTTTTAGTCTTCATGTAACACGCTATTTAAAGCTTTTATTCATTCGGTATCTGTTGAATACAAATACGTAAATTGCTTTTAATTAATTTGAGTATTTAACTTATTTATTGGTTTTTACTCATAAAGTGCTAGTAATAAATAAATATCCCCATTATTTATGTCATAAACTAATTAATAAGTGAATAACAGTGTGACGATCTCACATAACCTGCAGTTAGAAATAATTATCGGGCTTCAGTTTGTAATAATCCAAACATTTAACATTTGAATTCAAACAGAACTTGAACGGCAAAGCCGCTAAGATAGTGGCATATGCGGACGACATAGCCATCTACAGACTATTAGCTGTATTATGACCACCATTCTCAATCCAGTGCCAGAATTTAGCATCGCAAAGTCTTGGATAGCAAACTACTGTGAAAGCACAATGTGGAAGAAACAGTAAGGAAGGTTAGCAATGCTTTATATGGGTGTGAGTAGATGCTCGACACAACCAGGGGTTCTCTCATGCACCTGTTCTACACAGCCATTTTAAGACCAATTCTGCTTTGTGGTGCAGGACTATGGTGGACAAGCGTACAGAAATCTACCTACCAGAAGCCAATGGAAAGGGTTCAGAGGCTCGCTGCGCTGTGAGTAACAGGAGCTTTAAGAATAACTCCAACGGCCCTTGAAGTGCTACTAAACTTGCTGTTCCAGAGTCAACGTTACGTAGACAACCAAGCAGCAATCAAGGTAGCAACATCGTATCGCATATCGGCCAGAAGTGTCTTGGAAAGCAGAGCAGTAAAGGGAAATGTTGTCAGAAGTAAGCAAATTCACTTCTACCAGGTCAAAAGCCAATCGAGGCAAGGAAATAGTGGACGAGATATCACCGTATGGTGTACGGCTAACACCCGATAACGTAATCAACATTGGGAAAGCCATGCATTGTCAATACGGAACGAGCTACTTGAATAGAATAGACTGTAGGTACATGATCGAGATGATCAATGGATTCTCTTGTGCAGTTGTCCCACATTGGCAAGGCTACGCTGTAAGCATCTGGGGTCACCACGGTATGATACACTAGAAGATATCGATAGTGAGGCTAGAGAGGCTGTTGAAACTCGCGTCAAATGCAGGCATCCTAAAGGATGACTACTCCTCATGGACCTAGTAACTAAACTCCTTCTGGTATCGCGAAAGTACCAAAACTGGTCTATGCGTAGCTCATTGGCCTACCTTTAGTTTCTCAACCGAAAATTTAATAACTTTTGGTCACCGACACGACACTGTGCGGCACACGAATGACCCTCGAAACTCTTAAGCAAATGAATTGCCATTTATTGGGTTGAGTGAATGTTGACACATTAGTATTAAACTTTTTGACATTTTTACTTGTCTGCATTGTGACATTGGCAAATCGAAATGCTAAAAATATGAATGCAATGCATACGCGATTTGCCATTCAAAAATGCTGATATCATACAATTGGACCAATTGTGATGCATTGAGAACATTTGGCTGTCATAAGCTTGCCACAAATGGATTTGCAAGCGTTTCGTACGCTTAATGAGAAGCCGAGAAAACGAGCGGGCGAAATATGAAAAGTTGCAGAAATATGCAAAACGCGTCAAAAGTGACACACCAGCGAGCGACGCTGAAAAGCCACCACCTAGTCAATTAACAAAACATTTTTGACACTTCTGTCTCGATGCGTGTATGTTTGTATGGATGTGTTGGTGGCAACAAATTGCTGCTAATAAAAACGGCAATATTTTTTCGATTAACAAGGCTGATAAGTGTTTATTTCGGTGCACAGTCGCTGCAGGCGGCTTCGAAATTGACAAAAATTAAGTGGAAATTTTAATAAAAATTTTAATTCAGAAAAAGCCGAGAGAAAAATAAATAAATGAAACAAAAAATATTGTAGTCAATATATTGTCAGCTAAATTGCAAAATATCGTAACATCACTTCATAAGTTTATAGGCGAAGGAACGAAACCACTGACATTGAAAAAAATTTGAGTTTTGGTTATAAAGTGGTTATATATCGGGTATCATACATTTATATATTGGTTATCATACACTTACGTAAATTGAAACAAAATTTGAGTTTTGTTATCAAGTGGTTATATATTGCATACACTAATATTGAAACAAAATTTGAGTTTTGGTTATAAAGTGGTTATATATTGGTTATCATATACTCACATACACGTCATAAAATGGTTATATATTGGTTATTATATCTGACAACGATTAAAATTTTTTTTTTTGATGATACGTTGTTTTGCATTTTAGGTGACGATATGTAGTTTTGCAACTTGTCGTGTCTGTTCAGCACACAAGCCCACAGCTGTCAACACACCTGCGCACTGACAGCCATTTAAATGCAGTAAGCTTTTTTACGCAGAAAAACGCCAAACAAAAACAAGCTGTGGCAGTAGCAACACCTCCATTCACTGCAATTCGACATTGATCGATCATGGCTGTCTTTCTCAAAAATATTTGCATCCATTTGAATATTTTTGCCAAAAAAAAAAAACAATTTTTTTTTCATATTTATGTAGTCAAACATCAACGAGGGGCATCTTTTAACATCAAATGCAGCAATCGCTTGTTTTTGTTGTTGTGGTGTGTTGCCCGTAATCTCTGTACAAAAACATGATATTTTTACTTATTTTACTTGCCACACTTGTGCAGCAAAAGTTGTTGCAATCAATTTTACTCATTCGTGTGCACGCAACACAAAATTGATAGCGATAGCATCGCTCGAGGACTGTCTGGTACGCCAATAGAAGATATATTCATATATCATAAATATATAATATATGTATATATCTAAGAGCGAATGACTAGATTTGCTTATGAACACGAATATAACTACCAAAAGAAGAAGAGGAAAAAATATACAAAAACATACGTACATACAACAAATATATAATACTAGTATGTCATGCATTGGCTGGTGTGAGCGTCAGCACGTGCCGTGATTTTGCCAACAACGCAACACTCATGCACCCCTCCATTACCCGTCCATCGTCGCCACAACACACCAATTCATTGAGAATAGCCAAGTCATGTATTAATGCTTATTAATAAAGTTACTATCTGACAGCTGGCAGGTAATAGTAACCAACAGCAGCAGCAACAATAACAACTAAAATAAAAAAATGCTAACAACACAAACAATAAAAACAACAATCTTGGCGTCATGCACTAATTATGTCTCCTGAGATTCGTTTAGTTGACTGGCTGAGTCTAGCTCAGGGCTAGTTAGTTACATACACTTATAAGAATTATTTGGGCTTTCTTCAAGTTTACTGCTTTCTTCTTGAATTTATGCTTTGCTTCTACTATTTGTGTCTGGCGACTTGAATTAGTTTGGTTTTGGGTAGTAAGGTAACAAATGCAGAGATTATTATGAGAAAGAAAATTAAATTTATAAAATTCGTTCATATTTAATTTCAAGTCTCTACTAAATAAATGCAAGCAAGAACAAGTAAGGAAGGACTAAATTTGGGTACATTTGAACATTTCATACTCTTGCAATTTGTTAGGATTAAAGTCAGAGAAGTACCTAAAGGTACATAAAACTTGTTAGTTATATAGGGTCTAGGACGAGTTTTCACTCGATTTTAATCATTCTAAGCACACATATGCACCGTTATAAGAAAAACACGGATTTTTTTATTAATATAACTCACATATTGGCCGATATATGCCGTAGAAAGTCACCCGGAAGTTCGGAAATCTTCGTATTAGGTATATGTGGGCTAAAGGGAAGTATTGACCGGATTCAAAGCATTTTTGATGCACAGTGATAATATTATCAATAAAAGATTTACTGTGATATAGGACTGTCAGTAGAATGTTATGACCGAACTTGGTTGAAATCGATTGGCCAGATCTCGAGATATGCGGATTCGCCTACAAGTGGGCGCTGCCAGGCCCATCGTCGAATTTTGACACCGACTCGCTTAAATCGCTCTCATACCATTTATTGTTCTTTTAGAAGTTTTCAACAGTACCATTATATGGGAATGAGCGTTGTTACCATCCAATTTCATTAATTTTCACACTGGCTGTATTTCTTATAGTATTTGCTCTAGGCGAATTTATTGAAGCTAGAGTGGCTTAGAAGATATGTACATTAAAGTTATTAGAAGACGGATTTTTCAAAAAAAAATTCTACAAGTGCTTTAGCACATAGATTCCCTATGCCAAATAAGAGTTTTATATCTCAATTTATTGCTTTTGTGGGCGCGGAAGTGGCCCATCTACCAACTCACAATTTTTTCTTTCAAGGAACGCGAGTACCAAGCTTCATCGAGATATCGAGTTACAGCTTCCACGAACCCACAGAGTGACAGTCAGCTTTAAAATAGTTCAACTTCTATCGCTATGTCTTTAGGCTTACGAAAAAACCGTTGGAGAGTATTAAATTTTCTACACTATCCACAAAACGAAATATGTTTTCAAGTAGTTGGAGGCGAGATCTGAATTTTTCTATTTGCTAATAAAGAAAAAAGAAAACCGGCAGGCGATCTTATTAATGATCCTCACCTGACGAATACATCTATAGAGGTCGTGCGAAAATTCTAAGTCGATCTGTCGAACCGTTTTGAAATTTTTTTTGCACCGACTCTATAAACAACATTTTATGAAAAACGTGTTTAAAGTTTTGGGAGCCGATTACAATTCTTACAAATGCGTTCATATCTCCCTCTCTCTAGATCCAGAGTCGGTCCACAAGATATGTCGAGATGTTCTGTAATCTTTCTGATGCAATCTCGACGATTTTCAAGAGGTGGCTGGACGACTCGCATTAGGCTTCATCATCTTCGATGACTTCACGAGCTTTACTGCGGGTTTTGTCCCTTAAAAATACTTCTGTCCGTGATAAAGTAGACTCTCCGAAACTCTTCAGTAACCCTTCAATGACTCCGTGGTCGTGATTGCATTTAATATTATTTTTATGTCAAATGTATAATAACCTAATCAGATCATAAGTAGTATTCATTGACAAAAATTCCTTCACTCAAAAAATAAAATAACAGCACATTCAAAACCAGCAAGTAAATAAACAAATTAACTTTAATTTACTATATATATATGAGATATGCAATTAAATATAATTGTCAAAGTTTTTACTATAAAAGTGCTGTGTAATATTCCCAGTAGTTGCAGCAATTATGTCTGGCAATTATGTGCTGCCGCAATGGTATTAATTCCAGGTCAACAGGTTATGCGCACGCCCAGCCGCCGGCCGCTTAAATTAGCACCATAAATTTTCCAATCTTGCGACTTTAATTGCCGCAATTAATGCACGCAATGTTGACCGAAAATTAATTGAGATTTTAATAGCGAGCGACAAATGATTGCATAAACATATTTATTCGCTGCTAGCTCTGTTTCTATTTTGTATGTTTCGTTTTTTTGCGCAAAATTAATCGAAATGTCTCTTAAGAATTATTACAAAAATTATGAGAACAGTGTGTTTTTCAGTATAAATTAAATGAATACAATTAATAAACTTCAAGTAGTGAATATAGGTGATAATATTATCTACTAGCTGCCGGAAGAAGTTTTTATAAATACTCACATTTTAAGTTGAGCAAATTATTAAGGCAACGCATTAAATTTAGATTGAAAAGAAATCAGAAAAGGTGTTAATTTATTACTTATCTGTCAAGAAAGCGACTAAAATGTTTTCCATTTTAATGAATGAATTGTATTTTTTTCTGGTGCCGGACTGAGTGTCAAAGAAACCGAGAGCGCTTGAAAAATAGATAATCTTAAGGTGTACGTAGCAGTCAATATCTTTCGTCGAAGGCTGCTATTAGACTTAGAGAAGCTGGGTATATGTAGAAACACACTAAAATCGTGCACTGTTTCGATTGCTTTCCTTCCAATATAGATCACTACATGCAGAACCTTGTCCTGATGGTTCCTTCTCAGCTCACATACCTGCGAGGTATTCGCGGGGTGGGCGAAGCCATTGGAGAAGGAAGAAATTAAGCTTTTTGACGGATGAATCGATGTTAAGAGAGAGGCAGAGCAGTGTCTTCTGTCGGACTTTAGCAAAGTCAATCTAGTAAAAATAATAGATGTTCTGCCAGGACACTGTGCAGAAGGAACACACGCGGCTAAATATTCTATCGGACGCTCTGTATAGAGGAAGTCGAAGTGAAATTACCTTTACTCTTTCTTCTTTATTCCCCGTCTTTTATCAGACTGAGACTCATAGATATCTCAGTGGACGTACCTTTGGCGATCCAAGCTACGTTGCTGTGATCGATATAACCGTCTAAATAAATTTGTGGTAAACACGAAATGCTTCATCGAACTATGAGGCGCTAGTAATCCACTTTAAGAAGTTTATGCCTAACGCAAAGATCTGTCCAAGTATGATTCAACGATTTAGGATGAACCTTGCGATCTAACTTAACCTAACCAATATAGTGTTTATGATGCTGATTTTGCTGTGAATGCTTCTGACGTGGTGCGTGTAAGTTCTCGAAGGACAATGGTTCACCGTCAGTGCTTACATCTATTTCGATTACATATTCTAGTGAAGTTTCGGGCATGTCCTGAAATATTGTTCATAATTACATAGTTAGGTTTCTGGGTTGAACTCCAAGGCGATGAGAATCCCAATTCACACTGGTCCTCTTTGATACCATTCGCCTTGGAATTGATTAAGATACCCACAGACAGCTTTATAATTTCGATTCCCCTTATTAAAGATATGAACTTCTAGATCTTTAGTATAGTGAAAATTGAGTTCAGTTGAAGATCACTTAAGAGATCCAGAACAAATTTCCAAAAATACAATAATGGTTACAGTGATGATTTCGAATATACCTATAATATCACAGAAGATTGGACTTACTGATATTGCAGATTTTACATCTACTTTAGCCCATGTAGTCGTAATCACATGAGTACAATTCTCATATTGCAATCAAACTTATAAAAATAGTACTGAATAAAAAAATATTCTCCATAGAGTATATTTTTAAAAATCATGCACTTATCTTACAAATTACTCTTATTGTGTTATATATGTCACATAAATTTTAAATCTAACCCCAAATCTAAGCCGCATGAAATTACAAATTCTAACCAAAGTATTTGTTTCGCTTTTTCCAGTTCGCCGAACACATTTTTGCACTTTTCACCCACGCAACGGAAAAGTTAATTCCTCCTCCTAAATTCAACAAGAACGCCTCCGCGCTTCCACTCATATAACCAGGGGCAAAACAAAACGAAAACGGAAACAACAAGATGACATCGAATACCGCTTTATTGAGTGCGGCAGCGCACGCGATGCTTTCCTCCGACCTGTTGCCCAATGTGAATCTCTCTAATTGGGAGAAACTGGTAACCGACGATGAGTTTCGAGATTTCATGAAACTAGTGGAGAAGTACAAGAATCCCAATCATACGCAGGAGACGACTCTACCTAAATGCCATGACTACTGCACTGGTGAATTGTATCAGATGCTGCGCACCTACAATGGCGTGCATGGATATGTGGCGTTGATGGTAAGTCCTACGACATACGAATCCACAACGAGTGTTTGCATGTGTATGTAATATACAATGTATTTCTCATATAGTTCACGCTTACAGTTTTCATTTTATATACATGCTTATGCACACGTGATGTAAGCCAAAAGTTTTAGGGTGTCTCAATTTCGAAAGGCAGTGGCAGCAGGGTGCTCACGTCACTTTTTTGTCTTTTCTCATTTTGTAAACTGTTTTGGCGTCACCATTCTAATGAAAGTTGCTTTTTTATTGCATTTATTCCATCACAATTTTAAATTTTGTTTAGCTTGACAAGTGACAGCTTCAATTAACTCTCGGCTATATTTAATCTGAGCATCTAATGTGGTTGTGTGTGGATATATAGGGCGAGCATTTAGCGAAGTGAAGCAGCTTTCTAAATAAGTGTTGCAACATCTCTTCGCAAAGTTAAATAAAATACATATGTCTTGAGGACCATGCCCTACATTTTAGCCGATTAATTTAGCTTAGTGTTTTATGGCAATTTGTTAGTTTAATTTTTTAAATTTAAATTAAGTTCATGAATAATTCGAACTAGTTTAAAAACTAGTGATAATTGAAAAATTTTAAAAATAGCATCACTCCTGACCGTCGAAAAATCAACTAAATTAATTTTTTTTCTAAAACTTTAAACAACATGGGGAAAAGCAGGTCAAGCACGTGTGATTATAGTGGCTTAGTCTACAAAAGGAGAATCGAAAATTTTAGAAAAATAGCTATTTCTGTCTTAACAAGTACCTTTCAGCTAGATAATACATACCCTACTTTTTTAACTCTTTACTGGAGGTTTGAAAAGTAGCTCTTCGTGTTGGCGATATGCTCTGCATTCGACTAAAATTTCATTTTTTTTTTTCGATTATGGGGCCAAAGAGGGAGAAGAGAATGAATGGACAACATTTTGTAGCCTACTTTTAGCATTTTGATCATGGCGATAGCTGAACAGTGAGCCGATCGATGCGCTGTCATGATGGAAGAGTAGTTTTATCTTCGCCAACCCGAACCATTTTTCTGCAATTCAGCTCGAAAAGATCCTTTAATTCAACACAATAGTGGCATGTAATATATTTTATTTGTTCAAGAAGTCGATGTTGATAGCACCTTGTGAATCCCAGACATCGCTCGTCATCATATTTCTGGCTGATAGAACAATCTACCAAGTTTTATACTCTTGCAACCAGTTGCAACAGAGTATTATAGTTTTGTTCACCTAACGGTTGGTTCCATTTGATTCGTTCAATTTCCAGTACGCTAATCGAGAAGCAATTAATATATTAACGAATATTTAGACACCGGTATCTATACTTAGTTGACTTTTGTTAGAAAATATCGGTCAATATCTGATATATGTAATTGAAACTCCGCGACAGTACTTCTCTGACAATGGTATGTCTGTATGTCAAAAATGGGTTAAATCGGACCAATACTTCCTTTAGTCCCCATATATTTAATATAAAGATAATCGAACTTCCGTGTGACGGCCATTATGTGAGTTATCTCAATGAAAATTGGCTAGCTTGTCTTACTCATAGTAGTGTATCTGTGTGCCAAAAATAAATAAATTTGAGCGAAAACTTGACTTACCCTCCATATAACTAATATCAGCATTTTCGAACATCCGGCTGACGTTACTCTATATGATTAGTCTTTTAGTGTGTTAACAGTTTGTGATATTGGCGTCATGAGTGTTTGATTTTGTCGTTGATTTGGTTGGTTGGGCAGTTTTTTATATGATTTTTTGGGTTCAGGGTTGTCGTATTGCATCCATTCCACATCACCTGCCACAATTCCATGCAAAAACGATTTTTTCTTTAAGCGTTCAAGCAACATTTCTGTCATGCTAAATTTGATTTTTAACGTATCTTGGCTTCAATTCATATGTCACCACAATTTCCTCGCTCTTGCGTGTAGCCGGTAGCTTTTAAACATTTTGAAATGGCTGCTTGAGTGTCTCCTAAATAAGCTGAGAGCTCTTTTTTTATTTAGCAAAAATCTTCGTCGAGTTATGCTTCCAATTCCTCATCTTCAAACTGCCCAAGGCCTTCCCCGTCTTCCGAGTCAAAATCACCACTTTTAAATTCTGCAAACCACTTTTGGCACATTCGCTCAACTATAACATGTTCATCATAAACTTTCAGAAAAATACGCTGGCTTTCGGCCGAATTTCTCTTCATTTTAAATAGAATAATTCCACACAGAAGGGAATAATACTCAAGTTCACCATCTTCTGGCATACCCTACGAATATAGTATATTTACTTACGTATACCATATATGTATATTACAACTTGCGAGTATTTTATTCAATTAAATTTCTGCATATTTAGTTGAAGGACACGAAGCAAAAATTGAAATGCTGCCAAAGCTTTAAATGCTAATGAATTAAAAAGTCATGCATATTTTGACTTAAAAAATGAACAAAGAACGCCAAAAGAAATACCTGAAACTCAAAATGCTCACTCTGATATCTTACAAAGATATAATGGGTATGAGTGTCTTAAATGCTAATGGCTTTCTTACAAAGTCATGCAATGTTTCTCGGTAAAATCTCCATTAGCCGAAGACGCTGAGAAGTGTTTGTAAATACTTGTATACCCACGACACGGTGTGTTGTACCGCTACTGTTTACGTCGCCTCTCATTTGGCCGCATGAAGTCCTTAGCAGGTGCGTGGCAGTTTACTAACGTTAGGGTGTCGTAGCCCTCCAAAATGCGCATCTCCCATACAGAAGCGCTACAACGCGAAGGGCAGCGCACTTTACCGCGACCACGCATAGACGAAGATGAATAACGTCTGAATGAATAGCGTACAAAAATAAACAACGTCAAATGGCAACGGGATGGGAAATGGTGCGAATTCAGCAAACCAAAAGGCCAATGGCTGGTAGTAAAAGCCAAAATACAAGCACACGCGCCATAAAGCGCTATAATTGCGCAAATAAAATGTTCGCATTGGCGAAAATCTTGTACTTAATATTGTTGTTGTTGTTGCTGTGTGTGTAGGTGTTTGTAAATGTTGAACTTTCAGACCGCGATGGTGGCTGTAATACACACGTCAGCAAAAATAATAAACAAACAAATAAGCGTAAAATATACGCTCACTCAATTTAAACGCTCACACCAGCCGACACTCGAAAGCATTTGCCAACGATGAGTCTTCATTACATTTGTTTGTATATGCAAATGTTGGCAATACTAATGTTGCAATAACAATGACCACATTGCCCATAAAATGACTGCTGACTGCCTTGTAGACACTGTGTGCTCACACATAAGTAAGTATATATGTGTGTTTTTTATATACATATATGTGAATATGTAAGTGTCGGTGCTGCCATGCGAAAGCCCAGCATTGTGCGTGTCTTCTTTAATTCAGTGCTTTGTTGTGGTGTGGACTCGCCATAAATCCTTGAAACTTTGTTACAACGCACGCTCTGCTGTGACTTACCGCCTTACAGCTAACGGCTGTTTGTGCAAGCAGTATTAATGCGCTTGCTTTAAAAGTTGAGATTAGTAGCTGTCATTTAATGAGCGTTAGTGGCAGTTTATCATGTCTTCGTGCTTCATAAATGTTTTTTCCTTCCGAAGTGTTCATTTTTAGGCGAGAAAATTGTTAAAAATTACATTGTTGGCTGAAATTTAATTAGTGAAATGAGGCGTGCAGGAAGTTGAACGTGTAGAGGACCTGCATCCAGCTTCAAATATACCAATTTAATGGACAAGATTTTCGACAAAAGTAATCTTAATAGTTTTAAATCTGATCTAAAGATTTTTCAAGACAAGGGTATGTATATTCGGGGGTTTATTATGCCAAGAGTCAGAGGCAATTAAAAACGTGTAATTTTATAAATTAAAATTAAATAAATTCTAATTTTAATCTTTCAATTCGATATCCAAGGTCGAAACGAATAATTATAAAAAGAGATAAATGATCATTTTTTTAAGAGGGTTTGACTTTGGTTCCTGAAGGAATGGAAGCTTGATCAAATTTGGATTGACAAAAAAACTTCAATTTTTCTTTTTTTCGGTTTCGACTCATTTTTGGATTGCCACTTGCTACGTCATTGATTGGATTCATAAGAGGTGTTAAGATCGTCTGCTGTTTCTCTGATGTCAATATGAGACGTAATCTGATGATTTTACCATCTGATCAAATTTGACCCGGACTGACAAAAAAACTACATTTTTACTAATTTTAATACAAATATTTGTTATCGGTTTCAAAATAGGCATCTGTTGTTATAAGCTGGACGGATTGGTCTTCAGTGCCTTTAACGAATTTTGGTTTTTTCGCTTCGGCTCATTTTTGGAACGCTATTCGCTAGATTATTGCCCAGTTTCGTCGCCTTATTCATAAACCCACATCTTCTCTTCTTCTTCTTAATTGGCGTAGACACCGCTTACGCGATTATAGCCGAGTTAACAACCGCGCGCCACATCTAGTCGTCAGTAATGAGGCATTTGATAAATATAGGATCCCCATGAACGTGGTTAAGTACTCCTTTTGCGACCTCTTCTCGACGATTTTTTTATTTGCAAAGATTCGGGATTTAGCATCGCTTCATACCGAAAACATTAACCAAATTGTGTTGACTCGATTAAAAAAAAGATGTTGACATCTTATGATATTGCACTGTTTCATTAACTTTTTATGAACGAATCACATCAGGTAATGGATGATCTCAGTCCTTCACTTAATGTTTTATGTCACTTAAGCCATTGTGCCGGTAATAAAGTAGACTCCCCAAAACACTTCTGCAACATTTTCAATGATTCCATGGAAGATGGCGAACCCATTTCCCCAATCATTGACGATGAAATAGATGTTCCATTGTCCGACTATGATGAGGTTCGAATAGCAATTACCCGCCTGAGGAAGAACAAAGCGACAGGAGCCGATTGATTACCGGCCGAGTGATTCAAACACGGGAAGAACTGACAAAGTGCATGCATCAGGTTCTTTGCAAAATATGGTCGGATGAAAGCATACCTGATCCAAAGGTCAAACTCTACGGGCCCTCATCGTTCCTCTCCGGCTACATGGTCGCAAGCACGGACATTGACATTATCTGACGAGTCGGCCTTAGAAGTGTTCGAGAGAAAGGCTGCGCTTGATATCTCGAATTGGAGCCAAAAAGCAAAAAGAAGAAATAATTGGCGCACTGTTGTAAACTCGGCTATAAGCTCGGTGTCTACGCCAATAAAGAGGAAGATAAAGAAAATTAGATTTGAATTTGAATTAGCTCTTAAGAAAAACGTATCAGTAATCAACGTGACTAGCTTAGTCAATGTAGCCATGTCTAGCAGAGTGTCTGTATATATGGAAACTATTGACACAGTTTCTGAGAAATCGATGTGATATATCGAACACGTCCTTTCTCACCAAGAATCTGCTTATTTGTTGCAACTGCCAACAAGCAATAGCATATAGCAGTCAATCAAACTGACCGATCCACATCAAGTTCTTGTATGGAAACTTCTTTATTTTTGAAGGTATTTTATTAGTTCAATGAGGTCGTAAGGAGTTATATTGTACATCACGTATTTATAGGGATGATAATTAACGAAATCCAAAAAAGTGTACTCAAAATATTATGGAACAAGTAAGGAAGGGCTAAGTTCGGGTGTCACCGAACATTTTATACTCTCGCACGATAAAGTGATAATCGAGATTTCATTATCCGTCATTTACATATTTTTTTTTATTTTGCTGTAAAATTAATTAGAATTAAATTCTGAGAGATTTACCGATACTTTCGGTGAAAAATTAGGTTGGGTTAGGTTAGGCACTGAGTTCTTCGTGTTCGATATCGGGGACCTTGAAAAGTTATAGTCCGATCACAACAATTTTTCCACAAGGGATACCTCAGCTCACATACCGTATTTGAGTAAAGTTTTATTCCGCTATGATCATTGGTTTCTAATGTATATATTATACAGAGAAGGCATCAGATGGAATTCAAAATAGCGTTATATTGGAAGAAGGCGTGGTTGAGAACCGATTTCGCCCATATTTAGTATATGTCATCAGGGTGTTAAAAAAGTATTATATACCGAATTTCATTGAAATCGGTCGAGTAGTTCCTGAGTTATGGTTTTTCGTCCATAAGTGGGCGACGCCACGCCCATTTTTAATTTAAAAAAAAAGCCTGGGTGCAGCTTCCTTCTGCCATTTTTTCCGTAAAATTTTGTGTTTCTGACGTTTTTTGTTAGTCGGTTAACGCACTTTTAGTGATTTTCAACATAACCTTTGTATGGGAGGTGGGCGTGGTTATTATCCGATTTCTTCCATTTTTGAACTGTATATGTAATTGCCGTAAGGAAACGACTCTATAGAGTTTGGTTGACATAGCTATAGTAGTTTCCGAGATATGTACAAAAAACTTAGTAGGGGGCGGGGCCACGCCCACTTTTCCAAAAAAATTACTTCCAAATATGCTCCTCCCTAATGCGATCCTTTGTGCCAAATTTCATTTTAATATCTTCATTTATGGCTTAGTTATGACACTTTATAGGTTTTCGGTTTCCGCCATTTTGTGGGCGTGGCAGTGGACCGATTTTTCCCATCTTCGAACTTGACCTTCTTATGGAGCCAAGAAATACGTGTACCTAGTTTCATCATTTTTACTCAATTTTTACTCAAGTTACAGCTTGCACAGACGGACGGACAGACATCCGGATTTCACCTCTACTCGTCACCCTGATCACTTTGGTATATATAACCCTATATCTGACTCTTTTAGTTTTAGGACTTACAAACAACCGTTATGTGAACAAAACTATAATACTCTCTTTAGCAACTTTGTTGCGAGAGTATAAAAATAATAAATTATATAGTATAAGTTAATAGAAAAGGTTCAATTGTATGTCCCAATATCCGTGTTATTTTACCACAAAACTTAATGATGATAGAAGTTCCACTCGAAACTTATTTGCACATATACATACAAATGTTCACATATACCAGTATACACCGAGGTCCGTGCCAGATACATATGTACATACATATGTCCGACGAACACTCAATGGCGTTCAGAGATTTACTTTCATTTTAATTGAGTTAAAAGAAGCAAGAGAAGTGGACAAAAACCGACCACAAAGACCAAAATGAACAAATAACTTTTGTGAGTACATATTGTTTACCTAATTTAATGGCTCCATAAATGCCAAACACATACGCACACACTATTTAATTACACCGCAGATATTTATTTCAATGCGAAGATTTAAAGAGCCGCGCTGATGTTGCAAGCCATTCTAGTTAAATTACACTTTTCCATATAAAAGTTTATATATTGTATATGTAGATACATAAACGCGTAGGTGGGTGAGCGCTTTTGTGTGATAATAAAAAGTGTGGGTCCACAAAAAGGTTAATACCACCGGAAAGTGCGGAAAGTAGCACTAATGATGCTAATTACAGCAAATGGCCGGCTAGTGCAAAAACACGAGAGTATTATTTATTTAACGCACTTATTTACATATATGTATGAGTGTGTGTGTTCATGTACATATATGAGTGCTATTAGGAACTCGTGTTGGCCTCCAGATATGAGAATAAATGGCGTGGAAGAAAAAGTCATCAACAGCATTTATTTATGTTTCGTATGAAACGGGCGAAAATCCACCAAAAATGCGCTTGAAGATTATTTGTATAAATGTAAACACAGTTTTTCTGGTTTCTTCTTTATTAATTATATAATGTAGTGGGTTATTAAATAGTGTGTTATTTTTTATAAAAAAGGCTTTTGAACAAAAAATATAAATAATTTCTCTAGCGGAAAAATGCCAAAAAGTGATCGACCAAAATGATATATATTTGCTTATTTATTCATTAGTATAAATATAAAAAAATAAGTTGAAGTTTGTTTAGAACTACGAAAAGTCTTTTTTTAATTATTTTAATATAAATCTGAAATATCATCTTAAAAATACACTCATCTTCAGTCAGGAAAATCATGCCAATTTTCCACATTTTCAATTGCATAGCCTCAAATGGGTGCCTTCAGCGAATTTATGGCAGATTTTTTCGGTCACGGCTAACTTTTGGGCAGTTTCGACGTCATATTCGTAAACCCACTCTCTTGACGCCAGTAATGATGCGTTTAGGGGCTATATCAGTGTGACACTTTAAAAAATTGTTTTGTTTGCTTTTTCGATAGTTTATGTTTCCAAAGATATCCTGTAAAATCGGCAAGGTCGTATCTTAAATAATTTTTGGATGGCAGCATTCTAAAAAGCGACCGCTCGTAGGTACAAACCTACGAGTATATAAGTGAAACTTTAAACGCGTTTTTCTCGAAACAACATTCTTCAGAACTGCTGACATCATAACTCAATGAGAAATTTACCGATCGTCTTCAAATTAAAACTGAATATTATTGAATACATTTACTATACAATGGCCTACGATCTTTCTGATTAGTAGCAAGTTGTGAATTTGTTTTAGATACTCATTCGGCGGGAATCATGTCAGCTTTTTTTTCAGCTTTCTTTTTTTCGGCATCTTCGAAGACAGCTTATAAATCCGTTATTTTTCAATATTTTTGTAAAACAAAAAATCTTAAAATATAGCTGAAAATATACCTTCTTATTACATTCAAAGACGTTCGAAACATTCAATCGAGTACTTTCTTTTAAAAAAATTCACGCACATCGCCTAGTTTCTCATGCGTTACTTCACGCGTTACCCTGGTATAGCCCCTTAATGAATGTTCTCAACGTCGCTGAGCATTTATTAATTTACAATCTCTACTCGACGTTTTTGCAAAAGTTTCAAATATTTCGGTACGAATCTCGCATTAACGCGGTTCACACCCAAAAAATAAGTCTATACTCATTTATTATAGATCTTCTGCAAATTCTCTTCGCCAACACGATTAATTTCATGCGCTGTTTCTTTAATTTTCCGATAACTTAGCAAAAATTTGTGATCGTCTCGTAGTTTTCCATAACTCGAACTCTTGAATTGGCAATAGAAATCAAATTTCATATAAATTTTCTTCCATATCTCTCTAACTGGAAGCTTTTTATGGATTATGGTGATTCGAGTTAGGGAAGTTCATCTGTATTTTGTAACAAAGAAGCACATATGGTCCAACCGAACGATCGGAATCAAAGGCTTGTATGGAAAACTTTCGCATTTGACGTGGTGTCTTCACGAAATTCCACATTGTTTACAGCTTAAGGTAATAATATAATCTCCGAAAAAATTGTTTAGATCGGATTACTATAGCATATAGTTTCCATACAAACCCAAGTTACTAAAAGAAAAGCATCTGTGAAGGGTATAGCCGAAGTTACATTTTTTCTTGTTTTAGCATAAGACCCACACAGTCAAGTTTTTGAAAGAGATATATATGTAACCACAAACTCTTTTCCAAATATCAGTAAAAGAATTTTTAAACAGGGATAAGGGGGCTACTCTAGCTCTTCGAGCTCTTTTCAGGCATTTTATAAAAGACCGGAAATCATCACTTTTGACATTTTTTATTGATATTTCAAATGAACAAAAAAGAAATTTCAGAAAAGTAGAAGAATGTGTTGGGAGAGGCCTATGTCGTCAGGATTTATTACTCATGTGGTCATTTCAAAAATAAAACAATGACAAAAACGAGGAAAGTAGTTTCGAAATGAATGTATTTAAAGTTTTAAGTTAACACTAAACCAGGTGGTGACCGCGACACTAAAATTGCTGTAATTTTTAATATAATTTGAATTTTGATAAATCATTTTAGGAAGATATTTTGGAACATCTAAATTATAGAATTATAAATCGAAGTATTGAAAACTTAATTTTTTTTAGTTTATGGACAAGAATAAGTTCTGAAACTGGACATAACTTGGTATACCGAATATCAAAGCGTCATTTATCCATATATAATTTTCAGTTTCCCTGAACCCAGCCCTTACTTGTAGTTTTATAACTTTTCGTCCTGCAAACATTCTTTTTCACATTATGCTTTCCTTGTTTATCCACAGATCTGCATATTCGGCACAATTGCGAACATACTCAACATAATCGTGCTAACTAAAAAGGATATGGCCAAAGCACCTATTAATAAAATCCTCAAATGGCTGGCGATAGCGGACATGTTCGTGATGATCGAGTACATACCGTTCGTTTCTTATCAGTACATCTACATGAAACCAGGTATGCGTAATTACAGTTAACTACGCTTTATTAAATATTTACCGTATACAAATACGGGTATGTAAGTAAATAATTTGTATTTACACGTGCTAATTTACAAGTGCCTTGTGGCCATTGCATTTTCATGCTCCTGACCACCCGTCTCCAATTTCCTTGTAACTACCTGTAGGCACTTAGTTGATGCTACATAATTACTGTTATGAATTTGCATTTATCACTTGTTTGTTACAAAATAATTAACTGTATACACGTGTGTTTGTGTTTGTATGTATTCGGTTTCAGGCGAGGAGGATTTCAGCTATGCCTGGGCGGTTTTCGTACTTTTTCACATGCACTTCACACAAATCCTGCACACGATATCCATCGGACTGACGGTGACTTTGGCAATATGGCGTTACGTGGCGATAAGGTATGTGCGCATGCGTGCTGTGTGTGTTGGCAATTAATTGCCTTGTGCACACATGTGCTTCCTATGTAAATAGTTTTTGTTTCATTTTGCACCTTTACCGTTATGTGTGGTCATGTTGATGTTGTTTTTGTAGTATTTTTTTTTTAATTCAGATGTGTATGAGTTAGTTAACAGAGAGCTTGTCGTTTTGCAAAGTCATGCATGTGCCCCTGTAGTATTTGTTCCTGTTAAAACTGTGTCCTATGCATAATTTGCTTGGTTCTAATCTAGTTTATAGTTACTTGCAGCACCAGCAAAATTGCTTGTGGTTTTCCATGAATTTAAAACTTTGCTTTCGAGCATTTCTGTGTGCATTGTTGTAATTACTTTGTCATATCCGCTTTCATACTGCAGAGGGAATGGCCCAAACTATGCCAAAATATTGCGGTACTTATCATTTATGGATATGCACGCATAAAGTTTAGCTTGTACCCAGAGCACGCACTTTACATTTGGCATTTCAGCAAAAAGAGAACATTAAACTGTGTTATAAATAGGCATCACTGTCATCCCGAACAAATAACAAAGCAAACACAAACTTTCTAATAATCAGTATGTCCGTTGGAATTTAGAGTTCGAGCAAATGTTATCCTCCCCTAATAAGTAGTTAAATCAACACTTATACAAACTAATTTAGAAAGCACGAAATAAAAAGTAACATTAACTTCGCATGCACCGAGGCTATAATACCCTCCACTAATGAGAAATATTTCTATGCGAGCACCTTAATTTTATCTGTCGGTTTGTACGGCAGGTTTGTATATGCCATAGTAATCCGAACTTAACAATTTCTTTGGAGATTGTACATCTCCTCTCTCCTTTTAGATGGAGTACCAAGCTTAGTTAATACCTTCCACAAATCCTCAAAATTTCCTGAATTTTTACCAGCAATTTAAAGTTAAACATCGCTCCATAAGTTTTGTATTGGATTAAGGTCAGGTAATTGGGCGGGCTAGTCCAAAACATTTATTTTTTCTTTCTTAACCCAATCCCTTATGACCTTCGCTGTGTGCTTAGTGCCATTATACCGAATAAAAGTTCAGTGAAGGGGTATGCAATTGAAAGCAAACGGTTCCATTTCGTTCCTTAATATGTCTAAATACAGATACCAATCCATTTTACCGTTAATGCGAACAATTGGGGCCAAGCTATGCCAGGAAAAGGTACCCCATATCATGACATTTCCGCCTGCGTGTTTTACCGTCTTTTTTATGTACCTGGGATTCAAAAATATATGTTTAGAATGATGAACAGTACTTTTTTCTTTTGGGACCCATTCAATTAATTTTCGTTTCATCCGTCCATAGCACATTTTTCTCAAAAATTAGATATTTATCTATCTAAAAATGGTAGAAATCATAAAAATACCTTTCATGATCTCTGATAACGAATATGAGGATCTCCATGACGATTTCTTTATATTAAAAGTATCGGCGAATCTATAAGATATCTGAATAAATCTAAGTAGGCATCTTTTTCTGATTATATGGTGGTCTGATGTTAAAATCGATAAAGTCAGTTCAGTACTTCCGCTGGTACCCATGTGCCATGCATTTTCGCTATTCCGGTTGACTTTATATCGCGTATAATATATTGATGTATGCGTTGGTGAAATCTTTTTAATGGATTCCGAGATTTGTGTTATTTTAAAAATATAGTATTATAGCTTCAGAAAATTGAAGAAATCGTTGCATAAGTTCACCTATTTCGGATTTAGTTTCGAAAATTTATCCACGCATCTGATTCTTACAAATTTCAAGTTTATGTTAAGTTCGGCTGCACGCATCTGGATGTTTTTAAATTCCGAAGACTAACGAGGCACACATAAACTAATATTTTAACATTTGACTGCTTTGCATGAAGGAAACGTTCATTTTTTTTAGAGGAATTACACTATGGATCTGGATGAATAAAATCGATTTTTGGGAATTAAAGAAAAAGTTCTTATTTCTGGTTTTCAGTTGGTAGGGTATGCCCTAAAACACATGTTACAGAATGTGCAGTAAAATTGTTAAAGAAAAAACTTAATATTTTTGGAGTGATTGACGCTTAGATCAACACTTAAACAAACTAATAAGGTCGTCCAGATTCTTACTTTTTCTGTATGAAACCAAAAAAAATTCTTGACTATATGGAACATATTATCCAAACAATGAAAAATTGGAATCAAAAATCGGTCGAAAAAATAAAAAAATTACAAAAATTGAATTTTTGACAAAATTTTTTGTCGTTTTTTACCTGCCAAAGTTAGGTTCTTGATCAGATTGAAAAACTGCTAAATCATTGTATGAAGTAATATGGGTATACTACTACGAGCAAAATATAGTAAGGCTCTGTTTAATTTATTCTTCAAAATCAAATTTTTCTTCAATGTCAATGTTTTTCCTGGTGTAAGCATATATCCAAGACTCATCGTCAGTAATACTAAGTTTCATGACATCCTAGTAGTCGGAGAGCATTGTTTCACAGACGACGACGGATCTAAGCACTAATGATTATTTTGATGAGACATTTGGCACAGATGTCACTGACCGTCATACCAACCAAGAAAAAATAATATTTCGACGCATGGGTTTTGCTGTGCACCTAAAGCTTTTTGTTTGAAAATTCAATTTTTTTCGGTCCCTCCACATGTCGAAAGTTAAATGTGTATAATTTCATTCCATAGTACTTCAGTTAATTTTCCTTTGATTTGGCAAGCGCTCAACATTTATTTAAACCACATTTCATATTCAAAATCCGGTGCATGTGTATGCTTGTGATTATCCCGATCCAGACGGAATTACTTAAATAATAAGTGCAAGCACAGACAAAATAGCATAAATAAACAAAAGCCAATGTCGTATGAACATAATACATAAGTATGTATGTTATTGTTAAATTATATAAGTATGGTATATAGTATGTCTGTATATATGCTACATTTTGTAATCCAATTGGTTGGTGGTCATGTGTAGGCGTTTCTCATAAACTCACCATAAAGGATTCCATTGAAACCATCGCCCGCTGATCCTTTGATTGCTGTCCATATTACATTCACTTATATACATAAACACATATGTTTGTATATGTCCACATTTATCAATCATTAACCACAAAGCAAATCCTTCTATTAATATGCGAAAATGTGCGTGCTGCATTTTCTACATTGAAATCTGTGCAGATTGGTTCAATTATAATTTAATTTGATAGCAATGGTCATTGCCATTCTCTCATTTTCATTTTCATTTTCATTTTCTGGAAAATCGTAATTACAAGGTCAATGGTATTTACGCTCAATCATAATTATATTTGTAAATCATTTCATGGTACGAATCGCTTGGAAATATGAGCCAATAAATAATACTGTTGTGCCACGTGCGGATAATACAGAAATGTAATGGCAAAACAGTATTTATTTTTTATTTACACGCAAATATAATAAATTCTGTGGAAAATTTTGGATTTAAAACAGAATTCTAATACTAAAATACTTCAAATCTAACTTATAGTTTTAGTTAAAAATGAAAAAACATTAACTCCGGCTGCACCACAAGCATAAATATCTTTCAAATACTAATTTTTAAAATTATATCGTCTAGCTTAGACACCGCTTACGCAGTTAGCCCAGTTTACAACAGCGCGCCAGTACATTTTCCTTTGGAGATTCGAAGCATAGGCAGGTCCTTCTTCAACTGGTCTTTTCAACGGAGTGGAGGTCTTTCTCTTCCTCTGTTTCCCCCGGCAAATACTGCGTTGAATACTGTCTTTTGATTCGTTAAACTATGCCTTTGTCGTCGTATATCTCGTACAGTTCATCGTTCCATCGTATGCGATATTCGCCGTTGCCAATGCTCAAATGACCATAAATCTTCCGCAGAACTTTTCTCTCGAACACTCTTAAGGCCGACTCATCAGGTGATGCCATTGTCCATTGTTCGAACCATATAGCAGGACGGGGATTATGAGTGACTGTAGAATTTGAGCACCTTAGAGAGACGCCTTGTCTGAATTCTCATTTGGGATCGAACGGCTCGGAGATACTGACTCGCCGATTCTGACGAAGCTTTTGGTATTCCTAAACGTACATACATACGTTTACACAACGTTATTAGTTTTGCGGGGATACAAAATTCAGACATAATGGCATAAAGGCAGCTCCTTTAAGTGCTGTCAAAATCAGTTTTAAATTCAACGAAGAGTTGGTGCGTGTCGATCCTCTTTTCACGGATCTTTTCCAAGATTTGGCGCTTGGTGAATGTCTAATCAGTTGTTAATTTTCCAGGCCTGGATCCACAATGATAAGGCCCAATCAGTTTGTTGCCGTTTGGCTTTAATCTTTCACACAGTACGCTCGATAGAACCTTATATGCGATGTTGAGGAGGCTTATCCCACAGTAGTTGACGCAGATTGTGGGGTCTCCCTTTTTGTGGATTGGGCAAAGCACCCTTAAATTCCAATCGTCGGTGTGCTCTCGTCCGACCATATTTTACAAAGCAGCCGATGCATGCTACTTATCGGTTCGACGCCGTCGTGTTTGAATATCAATCGGCCCCGCCACTTTTTTGTTTTTCAATCGGGTAGTTGCTGTATGGTCTTCTTTATAGTAACGGGTGATTTTTTTGAGGTTAGGATTTTCATGCATTAGTATTTGACAGATCACGTGGGATTTCAGACATGGTGTCAAAGAGAAAGATGCTCAGTATGCTTTGACATTTCATCATGAATAGACTTACTAACGAGCAACGCTTGCAAATCATTGAATTTTATTACCAAAATCAGTGTTCGGTTCGAAATGTGAAAATCCGCTTTTTTATCGACAAATTTTGTTCAGCGATGAGGCTCATTTCTGGTTGAATGGCTACGTAAATAAGCAAAATTGCCGCATTTGGGGTGAAGAGCAACCAGAAGCCGTTCAAGAACTGCCCATGCATCCCGAAAAATGCACTGTTTGGTGTGGTTTGTACGCTGGTGGAATCATTGGACCGTATTTTTTCAAAGATGCTGTTGGACGCAACGTTACGGTGAATGGCGATCGCTATCGTTCGATGCTAACAAACTTTTTGTTGCCAAAAATGGAAGAACTGAACTTGGTTGACATGTGGTTTCAACAAGATGGCGCTACATGCCACACAGCTCGCGATTCTATGGCCATTTTGAGGGAAAACTTCGGACAACAATTCATCTCAAGAAATGGACCCGTAAGTTGGCCACCAAGATCATGCGATTTAACGCCTTTAGACTATTTTTTGTGGGGCTACGTCAAGTCTAAAGTCTACAGAAATAAGCCAGCAACTATTCCAGCTTTGGAAGACAACATTTCCGAAGAAATTCGGGCTATTCCGGCCGAAATGCTCGAAAAAGTTGCCCAAAATTGGACTTTCCGAATGGACCACCTAAGACGCAGCCGCGGTCAACATTTAAATGAAATTATCTTCAAAAAGTAAATGTCATGAACCAATCTAACGTTTCAAATAAAGAACCGATGAGATTTTGCAAATTTTATGCGTTTTTTTTAAAAAAAAGTTATCAAGCTCTTAAAAAATCACCCTTTATTTATTTTTTTCTTAGTTTTTATTTAAGTAGCTTAAGAGATAGCATGACACCCAATCATATTTGAAAACTATTTGAGATAATCGGATAAGCAGACACACATTTACATACCAATTAACTCAAAAACCTATAATAGTAAATGCTCAAAGGCAAGTGTAAAAATGTTTTCGTATTCATTTAACCAAAGGTCGCATTATTAAGTAATAGTTTCAAAAGCGGTAAAGAAGTTATTTCAATCATATTTATTAACCTCGAACTAACTGTTTTAATATTTAAAAAATTCTAGATATTCTTTTCATTCTTAATAGCTAAGCCACTCATCAGTTGTGTAGTATGTCCAACCTAGAAGTAATAAGTAGTTGTAACTAAAATGTGTTCGCCTAAAAAGTACTTGTTGACAATGCTGGCAAAACAAAAAACAATTTTTTAACAAAATTTTGAAATTCTCTCCCTTTTCATTCGATTTACGGTTATTCTTACTATTTTTTGTTCCGAAAAATACAATTTCTTTTTCCTTTAAATTCGATCTACAAATTGGTTTTATCGTTTTTATTTAAAAACTACTTTTATCTCGCTTCTGGCCTTCCTTTCGCTGTTCTTTTTATTTTTGTAGCAAACTTTTTCCTACTCTCTTTTTCAGACATCCACATGGACGTTTTGCGGCCTTTCTGCTGTCACATTGCACCGAGGCGATAATATTCTCCTTTATTGTGTCACCGATTGTCTGTTTTCCAACACTCTTTGTGTTCAAGGTGCGCGAGAGTTATGTGGAGGACAGCCAGGAGCCGTTGTATCACGTCTACGCGGACGAGGACACGCAATTGTACAGGTGAGTGCAAATACGATATGCATACGGTACTTCAATTCGAGGGAATAAAAATAGGTAGGACTTGATATACATGCTAATAAATATGTGCATTTGTGCTCAGGGGTTTTCGCATCGGTGTTAGCGGAAAATTTGCGGTGTATATTCACTACTAAAAAAATAATTTTCGGCATCAATGGGAAACAGAAGTTAGCACACTAAAGATACATTTTTAACTGAAAAATGTGGCAATTTTAACAAAATTCCTGACATCTTATATCAGAACGAATTTAATGACCTTTTCAAGTGTTGCTGCATAACGCTTTCATGGTTTACCTTTCTGTTAATGGAGATAATTATCCATATGCTATAGTATGTGGAGTGATACAAGTATATGATGATACTCGACAAATATAAGAACCTAGAAATGTTCTGACATGACGGTTTTCATACAAATGGCTTGCTTCGACTGCCTTAGAAATCAGTACCATTGCAATAAATGCTTGCTTGAGTTGCTCTTGGGTCGATTTTTCGCATATTTAAACCAATCCCAAGTTATCCACAGCACTAACGCCTTTATATACGGGAGCTTGAGTCTTGAATAAATGTATTCCGATTTCGAATATTTTTAAATAAAAGTTGACAAGTGAGTTCAAGGGGTTTTGAAGAGCTCGATGACTCTTCCTTATTTTCCTGTAGTGAGATCACATACGCTTTTGTTTATCTTTATCAAGTTTCTTGAGGTCCTTGTTGAAGTCAACTCTTCTTGATGTCACTTATCGTTGATGATTTTGTTTAACTTTAGCAAGGTCCACAATCCTCTCTTAATGAGATCAAAGAGCTTTAGGGTTGTTGGTCATGCCAAGGGTCAGGGTATACAAGATATTTATGCTGATTCAGATCGGAGAGTTTGTGTGACAACTATAGGCTATAAAGGTCCGATTTTGGGAATATGTTCAGGAAATGTAGCGATATCTCGTGTAAAAATACATGCCGAATTTCATGAAGATATCTCGTCGAATAAAAAAGTTGTTCATACAAGTACTGGATTTTGATCTTCGGTGTTTCTGGCAGCAATATGCTATAGTTGTGCGATATCGGCGGTTCCGACAAATGCGTAGCTTCTTGATGGAAAAAGAACGTGTTTAAAAGTTCCGGCCGCTATTTTAAAAACTGAGAGACTTATATACAGACGAACAGACAGAAGGATTAAATCGGCTCTGCTTGTTGCGCTGAACATTTATAATGAATTTTTCATTAAGAGCGCTACAAAATAAAATTAAAAAATAAAAATATTTAAATAAAACAAAAACGGTTGGGAATAATATCAATGGAATTCTTTATTCCTATGAAAGTACATTCGATGTTATTATAAATGGAACTCGATTTCTTTTGGATGGCCACCACGGGTATGCTTGCAGAAGTCTAGACGCTGAAACCAATTTTCGATGGTTTTCAAGCATAAATCGGCCGATACTGAACTTTTACGTTCGCAGGCTTGTTGGCATAGACATTAGACTTGAGGTAGCCCCGCAGGAAATAATCTAACGGCGTCAAATCGCACGACCGAGGCGGCCAATTAACTGGGCCAGTTCGTGAGATAACACATTCACCAAACTTGGTTTTCAATAAATCGATTGTGACATTCGCAGTGTGGCCGCGACGCCGTCTTGTTAGAATCACATATTGTCCAAGTCCATATCATCCAATTCGGGCCAAAAATGGTCGGTTATCATTGAGCGGCAACGATTTCCATTTCCAGTGACGTGCCGTGCTTGATCACCACAAAAGAAAATCGGCCCAATGACATCGCCGGGCCACTGGTGACTAATGGAGTACTTGTGGATTGCTACCTGATAAATAATGTACGAGTATATTTTCCTTATTAACGAAGCCATTCAACCAGAAATTAGTATCATCGCTAAGGATGATTTTTCGTTGAAAGTTGTTGATCAGCCCAATTCACGAACATACGACGATTCTTGTGGTCAAGCGGCTTCAGTTCTAGCGTCAATTTGACCTTTTAGCGATGTAGGCCAAGATCTTTTCGCAAAATTCGCCACAACGACGTCATAGTAATACCCAACGCTTGAAAACGACGTATGAGAAACTGATTTGGGCCTTCCTCAATTGGTGGCAGCAATATTCTCGACACTACGGGCACTTCTTTGTCTCACAGGAACGGGAACATTTTGTACTGTGCCTACCGATTCAAAATTTTTCCACTAGACGCTCAATTGTTGACCTGACAGGGCGATTATGACGATCAGAAATTGAACGTAGCGCTCTTAAAGTTGAGGTCACAGATGATAATTTCGTCTCGTTGTTGGATCGTATCTCATTCCATGATGATGATGTGTATAATATACTATATACATTAATGGGCGTCCGATGTTTTCTTTTGGGTGTTAGCAGGGTATAAATATTTTTTTAAAAGGGCCACACATTCCAAATCAGTTATTTTTTCGCGTAGTGCTACAACAAATGATTTAAAAAAGCCCTTTTGACTGGTTCCTCTTGAGTTAAAGCTATCATCTTGCCTTTAATAAATACCAACTAAAGTTATAAAAAAAAATCAAATAAGGGAGGTTAAGTAAAGTTGTCTCTACAGCCATTTCTCAAAGTTATAATTCATTCAAACTTATATTTGCTCTCTTTTAAGTGAGTGCAGTCGCACTTGATACAGCCATGAAGCCATAATTAAATGAAAGTGACACTATGCAAATGCGTTAAGCTGAATGACCAGTCTTAGCGGAGATGAACTCAGTGCCTGACTCATCAAAATCGTCCACTCTTGTGTAGTGACAGAGTTTTCGCTGATGCCAACTAGATTATAACTGTGCATACTTACTCAATGCCATTTACACATAAACAACTTTCATGATGAGAAGGATGATGAAGGGGAAACACTAATGCAAAGTAAATTGTATCAAAGACGTTGGCTTTTCCTTTATCTTCGCATTGCAAACGTTAGCTCAAGCTGCAAAGCAAATGTATTGTATAAAGCAAAGCAAAGCAAATATACATTGAAGCGACTAGCATGGTATCTTGCCGCCAGTTTTCAATTTTGCATTCGTTAGGTAATAATGTCATTAACACTAGCTATGTGTAGCGGTTAAAACTTTAAAGCGACTATTTTCGAAATCTGCTACGAGCGAATTTATTCTTAGGCTATCCGCAATAATGTTTTTTCTAAGAGGTTCAGACTTTCTTTGAGGGAAAGCTCTCAAAGAAAGTACATAATTATATTTGACGTTTTAATTCGGATTACGTTACAAACTCTCACATTGGAAGATCAGAGATGTTCTCCCGGCATGAGTCCTTTAGTTCTTTTTAACCACGTTTTTTAATAAAAACAATCTTCAAGTCGAATAAAGGAATTATGAATACTTCTATCTTGATTTTGATTGATCATTCTATATGACAGGTGTATCCTATAATAGTCCGATATCAGCAGTTCCGACAAATGAATAGCTGCCGGAGGAGACATGGAGGACATATACAAATTTTCAGATCGGTACCAGTCCAAAGAGCCGAACATGGCTACATCGACTCAGGTCACCGACGTTTTCGTCTGGGTAAATTGTGTCATCAACTGGAAACTAAGCTTATTCCATTATACTTTTTTAGACTATTTATATGAGTAGTGGCGTAGCTAAGGGGGGAGGCGAAGGGGCCGTCGCGCCGGGCGCAACGTCTTGGGGCGGCAAAACGATCTTCGATGGTATTTAAAAATTTCTGCAAATTGTGTCAAAAGTATACAAGATATAGGGCGAAAATGGGTTTTTTTCCATGGCTTTTAATAAGATGTCTTGTAAATTTACTATCAATTTCCTCAAAAACCTCATGAAACTTGTAGATAGGTAGATAAAAGGGGGCGGCAGAACATCCTTGGCCCCGGGCGCCCGAAGTTGTAGCTACGCCACTGTATATGAGTGTACTCAAAGTCAACAGGGAAACCAACATTCGGCGCATTATTGGTTAGATACGAACATTTTTTTTTGCTAGAAAGTGATGCAAAACTGGAACTTCTGAATTAGAACAAAAATTACTTTACAGAATTCTTGCAATCTAGGATGGCAACATTTTTGCTTTACTAATTTAAGCTCCAATTATTGAGACTCATACGTTAACAGTGGCTCCATATGATTTTCTGTCAGCATGCAATATCGTTCATTATAAAAAAAATGTAAATAACATAAATATTTTAAAAAATAATCAATACTAAACCTCCAATGAAGCACCATCGCATAAAAATCAATATCTACATACATACATATGTACATAATCCTCTCTCGAACGCTCGAGTAACAAACAACCTAAAAATATATAGAACTGTATAATAAATCGAACAGGTAATCATAAAAATCAGGAACGTGTAGTATTTGTTACTTCACTAAGGGAACACTAACAAAAAATGTTCACAAAGCAAACACTAATAAATAAGTTTATGTGTTGTACGACCTTGGCGCACAATTAACTCGTGTTCCAACTGCCTAAAAGTTCCTACTAAAAATTGTTATTGTTATTGTGATATGCATTTGCAATTCCTTACCTGCGGCAAAATATCAACATACCATAGTTTCGTTTTTCGCCAGCAAATTTGTTGCTGCTTAATTCGAAGTTTGTTGAAATGGTGTGAGAGGCTTAAGAGAAGTTAAGGTGATCCTATTTTCTTGCGTAGTACATTGTAACAATTCGACAAATGAAATAATGCAATGACATGATCGAATTTTGATTGATGTGTTGTTGTTATTATTATTGCTATGTTACTTTTATTGTTACTTTTACTATAATAATAATAATTATTATTATTTTTACTAAATTTTTATTATTGTTATTATTTTTATTTTTTTATTATTATGTGTTTTTTCAATTCAGCAATTAAGACCCACTTTTCGAAGCTAAAGCGAGTTGTTGTGATTACTTTATATTGATTCACTAGTAACTGAGTATATAACTTCACTATTTAAGCATTTTTGATTAAAAAAGAATGTTAACCCTTTTTACTTCATAATAATTTCCGACACTAGTCTAATCCTTTGTAAGCATTCAATATACCCCTGAATATCAATTAAAAATTTATAAATGGTGATCCAGGTTCCCTACATTTTTAAAGAAAAAGAATTATTATCATTCGAAAGAACTTTCTCTGGAATTTATTTTGTGAAAATAATCTCTTTCAAATGTTGGCCACGGCTACGTCTCAGATGATCGTTATCTTGAGTCCAATTTTCGATGACTCGTTCGAGCATTTCAACTGGTAAATGGCGAATGACATGCTTGGTGCTTTGCTCCAAGGCGTGAATCGAAGCGGTATTGCTGGCATACACTTTGGACTTAGATATCTCTACAGAAAAAAGTCTAACGATGTGATATCACATGATCTTGGTGGCCAAACGATCAGCCCAAAATTGTCTGCTCACCGAAGTGTACTCAATTTTGCTTGTTTACATACGCAATGAGCCAGAAATGGCTCTCATCGCCGAACAAAATTTGGTTCAAAAACGTCGGATCTTCTTGGAATTTTTCATAAGTGAAGCGATGCCGATGGGGAAGGACGAGCGGCTTCATATATTTCTTCACTGGGTGCTGGACGTGGTCTATTCGGTGTTGTTTGATCAACTTGAAAGCAGCTTCTTGATAAGTTATACGGCAATAAAAAAAATATTTTGTTGGCTCTGAACAGTTGCCTAAATTTGAAATGTCTGTAACCTCTAACACACCGCTGCCTTTATTCAGTAGTATAAATTGTGGTGTACGGCTACTAGACAAGCGTCAGTTGCCATACATAATAAGAGTCTAAGAATTTATCTTTGATTTCTATAGAACCAAATCCAGTTTAAGGATTTTGCATATTTTCTTCTAGCTGGCACACTGAATCTAATTACTAAATTGTCGAAAGCTAAGTAAAAATTTCTTGATTTTTTTATTTTTAGTCATATTTTACAAAAATATACTAATAATACCACTCACATGCTGGAACAATTCTGATTTAATACAGCCAATAATTTCTTGCGAGTTTCTATAATACATTTTATGAATTCAATATTATTGGTAGTCTCGACATAACACTGATTCATTTCGGCTTCTTTATATAAACGCATACGTTTGTTGATATCATAACCGATGAGCTGTGATATAAAAAATATATGTAGTAAATTAAAAAAATCAAAATAAGATAAATATTTTGATATGTAATTTTTTTAATAATTATATTAAGTGCTGTTATACATATATGTTTCTCTAGCATACTTTTATGCGCCAATCTTTTTATTCCTTCTAAAAACCTTTTTTTAATGAGTATTTGCACTAACCAGTGGCATTTCCATTTCACTTTGACCATCACTTAAGGCGCATGTTTTGCCATTGCTTTCGCATTCCACCAATTTATTTCGGAATTTGTAAAACATTTCAGCTTCGGTTTTATACAGCTCGTAGACATCACTCTTTCCCGCTTTTTGGCTATATATTTTACGGCACTCTTCACTCATGTCATTCATATCGGATTCCATTTGGAAATCGCAAGTATACCAAAAGTTTACGAGTTCACTTTGCTCGCCGCTACAGATCTGCAAAGCTTTTGCTTGTGATGTTCTCTCGAAATTGTCCAGGAAATAATACTTACATAGTGAGGGCTTATAAAAGATACTAGTACAAAGAGAATTTTGATCATATTTTCGTTTAAATATATTTAAATAACAATGATGAAAAGAAAATGTTTCTGAAATACTTTTGACATTATACATTTTTATTTATTACACCAAAAAAATAAATAATAGTGTCAAAGTCAAAACAAATAGAAAGCACATGTTCATTGAATAGACCGATCCGAAATCGGGGAGAGGAAGCGGTATTTCTAACCAAATATCGTGCGCGGGATCATTGCGAAAGGTGGAAAAGGCTCAGTTTTATCAAACACACAAGAGAGATCGTTCAAGACATGCCTCGTTCAGGACGACCTTCGACCTCTTCAACTGATACGATCTAAATATGAAAAAAGTGAAGGATATGGTACTTGAAAATCGTCAGGCAAGTGTTAGAGAGATGGCAAGATAGCTCGACATCTCTTGCGAGTCCGTTCGAATGATTTTGGTGGATATATTGGGTATAAAACGCGTTCTTGCTCGAGTCGTTCCGATATCTTTAGATATGCTTAATCGTGCAAACCTCGATCCCACATTAGCATTATAACTGGCGATAAAACATGGGTTTATGAGTTTGATATCCAAACAAGTCAACAATCATCGGAATGGAGGGAAAAAAACGAGCCGAAACCAAAAAAACTACGTCAAAGCCACTCAAAACTCAAGGTGATGGTCATTTTTTTATATAATTGTGATTTGGTACATCTGGACTTTTTTCCGGAGGGACAGAGGGGTTATATTTGGCCGTTTTTAGTCGATTGAAAAAATAAACCAAAATTCGCTAAAGAAGCTGAAGGCTACCCGAAAAAGTGCTTATGAAAAGTGTTTCGTGGACTGGAAAAATATTTGGCATATTACAATATATCTGGTTGGGATTACTTTGAAGGCGTCAAAATAAATATTGATGAATAAGTAAATATTTTGCGTTTTATTTACAATTTCCGTGTACTTTTTTGACACCGTGTACCACATATGGTATATATAAGTATACATCTACAATTTTTGCATTTACTTACAACATTTTTTATTTAACCTCAATTTGTATGTGAAAATCAAAAATATTAAATAATTTTATTTTTATCTTCTTCAGAAATATTTTTCTCACGACATTTGGGGTGGGCTAACCCTTTTATGTCTCAAAGATGCTGTAATTTCTTTGATTCCTTTCCCAGTGGACTTCCACCAACTATGAATGTTTTCACTTTTTACCATTTTCAAGGTTCAAGGCTTAGTTTCCGAAAAGGGCAACATAAAGTATGAACTCTTCCAATACTTGAGAATTAGTTAATTCAATTTAATTTAGTACATCGTATTAAAATCATTATATAGAAAGTAAATAAATATCAATAATGATTGGAAAAACTGCACCTTGAGCTAAGGAAAAAATGGCACATAAACGATAAAACAGTAAGCACGCATGAACCACGCTGCTTCTTCTTCAAACGCATTGTTTGCTATTTGTTGATGAATTGTCCTAGGCAATCATAAAAGGGTGGTAAGAAGATATTTCGCTCTCCCTTGCAATGCATAAATATCGGAAAATTCGAAAAATACAATAACAATTATTGTGAAGCAGGTAATACAGTAACACAGTATTTAGTATTTGTTATTTCAGGAACGGCGTGAAAAATCGGAACTAATATGTGTTGCTTCAATGAAATGATGACTGAAGCATGTGATGGCACAATAATTTTCCTTTGCGTTTATACTTCGATTATGCTGCGCTTTGTAAAGTTTTTTGGGAGCAACTTGACAATTGGAACGGATTATGACTACTAATAAGATGATAATGAATGAATTGGAAGACAATCATATACATTTGTATATTTGGAACATGCTCATGTGTGTCTGATAAAGAGATGATGCCAGTTAATTCGCTGTTGGGGTTTCAAGACAATGCAATACTCTTTACCTTTTGAATTTATTCATTTTCAGTTTTTTTTATGAGAAGTTAGTTCTAATATTGTAACTGGGGTAGTGAAATAATCAAAGCAGTATTAATGAAATTAATATTAAAAGAATAATCTATTATTTACTACATTTAATATACTATATATACATAACATAAAGTATTTGTTAATATGTTTGTAATGTTGCATAAGACTCGTAAAATAAAATGATGTTTTTAATACTTAGGTCAATCGACCGAAGTTCACAAAATTTTCTTTTATTTCGCATGAGAATCACTCGCATTATATCTGGTGACAAATGATGATGATCGCAATGTAAATGGTGATAAATGGATTACTCCAAATTTAGAAAAAAGAAATATGGTACTCTGAAAATTATCCAGCATATCATTGGTAGCCTGTCCTGGGCTTATGAACACTTGGCAATTGAAGATAATATTTGTTGTTAAGTCCTTGTGCATTCATGAAGAGGAGTTCGAGTTCGAGGCTCGTCACATCTACAGCGTTGTTTTTTAATTTTTGATTTTTCCTGTATTTTGTATGTAAAAATCATGCAGTTATACAAGGCGATCATAAATGGCCGCCGTTGCTTTACAGTAACAAAAAATTTGCTAGATTTAGTGTTGTTTTAAAGAGCGATTGTGAGATCGGAACGGATTTTTGTTGCTAGAGAGATCTGTTCAGCAAAAGGACAGCTGAGAGTTACAATGCCTTCAAAACTCTTACTGCGCTGGTTTGGGTCCCTAGTAGAAAACGATACTTTTAGTACTTTACATGGAAAATTTCGCTTCACTTTTTTTATTTCTTTTCTTCATATGACATTATCTTCATTGTACAATAACAAAATAAACGCAACTTTTAGTGTCTAGTGACATGAAAGATGAGGAACGAATTTTTGTTGCTAGATCATGTTATTGAAAAATCGACGACTGCATTTTATGCGCACCTGTTAGAAAAAAGGAAATTAATTCGGTTTTTCAGAGTTATTTTTATAATACACACATACATAGGCCGCTTTCATACAAACCTTTTTTTGTCTCGAATATCACCACAATGCACCAGGCAATCATAACAGAGAGAGAGAACGTGCAAAATCGATATCGAAATTCGAACATTTTTACATTTATTGTTGTTTAAGGAACGATATGAGAACTGAAACAAATGCATTTACTGGGATAGTGAGTGAGAACTGAAACAAATGCAAGTTGTGGAAATGATAGTGGAGAATAAGTGAGTGAGACACCTACTGCGCTGTTATGTGCGCTTAGTAGCAGGTGATGTTCATCTAGAGGCAGTTTAGAGTAAAAAACGTCGTTGAAAATTATTTTAATGCATTGTTGAGTAGTCTTCTTCTGAACTAAAATAATTAACTTACAACTATAGCCTTAACCTACGCTACCGTCGCTGCTCTCGCTGTGGCTAGTACCTGTCGTAGACGTTGTGAGTGTGTTGAGTCAGCGAATGCCACGGTCTTTGCTGTTGGGGTTGGGCTACAATGTTTAGCATTGTCTGTGATCTATGACAGACCATACAGACTGTGTAATTTGACTGCTAGCGTTCTGTGTTAACTTGCATATAGAATTTATTGCTCCAGATCCTTAATGTTACTTACCGGTCTACCATATCATGAAATAAAATTGCTTATTATTTAATGTTTATACATACTTTTATTAACCTCATCATATGAATCTTTGATTAACAAAGAAATATGGTTACCAAAATATGATCCTATCGGTTGAAGATATATATTTATAATAATTGGCTGTTGATCCTAGCAGTTAATACCGCTGTTTGAGAAGATTAAGCCAATTAATGTTTTAAACACTTTTTAACCGAAAGTTGGAATTTTAAGTCAGTCTTCAAATTTATTTTGGCAACAACTAGAATATATCCCCATTACCACTGAAATCGATTACCGCATTGAGCTTCGGATAACTAGAAGAATAAAATTGTATGTAAATAGTTATGTTAATTAGGTAATACTAAATTGTCCTGTATTTAATTTTTCCAAATATTTCACACAAAATGGCAAGGTATTAGATATACATACATTGTGACACAAAAGTACCCGGAATTTGAAAATAAAATGCAAACGATTTAATTATTCATCAATATTTATTTTGTCATCTTCAAAATAATTTCCGTCATATGCAATCTACTTAAACCAACGATTTTTCGAGTCCTCGAACACTTTTCATAAGCACTTTTTGGGATGGGCGTCAGCTCCTTCAGTGAATTTTGTTTTATCTCTTCGATCGACTGAAAACGGGTGCCACGGAGCTGCAATTTCAGTTTGGGGAACAAGAACACATCACAAGGAGCCAAATATGGTGAATGCGCTGGTTGGTCGATGCTATTCTTTGCATTTTTGGCTTTAAATTCGGACTAAATCGTGGCTCGATGCGATGGTGCATTGTCATCGAGTAAAGTCCATGAATTGTACTTCTACAATACCGGCCATTTTCGACGAATGTTCGCACGCAAACACCTTAATGCAGCCAAATAGAACTCCATATAAACCGTCTGTCCCACCGGAGCAAATTCAAGATGCACCAAACCAATATCGAAAAGAACAATGAGCATCACCTTGATTTTTGAGCGGCTTGGGCGTGTTTTTTTATTTTTGGTTTCTGCTCGTTTGAATTCGCGATTAATCATGTTTAGAGAGACCTTTTTACGCTACTCATTTGGAAACAAAATTCAGCTTTATCGGGACGAGTTAAGCAAGAACGCTTTTCGTACCCAAAATATACACTAAACTCATTCGAGCGGACTCGCGGGAGATGTCGAGCTCTCTTGCCATTTCTCTAACACTTGGCTTGACGATTTTCAAGCACCAAATCCTTCACTTTTTTAATATTTTTACTAGTTGAAGAGTTCGTCCAGAACCCGGTTAGAAAGACAAAATTTGAAGAAAATTCTTTGTTCGATATTTTTATGCATTCTAAAAATCGGAGCTGCTGTAAACAAAATGGCTGACAGAACGGGCTCACATTTGCCATAGTAATTAAGCACAGTCCTACCAACTTAGTAAGATATATATTTTTGCAATATCATTTACCCGGAGAATTTAATTACAATTTCCGTGTGCTTTTTTGTCACAATGTACGTTAGCACAGGTTAGAAACGTAAGTGTTGTCATGTTGTATGAACAATTGGCTCAGTTTGTTCGGTTCCGTACTCTCCAGGCCACTATTATTATTGAATACAATATACATATATGTATATCAGTACCTTATATAATAGAATAAAATATTCTATAAATAATAAATTTATTTTTTCCCCCTAGAATCAACTTTTGGATACACTCGGTGATAATTAAATTGTTGCCCTGCTGCATACTAACCGTTATCAGCTTCATATTAGTACGAGTGCTATGTGAGGCGTCGAAGCGAAAGCAAAAGCTGAAGGACTACAACAATCCTAATAAAACTGGCAGCGCCAACGGTGGCGCGAGCTGTGCCGGGGAAATTCCTTTAACGGAGCAGCGGCACTCACAACGGTGCGTATGAGTGACATTTTGTTGAAAATTTTAGAAAAATCTAATTTTCATTATAAAATGATCTACAGCCACTGAAAAAAACCTATATTAAAAGAAAAACGACAGTTCTAATCAAAAAATGGCAAAAAAAAACAAAAAAAATTTACAATCATTTACAATCAGTATTTCAAGATTTTTTAATACACTATCAATTTTTTAATTCACTATCAATTAAACCACAACAAACAAAGCTATGCAGAAAGCTTAAAAAAGCAATCATTCTAATCTGATTGTTTGCGTTTTTGATGTTGTCATCTACTAAAGCTCGACGTTTTCAGTTAATCGTATACGAAATAGCAGCTAGTTTCGCTTGAACCATTAAAGCCAATTTGAAATTCCCGCAATCCATATTTCAGAGGTAGTAACCTCGCTTAGTGAATACAAGATAATCACAAAGTGTGCCGTGCAATTTTCTTTAAAAAAAAAAACTAGTTTCCAAGAAAATCAAAATCAAGGAATCGGATACGACTGCAGTCGTTTGATTTTCTGTGGAAATATTTCGCTGTTTGCATGCCATGAAATTTCTTTCAAATTTCTATGCAAGTGCGTTTTGTTACATTGAATTGTGGAGGTACATTTTGGAATATGAAATTATTTAATAAGAATTCTGCTGGTAACCGTGCATTTTCAGACTAAACTGCATTTTCAAAAACTAAAACCGAGTGTACATATAACATAAGATAATTTTGCAAAACTTGCAGCATGCGTCGCAAATTACTGAACCCTCAGTGCACCAGCCTCGAAAGTTCGAAAGTATGTTTGTACATATGGTCACCTAAAATGCAAAACAACGTAATACCAAAAAATCGTAATTGAGTTTTTTATTGCTTACGATTCACTACATCAGGTAAAATAAAACTTTCAGCTTCCGTTGTCAGATATAACCAATATATAACCAATATAAAACCATTTTATAACGAAAACTCAAATTTTCTTTGAATATGTATGGTTTGTTTTATATCTCCGCCTGTAAACTTATGAAAATTGTTGTTATGTTATTTTGCATTTAATCTGACGATATGTACATACATACGTCAGACAGGTGTGCTGAATGAGTTATTAAATTTAAAATGCTTTATTTTCGTATAAAATTTTTGAAAGGTAACAAAGCTCCTAATCCGCTTTTAATTTGAAGTATGTCGGGTATATGAGAGGCTCACACTCAGTACGAAAATCAGTTACTTTTATACAGTTTTTTTTAATAACTTCTAAGTTCTCACAAGTAATGGATATTTGAAGCATACTCTGTGTTCATGACAATAAACCGCAAGAAAAATGTTCGGGTAATGTACAAACAGCTGTCAAACACACAAGAATTGACATAGGGAGATCAAACTTTACACAAACATAAAAAAGGAAAAAAGGAAACATGTGTCGAATGGGTTCGCAATGAGGATAAATGGACATCAAGGCTAGCCCAAATTCAATAAGAAGGTATATAGAGACATGGAAGTAAATTTCATACCGGTTTAAAGTCACTGCTATAGCCGAATCAAGTGCATAATCAAAACCACAAAAACACTAGAAAATCACTTAAAAATGTTAAACAGGCACTGCTCTACACTGAAACGAACGATGAGCTGTACGAGATATATGACGACAGTGACAGTTCAGCGAATTGAGAGGTTTAAGCTCGCCAGATTATGTCCTCCGAATGGATGAAAACGTTTCACCCCCAAGAGTATTCGACACAGTACCCGCCGGGGAAAGCAGAGAAAGAAGAAGATATCCACTCCACTGATAAGGCTAGATGGAGAAGGAATCTTGGAATCTACAATTAGGGCCAAACGGCGAAAAGGATGAACGATTGAGCGTTTAAAAAAGCGAAGTTAAATACCTTGGCATTTACTAATATAGGCGTTTGGCATGAAAGCCCCACATTTCTGCAAAACTATTGAACCTCAAACTTAACTTGGTTATTGGGTAAAAATTCGAATCTATGGTTGGACCATAAAATCCTGCTATGAAATTCAGTCAACAAGCCAATATGGATATATGGGATGAATGGATTACAATTATGTTGTTCTGTCTGCGCATCTACAGGGTGATTTTTTAAGAGCTTGATAACTTTTTTTAAAAAAAAAACGCATAAAATTTGCAAAATCTCATCGGTTCTTTATTTGAAACGTTAGATTGGTTCATGACATTTACTTTTTGAAGATAATTTCATTTAAATGTTGACCGCGGCTGCGTCTTAGGTGGTCCATTCGGAAAGTCCAATTTTGGGCAACTTTTTCGAGCATTTCGGCCGGAATAGCCCGAATTTCTTCGGAAATGTTGTCTTCCAAAGCTGGAATAGTTGCTGGCTTATTTCTGTAGACTTTAGACTTGACGTAGCCCCACAAAAAATAGTCTAAAGGCGTTAAATCGCATGATCTTGGTGGCCAACTTACGGGTCCATTTCTTGAGATGAATTGTTGTCCGAAGTTTTCCCTCAAAATGGCCATAGAATCGCGAGCTGTGTGGCATGTAGCGCCATCTTGTTGAAACCACATGTCAACCAAGTTCAGTTCTTCCATTTTTGGCAACAAAAAGTTTGTTAGCATCGAACGATAGCGATCGCCATTCACCGTAACGTTGCGTCCAATAGCATCTTTGAAAAAATACGGTCCAATGATTCCACCAGCGTACAAACCACACCAAACAGTGCATTTTTCGGGATGCATGGGCAGTTCTTGAACGGCTTCTGGTTGCTCTTCACCCCAAATGCGGCAATTTTGCTTATTTACGTAGCCATTCAACCAGAAATGAGCCTCATCGCTGAACAAAATTTGTCGATAAAAAAGCGGATTTTCACATTTCGAACCGAACACTGATTTTGGTAATAAAATTCAATGATTTGCAAGCGTTGCTCGTTAGTAAGTCTATTCATGATGAAATGTCAAAGCATACTGAGCATCTTTCTCTTTGACACCATGTCTGAAATCCCACGTGATCTGTCAAATACTAATGCATGAAAATCCTAACCTCAAAAAAATCACCCGTTACTTAGTATCCATAAAGTACAACGATTCCAATAAAAAACTCTACGAGACCTAACAGGTGCAACCATAAAACACCTAGTAATCTTAAAATATCAATGGTAGACAAAAAGAGAAAACTACCTCGTAAAAATACCTTTTGAAACTGCAAAATCATCCTAATCCCCTAGCAAAAATCTTATCCTGCCCAGATAACCGAACACGTCTTCAGAGAAAGGATCTGTCATTATTAAGAAGAGCAGTGTTCTCTCTATTGTTCTTTAGTATTAATGGACTAAATGAGCAATTCATCAGTTATTAAGATTCTAAAACTTATCGTTAGATTCAAATTATGTTAGCAGTTTCCATAAATCGTTTCTTTGAAGACAAACAAAAAACGTAAATAGACACTTGCTTTAAGTCAAAATTAGTGCTCTGACTACATTCAACATATCACGGTTTCTTAGCGAAGGATATGAGAACAAAATTTAATATTCAAAAGCTCTGACCCCCTACGGCTTGCTGTAGCCGGTTAAATTCCTACTTATCTGGACTTGTCTCAGACGTACCCAACGAAGTATTGAACAAGGGTACAACGAATCTAGCACCCTTCGCACTATGGAAATAATTTATCGAAAGTTTTCCTTTTTTGCACCTTTCTTACTTTTACAGATCTCTCCTAAACTCACCCCACGAAGTACAACGAATCTAACATCCCTCAAACTTTGGACCACACTTATCGAGATTTTTCGTTTTCTGCAACTTTCCTACCTTTCCAGACCCCATTAACTTATCCTACGACGTGCGGGATGCAATGAATTTAACACCCCTCGGACTATGATCGGTATATTCGGTTATCGATTTTTTTTGCTTCATGCCCCTTTCCAACCTATACAAATCTCCCCCAGGACCTATCCAACGAAATACCGTATACAACGAATACAAAAACCATTATCCAATTTATCGGCTGTTTCCGGGTCATGAGCAAAGAAAATATTTCGACGAATAGGTTTTTGCATGAAATTTACATTAAAAGGTCTTACTATTTTTTGCCCACAGTAGTATATTGTGGAACTATGCGAAATTTTACGAAATACTTATATATCTTATTAAAATTAAAAAATATTTTTTCTCTAATGAAATACTAAATTGTGGAATAACTAATATATTAGTATAAGTTAAAGATACGATATTTTACAAACTTCTTCAACTTACTTTTGTACACTCCACAGTCCCCCGAAATGTGATCGTCGCACTGACCGCACCACAATGCTGCTGGTCGCCGTACTTATACTCTTCCTGGTCACCGAATTTCCGCAAGGCATACTGGGTCTACTGTCGGGTGTGTTGGAGAAATGTTTCTTCTTCGTTTGCTATCCACCATTCGGTGAAATGATGGATCTGCTGGCGCTCATCAATGCCGCCGTCGGCTTCGTGCTCTACGGGCTGATGTCAAAACAATTCCGCACAACATTCAAATCGTTGTTTTTCAAAAAGAATTTCGGCAGCATGGAAATGACACGATTGACGCGGGTCACCACGACGTGTGTTTGACTCCGGTGTGGAGGGTCACCTTAACTGCTTTAAATGCTGCAAACGCTGCAAGGACTGTGTCGAATGTTAAGCGGCTTACAACATACATGCAGACAGACATATGTAAGGATTAAAAACTGGGCAGCTTTGTCGACGACGGACTCTAATGCGTGTTCGGTGTAAGCATGCGTACGTTACACATGTATGTATGTGTGTGTGTGCGTGTGCTTATTTGTATATATGTATATGTCAACAAGATCATGTATATATACTTAGTGCGCATTAGCGGTTACTTAACAATTCGTAATTTTAGTTTGCAACGAATTTACAGTTATGTGCAATATAATATGCATATGTATCTATGTACATAAGTAGCTGCATATATGTATTGTAGAACAGTAGCAGTTTGTATTTGTAGCGCGGTGCTTAGCACTTTTGTATTTATGTATTTTTTACAGCATACCGCTAGAGTCAAGGTGTTCCTCCTGTTGGAAGATAAAAATGTTAATTCAACAGTAAGTTAGCTAAGTGCATATGTATGTACATATTAAGTGTGAGTGAGTGCTGGTTTTATGGAGTGTTTTATTCGCTCCTTAATTGAGACTGTCTGTTAATGTTTGATGAAAGTTAAATGTGTTTTTATATTTTAGCTTGTTAAGTTTTATAGTGAATTAAGCTAGATTTTTATAGATTCAGTAATTTAATGTTAATAATTAAGAAGACCTAAGTGTTAATGTACTGCTTTATACGAGAAATTCATTGAAAATATGAAGTATTAATGAAAATAAATAAATAAATAAACCGTGAAATTAAACATTTTGCCAAGCACAGCATTTGAAACATGCTAATAACCGTTAATTAATAAATTTGTGAACTAAATAGATATACCTATATTTATATTGTGGTGTCCATTATTACCAAAAATAACTTTTTTTACAAATGGCCGCTAAAGTTTTAGTTTTTGACCTAGGAACAGCATCCAACGCAAACAAGCTCTTTATTTTCAATGTAAACTTTGCCTAACTCATGCAGCCATAGACGTTTATTTAAACGCACTAAAAATGCTTGATATTTTTCCTATTAAACTTAAAGTATAGCTAAGAAGTGTATACAAAAATATGCTAAGTGATCACAGTCCTAACGATATACTCGTTGATCTCCTCTCGTCTTCGTGACGCCTTTATAAATGTGAAGAGTCAGTACGTAAAGCGAGTTTCTCATCCGAAGCTGCTTTCTTCATTTCATTGCGAGGGTTTAACCCAGCGCACAACTCTTAGCTCGCCTTCAAACGGATGTTTTTTATCTGACCAGAGGATACGTGGTCTAAGGCCGAAAGTCGTAAGCTGCTTGAACCATATGTAAAAGAATCGTTTCTGGCCACTCACAAGTGAATGACGCTTAGAGAATTTTCCTCACTTGCATGAACTTCTACACATAGCTTCATCCTCTCTCAGCTGAGGCTACTGAGTCTTTCAGGCTATAGCAGATCTTTGAAGTACCGAAAGAGACATTTGATTAAGTAGATGCTTTAAGTATAAAAATCATAAATTTTTTTCAACTTTTTTTAATTGTATGAGTAAGTATCGACAATTTAAAACCGAAATAAAATATTTGGATTATTAAAAAAATTTGGTCATGATCAAGGAAAAATCGTTAACTGCTTCGGAAATTGAAAAAATTAATTTTTTAATGAACAACACATGTCGAATCGCCATATTGCACTCAAAATTGGCGGATCTGAGACAGTTGTTCGAAATTTATTTAAAAAGCATGAAATTTATGACAAGAGACCAAAGCTACAAGGTGATAAAAAGCTGAGCTTTCGTGAGAAAGGCCGCAATCGTGACGAAGCCACCAAAAACGGGCAGGCATGTGCACAAATAAAAGAAAAATTATGTCCACCAAAACGATGAAACGACATATTGCGTATATTTTAATAGCAATCAGGGGCATAAAATGGAAGAAAATGGTTAGTTTGTCGAAGATGCAGAGAAGAGGTTGGCGTTTGCTCAAAAATATATTCACTAGAAGAAAAAGTGGGAATACGTGATGTTTTCGGATGAGAAGAAACTCAATCTTCATGGTCCTGATGGTTTGAGCATCTCTTGGCAGGCTACCGGCGAAAAACATGGCCAACGAATGAGGCGTAAGGCATTGGAAGGGGCTCTTTAATGGTATGGGGTGCTTTTATGGACAATCTTTGTTTGTCGACTGAGGACTTTACTTCTCTATTGCCTACTCAGTCCGAAGTAGCACGAGTTATTCTGCTTTAGATTTGGAGGCTGATATTGTTCTTGGTGTTAATGCTGGTTCGAAAATAAACGAAATTATCTACTACTTCGAAGCTAAAACTGTAAACAGTGAAGTGGGAGCCAAGTCACGGGTGCGACGACTGCTTCTTTGATGACAGGAAAAATTTCGCATTGCTCTCGTTCACTACCAGACGCATTTGCTTCGCTTGCTTATTCAGTTTGGAGAAATCAGAACTAAATGACTGAGTATGCACCAAAAAAACAATGCATTTCTACCCTTATTTCTTATAAAAAGTTTCTACCCAAAATAAATTATTTGAAAAAAAAAATTAATTAATTAAAAATATTTTTAAAATGATCACCCAATGCTGGGTGCTATTGCAAAAAAAAGTATGTAAATGCGTTTAATCAAATGTCTATGACTGTATCTCTTTTCCCATGTGAATAACATGTGATTTTTTGATCATTTGGAATAATTTTTTTTCCAAACCAAATAAACCTACAACTTTTAAAAAATTATATTCAAACACAAAATCTTCTGCCTTCCAAAAAAGTCGCGCTATTTTTCATAAAAACATTTCTTTAAAAGTTTTACGCTGTTAAAGTTATATATCAGCCCTTGTATATGAATTAATGCAGTACACAATGTCGTATGAGCAACACAGAATGCATAAATCACTTGTATGAATGCTCAATACATTTGATGTGTAACTTAGATTTCATTGATTTAAAAATAGAATATCATTATTTTAAAGTTCAAGTTCATTGATTGAATACGAAATATGAAAAAATTCCACCTGGAAGAAGGAATATGATTTAGACACGGTTTAAATTGAAAATAAAACGCTTTTTTGCGTTAGATGCTTCACTTTAGAGCAAAACCTGAAATTTCAGAGGACGTCTGGAGAAACAAATCAATTTGGGCCATAATATACATAAAAAATATCTGTAACTATATACTAAATAATATATATTATATATGTATATATTAGTTTATTAAACAGAAAATGATAAGCTCAAATAATTTTACGAAAAAAGATTAACGATAAAAATATTGATATGTGTAAGTAATTATAATAATTAATTAACATAAAATTATCTAAAATAATTAATTAATACGTAGTTATATAAAATAATTGAAAGATAGTTGTATAAAAATGCATTGAATTTTTATTCATTTATAAAGTGTTAAATAAGTAGCTTTTAAGCTTGTAAAATAAATAAAATAATAACTTAAAAAATCAGTTTTGTAATAAAACCGTAAATACTAAACATGTATATGCAGTTCTGTGCTACGAAGCCTATAGATAAACCAAATTTGAATTTCAAAAATTATAAAAACATTAACTAAATAACATTACATAAATACGAAAGGATTATATAAATGAGCAAATATTTTCATACATAAAAAAAATAGAAATAATTAATAATAAATTAATATTAATAATAGTATAAAAATTTAAAAATAATATATGAACAAAAACAAGCAACAAATTTTTTCAAAACTTAAACGAAATAAAATTGTTAAGTACTTTTTGTTGTGTAAAAACTTTTTTTTTGCATTTATAAGCCGAAATTATTAAAAGTGCAGTTATTTTTCGAAATTCGCTCCATACTTTAACTTTTTAATACGCAAATACGTAGTCAACAATGCAGAGGCGGTTCAACTCCTACACTAAAACCAATGGCCACTAAGGCTAAGGGGCTAATAACTTTCCCTTATTATTTCTAAATAAACATTTGAGCTATTTCACTATTTTTTATTGATAAAAAAAACGATATCCCTTAAGAGCCAAAGAGATATTAAATTTCTGCACTTAATAAAGTAGTAAGACTTTGTTCACATTTTAAAATTCTTAATTTAGTCTTCAAAATCTTAGTCGGTCCCTTAAAGTAATCTCATTTGACCCAATACACTTGTGCCAACATATTTTCCAATCTTTGATATAGTTGTTAAATTGCCGGAATATCCTTCAATGCGCGTAGCAATTCAAGTTTGATGTCTTCATTAACTCAAAACGGTTTTCCCGGAGGGATCGTTTGAGTTTGCAGAATAACCAGAAGTCAAAAGGAACTATGTCAGGTGAATACAGTGGTTGCGGCATGATATTGGTTATACAATTGCTGAAAAACTCACGAAGAACCGACCTCTTTTCACGAATAGCTTCGCACACACGACCTACAACACTCAAATGGTATTCCTTGTTGACAGTTTGTCCAGTCGGAAGAAATTCGGAGTGAATCACACCTCAATAGTCTAAGAAAACTGTCACTATAACCTTGATTTTTGACCTGCTTTGACGTGTCGTTTCCGGGTCGAAAGTAACTATATATTCAAGACTCATCGCCAGTAATGTAAACATATTTCATGACATGCTGGTAGTCGGAAACCACTGTTTCACAAACGAACGAATCTTGCTTCCACTTTTCTTAGGTCCAAGTTTCTTTAAAAATGGATAGAGCGATGGTACATATATCAATGGAGAGGGGAGGGATGCCGGAAAAAGAGAAAGGGAATTTCAAGGTCAAGGTTTACCACAAGTGCGGCAATAAAATCAGTCTCATTACTTAATTGTCAAACCTCGTATACTATATGAATACAATCCAGTTTCTAACCTGCAATTAGCTCAAACCGCCCCTGCATGTGACACAACATGAGTCATTATTGCAGTAATTCGATTTTTTACACAATTACCTTAAGTTAAGTTACGAATTCTTCACTTGAATTACAAAAATGTATTTTAATTAAAAAGTAAACGAAACCAATTGCATTTTTTGTTTGAAGTAGCGTTCCAAGGTACACTACAGCAGTATCTAAGCAGACAACGATCATTTTAAGCGCGATAATAAGTAATAAGTAATGTATATATGTAAGTATTTGTATATAAGACATATAATTACCAATACATAGTTGTCAGTCTCTGAATGTTTGTAATGAAATAACACTTAAAAAGTCTAATTAGAATTTGTAAGCATTCTTAAGATATACACAAAAAACCATCCAGTGCAGCATACGCCTTCTTAGTGAGCCCCATAGAAGTGTATTTTGCAGTTGGATATTCAGTAAACACTTGAATTACACTTAAGTACCTACAATAAATCTTAAAATGAGACTAAATATATATTTATTTATATATGTGTACACACTAAGACCAATTAACGAAAATTTGACTGCAGGCAGGTGTACATATGAGTGTATGCCAGGCAGTCACTTCCAATTTATTAGATACAACAAAAAGATAAAAAATATAATAGCTGTTCTTGTTGTATTTATAAGTACATAATAATAATTGTCAATGGTTGTGGGAGAATTTTTGCTTTTAAACACAATACACTGTTCAATTGGTAAATAGCGCCTATTAGTGAGTATTTCGGTTTCAAAACAATTTATTTATATGAATTTGTTAAAAAAGTAAAAATATGCATTAATATTAAAGTAATCCTATAATAATATTTATATTGCACATCGGCAGAAATATTTTTCTAATAAAAATTTATTAAAAATATATTGAAAATTTAAAACATGTCATATGTAAATAAAACGGAGCTGTTAAATTATGATTACTAATGGTAATGCTTGGTGATAAGTGTAATTTTTTATGATAGTTGCCATTATTTGCACTCCTTATCATTAAAGATATATGCCAGTAAAAAAAGTATAAGTGTAAGTATTACTCATATAGAAAAAATTCACAATAATTAAAAATTATGATTATTTTTAAATTACTTTCAATTACAATTGATTACTATCAATATTGATATAACATATATTATTATGATTGTCGAGAAACAAGTCCGATGATTCAAAATTATGATTACTTTTTAATTACTTTAAATTACAATTAATTACTATCTATGTAATTAATATTATTTGCAATTATTTTCACTTTTTATCTTCAACGAACTATTACTATCACAAAAATTAATTTCAAATATTACTCGATATACGATAATCAAAAATTATGATTACTTCCTAATTACTTTTAATTATAGTTGTGTATTTTATATATTGATATAAACTATATTATTAAGAAAGTTCGCTAATCAGAAATTATAATTATTTTTAAATTATTTTCAATTACCATTGATTACTATCTGTATTCATATTAAATATATTAGTATAAATGATTGTCGAAAAAAAGTCCGAAATTCAAAAGTTATAATTACTCTTAAATTACCTTCAATTACAATTGAGTACTATCTAAATTAATAAAAAAAATATTATAATGATCGTGGAGAAAATTTCGATAATCAAATATTATGATTATTTTTTTAATTAATCGATTTCAATCGATTACTATCTATATTAATATAAAATATTAAAATATATTTTTATGATCGTCGAAAAAATTTCGATAATCAAAAATTATGATTATTTTTTAATTACTTTCAATTACTATCTATGTATAATTAATAATTATGTTTGTCGAACTAAAAAAAAAATCATTTAGATTCTTATCTATAAAATGAATTTGCATCTCTAAATGATAGTAATTAAGAGTAATCTAAAAGTAATGGAAAACTAAATTAATTATTTTCGTTTTATATATATTTTATTTATTATTTCAACTATTCATTATGTCTGAAATAATTTATCATAACAATTAATTACCGAACTCAAGTAATTGCTTTTAATTACCGAACGAAATTTAAATTTAACAGCTCCTAAATAATTAGTCATTTGTATATTAAACTTTGTAGGCATAAGTGATAAAGTAAAAGTGTAAAAAGCATCAAGCACCCACATAATGCATTTGTGTGTATTTTGTATGATAAAAATTAATAATCGTGATTAATATTTTGAAAACATTAAGGTTGAAAAATAAAAATGAATTACGACTATGTATAGATATACATACAAAATGAACAAAGGAGTGTTTTTCTTTTGTGGCAAATTAAGTAATAGAGCTAATCTTAAAAAAAAATAAATAATTTTCCCTTAACTGGTTTTTGAGAAACTTCGACATTGAGGCAACCAAGAAAAAGAAAATGAAGGAAACGAAATTCCTTGTAAAAAGTATTTTTCACCGAATTATTTGTAATTACAATAAATCCAAAAACGTTACAATTAGACTTGTTGAGCATTTCCACAACAATGGATATCTTAGCTTTTCTGAAAATTGGCTGCGGTTGCATATATGGAGAACAATTCAAAAATATTTGAAATTAAAGGAGTAATATATATCCATTATTGCAGCAAAGGTCAACCAAGAGTCAAGCACTGATACCGCCGCTCGTAAAGTGCCGCAACAAAATTTCCTTTATAGATATTCAATAGTAAATATTATTCTAACTTTGAAACTGAGCGTACCATTTTTCGCAGAATCCCTATTCCTAACCACTATCAATGTTCTGCAAAGCTTTCAATTGCAGATAAATTTTTAGTAAAATCAATAAGTTTATATCTGCTCCTGATTCGAAGAAATTATTTGCTTGCATTTGGCATCCGTTTCATTGGAAACCGAAAAGGAAATGGCTTTTCTGCGTTTTGTTGTCTTCGAGCTTAAGTGAAGTGTAACTAAGCTGATTTAATTTTAACATTTCGAAGAAGCAACCATTGTATCACCGATAAAATGAAAGTAAGTAATTTTCAACATTATTTTAGACTGCTTTGAGTGAAGTATATGTAAGTATACTCGTATGAAGATTTGATTATAATTAGACTAATTTTTCTTGGTTTTTTATTTTCGCATAATTTCCAGCCGAGTTGTGGTGAACACGGCAATGTGTTGTTTTCTCAAGACGTTCTGGGAGAATCTGTGTTACCGCCTTATGTTTCCATATTTCTGCAATATTTCTGCATGAAAAAGATTGTCAAAGGTGTGCTCAATAATGTACAAAAGGTCCGAATAAAATAGTCAATCCATATTTAAAAAATAAATTCGCAAAAAAAACATTTTTTCTTACCTTCAAATCCTAAACGCTCCTTTAAATACAACGCATAAAGAAATCGCAAGACTTGTTAGGTTTTCTGAGGGCGTAGTTTCGAAAATAAGACAATCCATGCGCCCTTTATGTGTAAAAAACATTTATGGAAGCAATCAAATTTTGAAAGTTACACTGGAAAGGCGCACTTGGTGTGCATGAAAATGTGGTCGAATTAGGTGGGATCGCTTTCACAGGCATGAAATAAATGTGGCAAGTAAAGCTATCAGGAAGAAATAGCGGAATAACGAATTCCACGAACGTTTCAAAGTAAAAAAAAAACACTTGACAAAACGACATCGTAAATAGAGACTCCAATTTACAAAAAATATAAACCTACACCTAAAATGACTGGAAACTGGTCATATAGTCGGGCGAAACAATAATAAACCGTCTTGGAAAAATGGATTTGGAGACGATTTCGTTAACGTTTGGCTAGCTGTATTGTTCAACCAACGATAAAATTTGGAGGTGGTACTGTAGTGATATGAGGTGATGGGAGAGTAGGTCACGGTTGATATCCTTTAACACGGTTTGTGTAGTAGGCTACAAGTGTGAGGCAAGGACGTGTCGGTCGTCATCTTGTAGCAAGAGTGTACCTATAGCTTGTCTTAGAAGCAACGAATTTTAAGTACTCGACTGGACCTCTCAATCCACAGATCTCAATTCAATCGAACATACTTGGGTTAAGATCAAGCGTGCGATTTCTGATAACCAAGTAATTTAATTTTAAGTAAAAAAAATCATTTATGTCAACCAATTCATCAGATGTGAAGCAAAGATATTTTTAACAATTTTATCAAATTGTTTGAAACAAAAAAATTGTTAATTTTAAGTTACTACCTTTTTGTATATAATAAAGTTAGATTGCTATTTCAAAAAAAAGTTGCAAACAAACATTTTGTCACCGGATGTGATCAAATAGTTTGCATACTGTAGATTTTCCTCTAGGCTTTATGTACAGAATATGTGAGTAAAAATTTGCCAAATAAGTTATTTTTCCTGGGGTTTCTTATATGAACTATCACATATGAATACTTCAGCTTAGCCTCTACTATCTACTGGTTTTCGACTACATACATATATGTATGGTATAACTTTTTTTTGACTAAAAACAGGCAAAACACTTTCAAACAGCTGAAAAACATGCCACTGAAAATTTGAACCCTTAATATTAACAGCAAAAGCTGCCTGTTCCGAACTTTCTATTCTCCATATAAATGACAAAAAAAATTCAATTTAAACAAACAACAAATATTTATTTTTTAAAGCTACTACTTTATTTCCGCACTGATATTAAAATGTAAGAGAAGAGTCAGCAACATTAAAGCAAGCAAGAGTTAAGCAATATTGTTAATCAAACAAAACAAACTAGATTTCTTAAAAATTGGCACAAAACACATTGCACTCTTTGGAGAATATTGCTGAGAATCGATTTATTTTCCGATTTGCCAAGCACTTCCAGTCACATCATAGTAACCCAAAATGTTACCGGTTAATGTCTAAGGATGCGCGCTAGTTGGCACAATACATACGTACACTATTGGTCAGATAAAAGTTGCCTCATGATTTTTCTAAAATAATTTAAAATGAAAAATAACATCACTTTTCATAAGTTTACAGGTGAAGGCAAAACGATATAATAGAAACCACTCATATTGAAACAAAATTTGAGTTTTGGTTAAAAAATAGTTATAAATATTGTTTAGATCTGACAAATTTATACTACATATACATATGTAACATGATGTAGTGAATCGTTGGCAATAAATTTATTTTTGATGATACGTTGTTTCCATTTTATATGAAAGCTTAGTAAAACTATTGAAATGTGACAATATTTTTTCGTAGGAAATGCATAATAAATCCGTAATTTCCATAAAGTATTTAAATACGGCTGATTTCATAAATAAACCTACGCTTTAAACTATACGCAATATTTATCATATCCGATATTCTCTTCGGGCTTGATACTTAGATGAATGATTCTTGAAAGAGACCTGTCAGATGTGTCAAAGTCATTCAACTTTATGTTAGTTTTCGGTACCACAAGAGTTTTTAAATTTTTATATATTCTTTGAAATAAAAATGTATAACACAAAGTAAAAAATCTATCCTAAATTATATGTATATTTACAAGGAGCGTTCCAAAGTAAACAGGACTTAAAAAACAATAGAACAAATGGTTTTTTCGGCAAAATCAATTTATTTTAAAATAGTCTCCTTCTGCTTCAATACAGCTTTTCCCACGGTCCAAAAGCATGTCGAACGAGTGTTTTAGCTCCTTGGCCGTTATGGCCGCCAGTAGTCTTTTGAATGGTCTCTATGTCTGCATAACGCTTTCCTTTCATGGACAAATGCATTTTTCCGAAAAGGAAGAAGTCGCACGGTGCCATATCAGGTGAATACGTTACGGTTAATGGTTAAAATGTGATTTTTGGTCAATTAATCGGTCACAAGCGTCGATCGATGGGACGACGCATTATCGTGCAACAAACGCCAACTTTCATCTTCGCGATATTCGGGCCGAACATGTCGAATACGGCGCACCAAACGCTTCAAAATGCGATAAATCGACGTTTTGGAGATGTTCAATTCCATTTCCATGATTTTCAATAATGATTTCGGCTGATTTTTGATGAATTCACGCATAGTTTCGGTGGAATTTCCGGTGATCACGGATTTTGATTGGCCTACATGTTGATTGTCATTTGTGTCCTCACAACCACTTTGAAAACGTTGAAACCACTCGTGCACTCTGCTCCCAAAGAAGTAATCATCGCCATAAACTTGTTTCATCAATTGAAACGTTTCGGTAATATTTTTACCAATATTAAAACAAAAGTTAATGTTGGCTCTTTGATCGAAGCTCATTTTCGCACCGATAACACAAATCCATGAAATGGACAATCGATAAAGATAGCAGATTCTAACGCACCAGTCGACATATATACGGTGGGCCATATAAAATTTAAAATTTCGAAGATAGGGCGTAAAAGATTGAGTGTAGCGTTTGCTGTATGGCACGTAACGCCGTCATGCTGGAACCAAATGTTGTCCAAGTTTACTTCTTCAATTTACTTGAAGAAAATTTCGTCGAAATCGCTCACCATTGATGGTTACGGTTCCTTCTTTATTTTGGAAGAAAAATGGGCCGATGATTCCACCAGACCAAAATCAGCACCATACAGTGATTCGTGCTGGGTGCATTGGCTTCTCGACGATTACGTGTGGGTTTTCTGTGCCCCAAATGCGACAATTCTGCTTGTTAACGTAACCATCGAGGTGGAAAGGAGCTTCGTCCGAAAAGATGATTTTTTGGTAAAATTGACCATCCTCGGTCAAACGATCTTCTGCCCAATCTGCGAACTGTAGATAGTGAATAGCGACCCATTTCGTAAATTTCAGACTTTTTACTGAATATCTGTCACTTTCCGAATGGTATTTGACGTTTCCAATGTCGAAATATAGATAATTCAAATTTAAAACGTTAGATGGCCCACCCTATAGATGGCGCCACCAGGGAGCGCTAAATTCAAAAAGTCCTGTTTACTTTGGAAAGCTCCTTGTATACCTTGAACAGGATATATTAAGTTTATCACAAAGTTTGTAATACCAAGAAACGGGGATGACGGACTTCTCCGTCAGTCTGTCTGTATACACGCAAACCCTCAGTTCTCAAGATATCGATCTGAAATTTTGCGCATATACTTGTCGCATCAAGCTTTTCTTGTGTTGGAACCGCTATTATCGGACCAGTATGGCATATAGCTGCCATACAAACTGAATGATCAAATTGAAGTTCTTATATAAAAACATTTTTATTTTACGAGACAGATTCTCAAAATTTGTCATACAATATTTTCCAATGGCAACGGTACAATCTCCGAAAAAATTCTAAAGATCAGACCATTTAGCTACCATAAAAACTGAATGATCAAAATCATCCTCGCGAATATGGACAAAAAGTTCTATCTAAGGCAATGTCGTAATCTTCTGAGTATTTTTTATATGAGGTTGGTTGACAGATTTCAAGACATAGTTATCTTTTGTTGTCGTCGTTTCCTTGTCTCGTATTTTATCTAAAACTTATGAGTAAAGTCAGCTTTACAATAGAGCCGACGATTGAAGAATTGCAAAACTGGTGCGAAAATATACGATAAAGGAAATATTATCTAAAAGATAACAACTTTTATCGGACCACTAGTGTATTTACTATATTTATGTATATTTTGTTATATATATTTATTATTTTTGTGACACAAACTTTCTAGTTTTTGTCTAAACTTTATTTTATGTATTTTGCTGCATTCCTAGAAGTATCGAATATCCACCGAAGTCGTCTAACTCAAGTTGACCAATTTGTGCGCGGCAAACAGCCACAATGCCGGTACCAGCTTTCCACACTGTCATCGCTATTGCTCTGAGACAAAATATTTCCTCCACTGGTCGTTTTATTTTCGTCACAACGCGCCACCGCATTGTCTGCCCGTCCATCATTGCCAGCATCCTCCCCACCATTGCTTCGAGTGCTCCCCTCCGACTGCTCAGTGTCGTTGACGTTCGTGATATTGCGGTTGTTATGAATGTGGCTACTAGTGCTAGGATATACTTTGTTTGGGGATTGTTGTGGTAAATGTTCGCTGCGGCCAACTCGTCACTCGTGCTCGTGTCAGGCATTGACCACAGCGTTCACCTCAAGCGGCATTTCTGCGGATGACGTAGTGGGCGCAGCCGCGAGAGCAGCTGTTGCCAGTGCTCTGGCCTTGGTGTTACGCAATTCCTGCTTATTGCCGGCTGCTTGACGTTTCACACCATAAATTCCATAGATGTCATCTACGCTATTGTTGCTCATACCGTCGCCGCCGCTGCTGTTATTGCCGGTGCCAATATGTTGGCTGTCGGTTGCATCAATGGCATCACTCGCAGCTCCCGTTGGTGTTGATGTCAAAATGTTACTTGTTGGAATTTTCAGAAGCGATTTCAGTTTGGTCGCTTGGAATTTATACTGAAGTGTGGCGGCATGAAAGAAAATCGCAAAAGCACGCAAAGAGAAGAAGGAAGAAACAAGAAGGGCAAAATTGTAGAAGAAGCAAAATGGGAAATATGAGCATGATAGTGATGACTCTACTTAAAGTTGGTGTCTGCAAACACACTCAAACAGCCAAACACTCAAGCATACACACTCGCACACCCATACATACAGACATACATAGCTGTGTGCACGTGTTGCTTGCATACCCTTGCACTAGAGACTAGACGTCGCAGCGTGAGTGACAGTGTGAAATACATAAAACAACAACTATCTACATTGAAAATGAAACAACAACAACGTGGAACATCTGCGCAAAATGTCTAGCACTTTAAGTGAAAAATTGCTAATATAATAAGAAGTGCTTTTGTGGCAGCATGGCGCTTTTTAATTTTAGTTGTAAGCGCTGCATTACAAACCCACACACACATACCCACACATTGAGCAGAAATAAAAAAGGCCAAGTCAGGCTGAAAGCGCAAAACACTTAATAAATGCTTACATTCAACACTTACACACGCACACACACCCATACATGATAAGTGCGTAAAGTTTTGAAGTGTTTCAAACAGTGCTCAAACTTAAGAACTTGCGGCATTTTTAAGGTCAATTTCAATTTTATCACGTCGCCGATTTATCTGCTGATATGAAGTAGCAAGTCAGTAACGGTAAAATCTTTGAGAGACATCTTTCTTTATTTAAGTGAGATGAACTACAATTCATTAGTTATATTCTCGATAGCAGAAGTGCTCAACGCAAGTTTAGATAAAGTTACAAAGGCGACAAAAACCGAAATCAAGAAAGGAGTACGATCATGAATGAAAATAAGATAACAGTAACATGCTATAATTGGTGCTCACACCACACACATGTCCAACACATTTTTTGAATTGGCTTCACACGATTAATAGTTGAGTTTTTAATGACAGAAATATGTCCAGGGTCTTATATTCACCCCACGGTGAGGGATATTATAAAAAGTTTTTTCATTTCTTCTGGTCACAGATAGAACTCAAGTCCATCGTAGTGATAGCGCAATGAACCATAAGGATTAACAAGCTATCTTTCATAAATAACTAGATAAAAGTGAACCAAACGAAGGAAATCAGTATGCTTTTTATAAATACTGGTGCCGATATTTTTAGTACCAAATCATGACGTGACCGAATGAACGAAGCCTGTACTCAATTTGGTACAAGCTTCAGCTAAAAGTTCACCCATTAATTTCTGGTATTCAAGTTCATACGCTGCGAGTAAACAAATAAATAAAACAAGTAAGGACAGGCTAAGTTCCGGTGCAACCGGACATTTTATACTCTTGCAAAGGAACGGAATTAAAGCCAGGAAAATACTTTAAGGGGTATATAACTCATACGCTTTTAGTGGTTTTTAACAGTGGCGATTTGTGGGCGTGGCAGTGGTCCGATTACGCTCATCTCCAAACTCGTAATTAATTACTAAGGAACCCGCATATCAAGTTCATTAAGATATCTTAATTTTTACTCAAATTATAGCTTGCACGGACCAACAGACAGATTTTGAAGGCGATAGCAAAGATTTGCATTAATATTGGGTAGCTGAAAAAGTCTTTATCTCCAGTGCTACAAATCACATTGTGTCATACTACATAGTGTTGGAAAGGTGAGATTTCAAGTGTTCAGATTACGAATTTATTCATGAAAGTATTGAATGTGCTCTTGTTTTTATTTACATCTTTATATATATAAATCTTCTGACCATGTGTTTGCATTTGAACTGCTCCTAAACGGATGGACCGATTTTGATGAAATTTTGTGTGTATGTTCAAGGAGATTCGAGAATGGTTTAGATTTACAATTTGGTCCACTGGAAAATGTTTTTTAAATTATTTTTTCATTTTTAATCAATTATTAATTTTGAAATGTTTGACTGATAGATGGCGGTACCATCGCAGTATCCAATATTCAAACCTTAAATTGGCGCAAACGTGCATTAAAGAAAACGATGTCAATACTTATAATTTAACTAATAGAAATCATATTAGTAGTACCATCTATGTATCAGCCACAGTAAAACGTAAGTGGGTCCTCTAGTTTCATATATTTTGGTAATGAGATATATTTTTCCAGTCATGTTTAGGGTTCTGCGCCCCGTTTTGGGAATACAAGCTTCACACGATCCCCAATCTTAGGCTCTTTACCAAAAATTTGCGAAAAATTATGCAAAAACTTATCATTATCGGAAAATGAAGTTTCGAAAAATTGAGTGTGGATAGTCGAAAATTTCCTAACTAACCTATAGCACATTATGCAAATTATGAAGAAATTTTGAAAAATATGCTGACAAATTTCAAAATTATAGGAGAAATTTCGAGTATCAAGTTAACTATATCCGCAATAATATGGACACATATTCATATGATTTGGATAATTATAGTGAAAAGCAAAGAGTGCGGTCCCACTAGGTTTTAAAATTCATTGCAGAAGGATGGCAAGATTGACGGCATCGTCCCATATTGACAGATTATTAAGGAAAAATACATAAAATATGTTTAATTAAGACACATTGTGACAAAAAAGCACCCGGAAATTGTAACTAAATACCCCGCGTAAAGGATATCTCCCAAAAATGTATTTTGCTAAGTTCGTTGGACTGTCCTTAATAATTATGCCATATGTGAGCGCGATTCATCAACCAGTTTCTTTACAGCAGCTACTTAAGTTACACCTTAGTAGTGCGTTGATTTTTACAATGGCTAAAAATAGCGAACAAACAATTTGTCTTAAATTTTGTATTTCTAACCAAATTTCGTGTGCGAAATCATTGCGAATGTTGGAACAAATTAAATATAATATTTTGCGTTTTTTTACATATGCTTTCGACATTTACCTCTCTGTTTCCTTCGATATATCCCCGTTTACCAAAACTAAACCGATATTATATAAATATAACTGTTAATTGGTTTCATGTTTTCATGCAGTTCTTGCAACATAAAATAAAAACTTTAATTTTAAAATAAACGAGAGCAAATCTTGCAAAATCACTAATAATGAATGAATTGTGAGCATAGATAAATATATTCAAAATTGATCTTATATCTAGGGCAACAAAATCACTGTAGACGAGTGTAATTTCTTTCGATATTTAATTGAGCACACATAAGCAACAATTTTTTGCATTTCAAATATTGTATTAACTACTTTCTACCAAAACAATCAATTTGGATTTTCAGCACTAACTGCAACATACAAAATTCCCAATTTAATAAAACAAAATTGTGAAATTTAATCGTTTTTATTGCAGAATTTGAAATATAATATTCCTATGTGTGGTATGTACATATATGCCAAGCGGCATGCAGAACATCTGTAAATTTCAACAATTCATGGAAATACCGTATACTATGTTAAAGACTCGATACAGTAGTGGTGAGATAAGGGTTACTTAAAGTTAGCTTTTTCATATGATATTAAGTACTTTCTTAATGGAAGTGATTCAAAGAAACATTAAAAATATTTTATTGATATATATTTTTATAAAAAATTTTGCAGACCGTATAGTTTAGCTATTTCTAAACAAATCGGTTGTGCTACTGTGGGACTAAGAGGAACTTAAAAAGCTGCACTCAAACCATTTTCATGTATTGAACAAAGATCCAATTTTGTTTTTTCTTCTAAAGCTACAGCGAACATTGCTTCATAAGTTCATTACGATCGTTTGAAGAGGCTTTTGTTTATATAATTTATTATTTTTCCTAAGCGAATTAGTTCTTTTCACAAATGAAGCGAAACACTTCTTCTAGAGAGATTGATTTTTAGGTTTCATCAACGGAGAAGACAAGAATTGCAGTGGAGAAATTTAAAATTTTTCTTTTCAGGTCTGTTGCAGATCGTGTGTAATTCAAAAAATATTTTTCAAAAAATGTCCGATATACTCATAAGATATGTATAAATATAGCCTTCATTTTAAAATAACTGATACAGTAGTTTTTTTATTCCCAAAAATCGGTTTATTTATAGTCCAGTCATTATTGTAAGTTCACTTTGGAATTCGATATACCCATTCATTCTGTAAATACTTGTATATTGACATCCTAAAGTTGTCTCAAAATCTACATATGGTAGGTATACCCTACATTTACAGACATATAAATGGGTATATCGAATTCTGAGATTCTTACCTAATTTAAGCTTAAATGACTGGACTATTAGGCTGTCACACTAGGTGAGCTACTTAAAATAAAAATATGTTACTCATACGCCATGTCGTACAATTAAAAATTTTTCGTTATCCCAACGAGTGCATTATAATTATTATATAAATAAACGCCATAAGCTTTGCAATTTACCGTTTATACACTAACACACTTGCTTTCTTATGTGTCATGAACTGTTTCAATCTTAGCCAAATTGCGGTTATAACCATTATCTGACCACTACTGTAGATTTGTACGATAACGTATATACATACATGTAATTGCTAAAATGTATATCTGGCACATTTTCAAGTATTACAAGCACAGGTACAATAATTTCAAAATATATAATGGTACAAACATTTCTAACATGCTCTTCTATGTATGGGTGTACATCATACTCGTATATATACATTATGTATAAGCACACACAGTCAAATTGCGTGATTTGTATAACTATCGGTGCCACTAGATAACTAAATACTTGTAATTGTATTTGTGTGTATTAAATTACTTTAGAACTAACCCAATCGATAAGCATTCACCATCGCACACATTACTACAATCAAATTTAAGTAGCCGCAACAGACGTAAAATCAACCAGAAAACATTTCATTACAAATTGCAGTTTGCCAACTGGAATGGCAGGCAATTAGAACTTGACTCGAACAAGCTGCAAACTACGAACTGTTTAAAACACAACTGTAGGTATATAAGTGTGTTTTATGCATACATACGCACTTCGCTTTTGTATAAATACCCAGCCAGCAATTAATGATATTAAAATTACAGATTTTTGTCGAATATTTTAGTTTCTTCTATATCAACGTTCCGGTCTTGATCATCGCGGAAAAAGTACTGCTCAATAATGTACTTAAACGTCGACACATACCCCGCACCAAACCCTAATTTTTTGGGATGCAATGGTGACTCATGGAGTATGTACAAATGTACTTCGACAGGAATGAAGAATTTCATTGATATTTATTTAATTTTTATTTAAAAATACTTTTGCAGCGCTCTTATTGAAAAACACGCTCTTATAGCCTTGACAGACGGCAGCATTAAACCGGATTAACTGCGCACTTAATCAGATCCAAATTTGTAGATCTCGTAAACAGCTGATTGTCATTTTTATAATATTTTCACTGAAAATGGATGAAGATAAACATTGCGGTTGTTAGCCGACCAATTCTCAAAAACGTATCAACACGTTATTTTTAAAGATGCATCATAGCATAACATTGAATATTGAAAATTTGAAAAACGGATGACAGTGTTGCCTGTTTTTCATTCACAATAGATTAATATTGGCCATATTCAACAATGCTGCCAACGAAAATGCAGCTAACTCTTTAATAAATGACCAGTAAATGGGAGTTAGCAACGGAGTTATCTTCATTAACTCCTGAATTAATCTGGATTAATGCTGGCATCTGACCGTCATGCATTTCTTGAGGCGTTAAGAATGTTTAAACCTCAGTCTGTCAAAACAGCAGAGGAGCAAAGGCATACATGGCCTGACAAACCTCGTAGCTACAGAAGAGCTAAGTAGCGCTTAGCAAACTCATACAAAGCGCATAGATTCAGCTAGAACGCAAGTGGAAAACGGAGTACCGTTTTGACCCTCTATAGCAAACTCATCTGATTTGGAGTTTCCGCCGAATACACTTTGCCTAGGCATTCAAAAACAAGTCGGATAACAAAGTACTTGATGCCACTGATAAAAAGATCAACCATTCCTGGCCTTGGACTCTGCTGAGAAGATAATAAGGAAAGAGTTCCCAACAAAATCAGCTAGTAAAGATATCGCCATGTACTAAAACTATAAATTATATAGAAAAAAGGCTTATGCAATAACTGAAGCGACATAGCTGCACTCAATGGGCACTTGAAAAGTTCCAAAAAGATTCGACGCTTTCGAGCCAAATTTTGTTCAGCGTTGAGGCTCATTTTTGGCTCAATGGGTATACAAACAACCAAAATTGCTACATTTGGAACGAAAAGCAACCTGAAAAGATTCAAGAGCTGTAATTTCGAAAAGAGTTTCGTGCGATTTGCGGTCCATATTTTTTCAAAAATGATGGCGGTGAGAACGTTACCGTCAATGGGACCGTTATCGTGCCATGATAATTGACTATTTGATGCCTGAAATTGAAGCATGGGATCTTGGCGATATTTGGTTTCAACGAGACGACACCATTTCACGTTTTGGGCCGGTCGGTGATGACACCGTTAGACTTTTTCCTGTAAGGAAATGTAAAGTCTAAAGTTAATGCATACTATCTCGCTTCTATTCAATTTTAGAGCAAAACATTAGGCGGCTCATTCACCAGTTATCGGTCGAAATACTCTAACGAGTCATCGAAAATTGTACTCAACGGATGGACCATAGCCGGACCTAGTCGCGGCCAATATTTGAAAGAGATAATCTTCAAAAAGTAAATTCGAATGATAATAAATATTCATTCTTAAATTTGAAATTGCTGTGTTTCTTCATTAAAAAAGTAGGGAACCTCGAAATTGATCACCCTTTAAAAATATATATAAATAATATATGCAAGCATGAATGATTACTCTGGAATCAAAAAAGAATAATTTTGCTAGCTGGGTAATTATAACAATAGCAGACTCTAATAACGGCAAATGCTATATCAACGTCAACTACAACCAAAGAATGTACAAACTATGCATTTAATAGCTGTCAATTTCATTTACAGCTTACGTAAGAGATTATAAGAAACAAAAAAGCAACAACTATATTCAAGCAAAAATTCCACAAGTGTACCACTACAAATCTACATACATATGTATGTACATAGTTACAAACTGGGAGACAAATGCACAAAGTTAACAACTGCAAAATACCGCTATCAGTTCTAGCACCATTGCAAATGCAATAGCAGCCTCAAGAAATTACTTCGTCAACGCCAATTCCGCACCGCATAAGCCCATTGTGCTTTTTGCAATTGTCTCAAACTTACTTCGGTCGGTAGGAGGAGATCCTGCGAGGAGCTAACGAAGCGTGTAAATTGTTCCGTGGCAAGCGCAATGCGTCCGGTCTCGTAACAAAAGAGCGCAAAGTTCAAATGCACAAGTGGATTACGTCCGGCATCCGCTGATTGTTGTTGCTGTATTTCACTCGACCGCTGAAATGCCTTGAACGCATTCTCGGTATCCTCCAACTTACGTAAACAGACTATAATTGGTCGCCGAATCGATTTGTAGACAAGAGTCAAATAGCGGGCGTTTGGTTGTCGATAGTTTGGAGCCATCCAAGACGTTTTTTTGCCATCAGGCACATAAGTGCAAGTGCATTGAAAAGTAGGAAAGAAAATCAGTAATTAGAGAAATGTGGGAAAACAGTTGATGGTAAAGTTTCGAGTGCCATTGCATGTTCGTTCAAGTTAAGTCGGGTGCAAAATGTGACAAAGGCTTGTTTTTGAAAAGTTAGTTCCGTATAACTTTCATGACACAAAGCAGAATTCAGTTAGTTTTGGATTTAAGAAGGAATGTTTTGTGGAAATAATTTGTCAATTAACACCTAGATTCATGATGGATTCGGTGGATATTTATGTAAAGATAATCTAAATCTTTGTAGATTTCGTAAGGCATAAGGCTAGCGGTTCCAGGCGAATTAGAGTAAGGGGTCCACCCTTGCTTTCAAGTATGTATTCTTCCACTTTTACATAAGTTTCGTAATCTTAATCCGTTTAAGGCATGCACCATTTTCTCGTCTCTCGTTACCAAGCTTCTCTTTACGCGGAGCATTGGTCATAGACAGGAACAAGTTTTAATCATTTGGTGGCAGATCCACTCTATGAAATTGATGCATCAGAACCACCCAACCAAGCTACCGGAGCTTCTGGCAGCCCCTATCGATATGTGGTCTAGCATTGTCTTGGTGGTAAGCAATTCCTCTCCTACTGATCTGGACACATTTATAGTGAAAGTACATTCGATGACATTATGTAATTTAGCTTGGCCACCACGCTTGCAGAAGTCCAGACGCTGAATCAAATTTTCGACGGTTTTCAAGCATAAAACAGCCGATTCATCAGTCGTCGCTTTCTTGTTGGTATAGAAGATATACATGACGTAGTCCCACAGGAAATAGTCTAACGACGTCAAATTGCACGACTGATGGGGCCAATTCACTGGGCCATTTCGTGAGATAACACCGTGACCACACTTGGTTTTCAATAAATCGATTGTAACATTCGCTGTGTGGCTTGTGGCGCCGTCCTGTTGGAACGACATATTGTCCAAGTCCATATCATTCAATTCGGGTCAAAAATATTCGGTTATCATTAGGCGGTAGCAATTCCCATTCACAATAACGTGTCGGTCTTGATCATCACGGAAGAAGTATGGCCCATAATCCGCACAAAAACATATTTTTTTCGGGAAGCAATGCTGACTCATGGCCTACGGTTGACCGCTGCCTAACCAATTTTGCCTATTGACGAAGCCGTTCAGCCAGAAATGAGCCTCATCGCTGAAGATGATTTTTCGTTGAAAATCCAAGTTGTTGCTCAGCCCAATTCACGAACATACGACGTTTCTGATGGTCAAGCGCCTTCAGTGCATCAATTTGACCTTTTAAGGTTGTAGGCCAAGATCTTTTCGCAAAATTCGCCACGACGACGTCACAGAGATGCCCAACGCTTTAGAACGACGTGTGAGAGACTGATTTGGGTCTTCCTCAATTGATGCGCTGTCGGCAGCGATATTCTCGCCACTACGGGCTCTTCTTTGTCTTACTGACAAGGGAACATTTTGTACTGTGCCTGTGGATTAAAATTTCTCCACTAGATGCTCAATTGTGGATCTGACAGGACGATTATTACAACGATAAATGGGACGTAGCTCTCTTAAAGTTGAGGCCACTGTCACCGAATTTCAGTAGTAAATTTTAATAATTTTGACTCGTGGTTGGACCTTATAGCTTTCCATTATCAAATGCCAACCTTACTGAAGAGAAATGTCAAAAGTTTGCTGTCCCTATCAGTCTATTTTTGTAGCATCCTTATTGAGAAAGCCGTTACATCTCACGTTGTTGATAGATTACTAAAACCATCTATTGCAAAAATAATGGATTTCTTTCTACCATATGAATACACGTACATATTATACAGAGACTAATCGAACTAAGACCGCAGATTTGTGATTTCTGAAAATCACCACCGCAACGCCATCTAGCGGCTAACCGGATTAACCACCAAAATTCTATTGAAAATCTTTTTACAAAAGTTCTACGAAAGCTCTTGAAATTTCCCACAATTTGCTGCTTAAAGGGTATACTCGCATGTAGCGTTGATGAATAGCAAAAGTTTAACTTTTCTCAGAATTTTTCCTTTCCATTTTGGCGCAGATGGCTTTCTCCCACCACTAAGTGCATTTCTAAGCGCATACTTAATGCGAAAGGAAGCAAGATGACGGTGGGTGGGTTAATTCGCAGCCACAATTAACACTTACATATATAACATAAACGGAGGTTAAAGGACTTCCGCCTGGCGGTCATAATAAGTACTTGTGAGTTAAGTAGTATATCTGTATGTGTGGACAGCTGTGTGTGTGTATGGAAAATGCGCTTAAGCCGTTGTGGCTGCTGTGGGCCGAACTGATAATTACGGCAACGACAAAAGGTCATACCCCACAACCCCACCCATGGACCGCTGAACTTAAATCACTTTCTGACATGTATTGTACGAGTATGCCCCCAACCATCGCACGTAAGTGTAGTTATGAACTTTGTAAAAGTCAAATAACGGCATGAGTGTCTGCATGGATTTGTCAAAGTATGTGAAATAGTGGCAACTTACTTCCGAGTAGCATGTAGCATTCAGCGCTGTCCTTGCGCAAGTTGATGGCCGCGGCGAGTGTGTGAAAGGCACTCGCGTATTGTTGTGCTGCAATGATAAAAATAAAGCTTTAAGTATTGTGTATGCAAGGATAAAACTCTTGTTGATTTGTGGAGATTGGCGTCTGCTTAAGAGTTTGTTTACTATTAACTTGATGGCTAATCTCATTGACAAGTCTACTCAACTAATGACTAGCATGTCCAGGCGACTGGGCAACATTTGATGCCTTGAATTATTGATTTATTTTTGTTGCTGTGGCATAATCTTCTGATTGCATAAATCCGATTAATTTAAGACGAAAAATTTAGTTCTTGTTTTATCTTTGTAACTATAGAAGATTCAACTGACTACTTAAATCAAAATTAGTGGTCATGAAAGTTGTGAGCTTTGCGCCAACTTTATTCGATAGTCTTAAACTCGAAATTTAACGGGAAACTTGTGCGATTTATGAATGTGAAAAACATTTTTCATTTTCGAAATCCACCGCAGAATAACTCTTGCCAATAGGTGCCACTTCGGACTGAGTAGGCAATTCAGAAGTGAAGTCTTCTCGAGGCGAACAAAGACAAAATTCTATAAGTTACTTCTGTTATATAGTGCAGAGGAATGGGCGATGACAGCATCTGATGAGTCGTCGTTACGAGTTTTCGAGAGAAAGGTTCTAAGGAAGATTTATGGTTCTTTCCGCATTTCCAATGGCGAATATCGCATTCGATGGAACGATGAGATCTTATGAGATATACGAGAATATTGACATAGTTCAGCGAATTAAGAGACAGCGGCTACGTTGGATAGGTCATGTGTCTGAGAGTATTCCACGCAGTACTCGCAGAGAGGAAAAGAGGAAGAGGAAGAACTCCACTCTTTTGGAAAGACCAGATGGAGAAGGATCTAGTTAAGTTACCTAAAAAGAAGAACGACTGGCGCGCTGTTGTAAACTCGGCTATAACCGCGTAAGTGGTATCTACGCCAATAAAGAAGGATTGCGGAGATTGCCATTGAAGCGCACTTTACAACGAATCAATCAACTATCCAATGATTAAAGAAGAGAGCTAAATAAAACGATTTTTTTTTCAATTTTAGACTGCATACTCAGTAGAGAAGAGAAGAAAAAATAATAAAATTTAGTATATCTACGCAAATAGTGCATAAAAAGAAAAAAAATAAATAAAGTAAATTTATAAAATAAATGAGTCCATGAAAATAATTGAGGTGGTAAAAACAAACCACAATTCTAAGCGATTTATGCTTTCAAAAGAAATCCCAACATTGCTTTATTATGAAGATTTATCGATAATAACATGACTGATACAATCTGGTATTCTATCCTTCTTGGTAACCCAATTGTCCTTAAAATAATAAGAACACCTCATTAAACTATGTAATAGCTTTGTATTTCATGTATACCATCTGATCAAATTTGACCCGGACTGGTCTATTTAAATTAAAAATTAACTCACGCACAAAGCGATTCCATAAACAACTTTTTCTTAGATTAGTACAACTCTTTAGAACTTCATACAGTAGGCAAAAAAAAAATAGTAAACCTTTCTAATTTAAATTTCGCGCGAAAACCCATTTGCCGAAATATATTTTTTTCTAGGTTTCTTAAGACTGTCAAAAATAATCATTAGTATTCAGTATATGCTTGTCTCTCTGAAGTTCATAAACTGCATTCGGCGATACGATATGTGAAATTATTCAAGAAAGCAGTTCTATTAAATTTTGTGTGCAGAATCAAATTTCTGGTGCGTTGAAATCTATTTCAAAATATCATTTCGGCCTAAGAAAAGGGCAAGCACGATTGGTTCCAAAATTGCTAATTTTTTTCGAAAACCGGTCTCACGTTAATGTCTGTGAAACATTGCTTTCCGACTATCATGAAACTATGTCATGAAACTTATAATTACTGACGATGAGTCGTGGATCTATGCTTACGACAAAGGTGGCAAAGGTAATTCGAGGCAGAAAAAGAGGCAGAAATTGTGGGAGACAACTCGTGGATTTTGCACTACAATAATGCACCATCGTACACTGCATTGATTCTTCATGAGTTTCTCGCAAAATTTTGAGCCAATCACCGTGAATCGCCATGCACATTGAGGGTTATTCTGGTAATTGACAACTGTTTCGAGAATTGGAAAGAACGTTAACACAGGTTTATTGGGACCAAGCGCAATTACTTTATCACAATCATAAGTATCTGATTGGCACAAAGCATTCAGTGAGTTAAGGTTAAGGAAAAGTTATGAAAACAATGATTGAAAATCGTCACGTTGGCATGAGAAAGATATCAGAGGAGCTCAAGATCTCTTACGGTTCGACCCAACACATTTTGGGTCTTGTTTTCTGATATGAAGTCTAGCACTGAGGCTCGTACCAAAATATCGCAAAAGAAATACTCAGCCTCGTTGAGAACACTAAATTCATCATTACTGGTGACGCGACGTCATTGCAGGATTTATAAATATGACCTCAAAACTGTCTAACTTAGGCAAGGAAATTGGTTAATGGTTGACATGTTTGTGTTAACTCAGGGGCCTATTTTAATGGCGATAATAAAAATTTGTAACTATTAAACGTGAAAAGTCATTTTTTTCAGTAGGGCTCAAATTTTATGAGATGCTATTTCATTCAAGTCAATGATTGTTCGAATCATCATCCTGCTACTCGGCTTTTGAGGAATCGAAGACAGCTATTCTGTAGTTGACTTGCTTGCTAATTGTGTTGCCAAAATTTCCTAATCAAAACGAATAAACACGTGAATGGATTTCCCGACGCATACATCAGGTATGTATGTATGTGTACATATGTATGTGTGTTGACAGACGTATGCCTGAGTGATGGAATAACCTTAAACAGGCTATGAACCTAATACAACTTGAACGCAGCAATGTCATTGACACTTAGCATTGTGTTGAAAATACTTCATAAACTTCTCGTTGATCATACTGAAATGGGTTGGTTTGGGGAGAAGCGTACAAAACAAAACGGAAAATGTGTAAAACTTGCGAAAATGTTAAGGTTTTCAAATCAATGCACTTAATAGCGTCAAAAGGTTAAGTTTGGGTAACCAATCCATAAAAGTATTATGTATGAATGTACATACATATGTACATATGTCGATATTCATATCGAACTCATCCCTTTTTTGAGTTAAAGTGCAAAAATGGGAAATGAACTCGCCAGGGATGTATTAAAGTGTGGAGTAGACAGATATGCTTAAAAACAATTTTATATAACAATTTGTATGTAAACATAGTTTCTGTATATGAAAGCAATTCTAAGACATACGTAAGCATATACTTATTTACTATCTGCATTATTTCACTATTTTACTGAAATTTTCCTAGAAGTTTCATATTCAGGTTCACATATTCAGTACACATATAAGACTGTAATTCCACATAAACAGGAAATACAAAACTTTCCATAAATTTATGAATGTGTAGGTTCAATTGCACTTCAATATTTTAATCGGAACCATATGAAAATTCCCAGCAGAACTCCCAGGGGATAACATATTTGTTGCTATTGACATTCCAAACCTTTGTTGTTGACAATGTCATTGATGAGATTGATTCAACATAAAATACTACTTATAAAGAGAATTCTAATTCTGTGGAAAATATATGAGTAACAATAGTCATGATTGAAACCCATGTAAATATTGAATGATGGAAATACAAAGAGTTATTAAAAACTAGAAAAAACTTCGACTGCACCGAAGCTATAATAACCTTCAGTATTTCATTTTTTATAGCAACTATATAGGTAAACGGAGGAGGATGAAGTCATGTGCAGAAGTTCACGCAAGTGAGGAAAGTTCTGTGATTGCCATTCACTTGGGAGTGGCCAGAAACGATTCTTTTACATGTGACTCAAGCAGCTCACGATTTCCGGTCTTTGACCAAGCCTAAGAACATCCGTTTGAAGGCGAGCTAACGTGAGAAGGCGAAACATCCCCTGCATAGGGTTGTGCGCTGGGTTTGGGACCCGCCACGTAAAAAAACACCCCCACTGAAAATCAACTATAAGCCTCGGATGAGAAACCCCCCTTTCGATGACGACCATGGCAAACGAAATAAGGACTACGATTTAAGGTCATGCACCTGGATTGTCCGGACCCTCAATTGAGTAGGTGTCGCTGCCCAGCTGGTTGATTTCCTCCTAAAAATAAGGCTGACATCATCGCCGTCCAAAAAATGCGATGTCCGAGACAAGTACTGAGACGAGTTGATCCTTGTGGCATTTACTACAGTGGCCATATAAAGGAGGGCAAATTCGGTGTGGGATTCGTGGTGGGAGAGAGACTCCGTCGCCGAGTACTATCATTCACTCCGGAGAATGAACGTCTAACCACAATCCGCATCAAAGCGAAGTTCTTCAACATATCGCTGATTTGCGCCCACACCCCGACGGTACGATGTGAACAAAGATGCCTTTTATGAGTGCTTGGAGCGAACTTATGAGAGATGCCCCCGCCACGATGTCAAAATCGTGCTTGGCGACTTCAACGCCAGGGTGGGCAAAGAAGGTATCTTTGGCACTACGGTCGGTAAATTCAGCCTCCACGAGGAAACATCCCCAAATGGGTTGAGGCTGATCGACTTCGCCGGGGCCCGAAATATGGTTATCTGTAGTACTAGATTCCAGCATAAGAAGATACATCAAGCTACCTGGCTGTCTCCGGATCGAAAAACTACCAACCAGATCGATCATGTTGTGATAGACGGAAGACACGTTTCCAGTGTTTTAGATGTGCGTGCGCTCCGAGGTCCTAACATCGACTCGGACCACCATATTTTTGCAGTCAAAATTCGCACCCGCCTCTGTGCAGCAAAAAACACACGCCAACAAACACAAGGAAGGTTCGACGTCGAGAAGCTGCAATCACAACAGACAGCCGAACGATTTTCTACTCGGCTTGCACTCCTGCTCTCTGAGAGCACTCGTCAACAACTCGGTATAAGGGAACTGTGGGACGGCATTTCAAACTCCTTACGTACAGCTGCAACCGAAACCATTGGTTTTCGGAAAGTGCAAAAGAACAGCTGGTACGACGAGGAGTGCCGTGTCGCAGCGGAGAGAAAACAGGCTGCCTACCTCGCAACGTTACGATCGACCACAACACGTGCGGGATGGGATAGATACCGAGAGTTGAAGAGGGAAGCGAGACGCATTTGCAGACAGAAGAAGAAAGAGGCCGAAATGCGTGAGTACGAACAGCTCGATAAGCTGGCCGACAGGGGTAATGCTCGAAAATTCTACGAAAAGATGCGGCGACTTACAGAAGGTTTCAAGACCGGAGCATACTCCTGTAGAACCCCCAAAGGTGATCTAGTTACCGATGCCCAGAGCATACTTAAATTATGGAGGGAACACTTCTCCAACCTGCTGAATGGCAGTGATAGCACAACACCAGGAGAAGGCGAACCCGATACCCCAATCGATGACGATGAAGCAGGCGTTCCATTGCCCGACCATGAAGAAGTTCGAATAGCAATTGCCCGACTGAAAAACAACAAAGCGGCAGGGGCAGACGGATTGCCGGCCGAGCTATTCAAACACGGCGGCGAATTACTGATAAGGTGCATGCATCAGCTTTTTTGCAAAATATGGTCGGACGAAAGTATGCCCAACGATTGGAATTTAAGTGTGCTATGCCCAATCCATAAAAAAGGAGACCCCACAATCTGCGCCAACTACCGTGGGATTAGCCTCCTCAACATCGCGTATAAGGTTCTGTCGAGCGTATTGTGTGAAAGATTAAAGCCCACCGTCAACAAACTGATTGGACCTTATCAGTGTGGCTTCAGACCTGGTAAATCAACAGCCGACCAGATATTCACCATGCGCCAAATCTTGGAAAAGACCCGTGAAAGGAGAATCGACACTCACCACCTATTCGTCGATTTCAAAGCTGCTTTCGACAGCACGAAAAGGAGCTGCCTTTATGCCGCGATGTCTGAATTTGGTATCCCCGCAAAATTAATACGGCTGTGTAAACTGACGTTGAGCAACACGAAAAGCTCCGTCAGGATCGGGAAGGACCTCTCCGAGGCGTTCGATACTAAACGAGGTTTCAGACAAGGCGACTCCCTATCGTGCGACTTCTTCAATCTGCTGCTGGAGAAAATTATTCGAGCTGCAGAACTTAATCGAGCAGGTACAATCTTTTATAAGAGTGTACAGCTGCTGGCGTATGCCGATGATATTGATATCATCGGTCTCAACACCCGCGCCGTTAGTTCTGCTTTCTCCAGACTGAACAAGGAAGCAACGCAAATGGGTCTGGCAGTGAACGAGGGCAAGACGAAATATCTCCTGTCATCAAACAAACAGTCGTCGCACTCGCGACTTGGCACTCACGTCACTGTTGACAGTCATAACTTTGAAGTTGTAGATAATTTCGTCTATTTAGGAACCAGTATTAACACCACCAACAATGCCAGCCTGGAAATCCAGCGCAGGATTACTCTTGCCAACAGGTGCTACTTCGGACTGAGTAGGCAATGGAGGAGCAAAGTCCTCTCTCGACGAACAAAATCCAAACTCTATAAGTCGCTCATAATTCCCGTCCTGCTATATGGTGCAGAGGCTTGGACGATGACAACAACCGATGAGTCGACGTTGCGAGTTTTGGAGAGAAAAGTTCTGCGAAAGATTTATGGTCCTTTGCGCGTTGGCCACGGCGAATATCGCATTCGATGGAACGATGAGCTGTACGAGATATACGACGACATTGACATAGTTCAGCGAATTAAGAGACAGCGGCTACGCTGGCTAGGTCATGTTGTCCGGATGGATGAAAACACTCCGGCTCTGAAAGTATTCGACGCAGTACCCGCCGCGGGAAGCAGAGGAAGAGGAAGACCTCCACTCCGTTGGAAGGACCAAGTGGAAAAGGACCTGGCTTCGCTTGGAATATCCAATTGGCGCCACGTAGCGAAGAGAAGAAACGACTGGCGCGCTATTGTTGACTCGGCTATCATCGCGTAAGCGGTGTCTACGCCAGTAAAGAAGAAGAAGATATAAATAAACGAAACTGGCCAACTGTTTGCTCCACGGTTTGGTGTTTGATAGAAACCACCTTCAAGTCGAATTAATGTTACTTTATAAGGAAAAGAGAGCTAGCCTTGGCCAATAGGAGAGGAATTGTATTCCATTAGAACAACCCCAGACCATATACATCGATAGTGACTCGCCAAAAGATCAGACTGCTTGGTTGGAATGTTTTTATCCAAATTATAGCTTGGACCTCGAACCAAGCGATTACTAGCCAGCCGCTTATGTTTACCGCAAATGATTTTGCTTCTGAAAAATTCGTGTCAAGAGAAGCTTGTGAAAACCGACTTTTCCAATATTTTTTTCAAAAGGGTTTCTACAATATCTATGGTTAACTTTTGACCGAAAATATCGGTCAATGTGTAAGATATGTAATTGAAAATAGAAAAGAATCTTTTATTGACAATAGTATATCTGTGTGTCAAACATGCGTTAAATCGGTTCAAAACTGCCCTGAGCCCCCAATATAACTAATATAAACATTTTCGAACTTCCGGCTGACCTTATACTGCATATGTAGTTATCTCAATGAAAATGTGAGAGCTTGTTTCACTCATAACAGTGTATCTTTGTGCCTAAAATGGAAAACAATTGGTTGAAAACTTGACCTAGCCCCCGTATAACTAATGTCAGGATTTTCGAACATCCAACTGACTTTACTCCATATGAATGCTAATTGTAGGTAAGGTTCTTTATGAAACCCAGGGAACATATTTTTAGTATGTGGCATGTTAATAGCATGTGTTACTGTCAACAACAGATAAAATCAGGTAAATACTACTCCCCACCCCGATATTTTTTTGAAGGAATTTTTCGGACTTTGACTCTTACAAGTCATAAAAATTTTGTTATATGTAAAATATTTTAACAAAATATCATAAATCACATAACATAATATACAATAAGTTCTCAAGTATACTTCAGCAATGTCAAAAATTAAGGCAATCAGCACTTCCCTCTCTCTGCCCCAATAATTTAGTATAATTTTCGGTTTCTGGAAGTAAAATATCATACTAAAACTAAGTGAGTTATGACTAGTTTCAACGAACAAACAATAAAACAAAGTAATAATTAAATAAATTTTTGAATAGTATGAAATTTATGGTGGAAATGATAAAAAATCGTCGAATTACTTAAATTCGACCTGCTATTGCCATAAACCAAGTAAATTATCATGATATGAGCAGTTTGTCTTGACCCCTATCAAATTGTATGAAGATACCTTGTGAAATAAAAAAAAAGATTTTTATTCAAGGGTTTATTTGCGATCGGTCAGTTTGTATGGCAACTTTGAGCTATATTAGTCCGATCTGAGCAATTGACAAATGTAAACAAGACAAGTAAGAGTCATGACCCCATAAAATGTAAACAAAAGTGTCAATGATCTCAAATGTAAACAAGGGTTGTGGACTTGGCTAAATGTAAATACCGGTGGTGGACTTCGCTACATGTAAACAAAGAGGTCATTGACCCTATAGTGTTAACAAAGTGGTATTTGATTCCATAAAATGTAAACAAAAGGGTCAATGACCTTAAATGTACACAAGGGTTGTGCACTAGGCTAAATGTAAACAAAAATTTAATTAACCTCCTAAATGTAAACTCGGAAAAATGTAAACCAAGGAGTCAGTGACCTCATAATGTAAACAAAAGGTTCCTGGACACCACAAAATGTAAAGAAAGGTTGGTGACTTGGCTTAATTTAAACAAAGGTTGTAGAGTTGGCTAAATGTAAACAAAAACCGAATTGACCTAATAAAATACAAATATAAAGTTTTTCATCTGCTTTGATCCTTGCAAGTTGCAAGGTTATAAAATGTTCGGTTACACCTGAATTCCTTCCTTCCTTTTGTTGTAACATAATACTTAATTTCATAAGAGCACTCACCAGTTATGTAAACTAAACTCAAATTATAAAGAGCATTGTAATTAAGCGGTGAAAGCCAGATGGACTTGCGCAGTGAAGAAATCGCCTGTAAATAATAATAAAAGAAAAAAGTTAAAAAGTCACATAAATATGACATAAAATTCAAATATTGACAATAAAGGTCTCAAGATGCTATTTAATACGAAAAACTTATTTATAACAAGTAAGGAAAGTCTAACTTCGGGTGCATGGGTCAAAAACGGTTACATACTTTCAAGAGTTTTCAAGACTTTATGTAAAAAAATATTATGGAAGATCACAATATACATATTTCGACGAAATCGTGAATGGATTACAATCAGATTTGGTACCATATTTATTAAAATTATGAGTCATAGACTCATTTGATTTCATTATTACAGTTTTAATCGAGTCAGAACTAGTTATTATCAGTTAAAGATTTTCTATGAGTTTCATTAAGAAAATGCACCTGACCGATCTACCGTACATATAAAGTAAACCGGAAGTCACAAATCTTTTTATTAGATATATAGAGGCTAAGAAAAATATTGGTCCGAGCTTATCCATCCTCGACACAGAGAGACCTTATGTTCAACTATACGCACAGAGATCTACATATGTATGTATAAAGGGCATTTTTAGATTTGATATTCCACATCTTAAAAGCAAAGTGCAACTGGAAATCAATTCGTCTCGTCAGGGTAATCCCTATATTCATTTCGGTTGCTTTTAGATGTTACAAATGCAAATAAGAGTTAATTGAACAAAACTATTATACTCCGTAGCAACACGTTGCGAGAGTTTAAAAAAAAGTTTACTTAGCAATTTTTATTGCTTTACTTTCAACTAAGTATCTCAACTGAAATGGTGTTAATTAAGTTTTTATTTGACATTTATTCAAATACGTAAATGCGAATATGAATTTCTTGTCTATGGCAAAGCAGTGCCTTCAATTCAACTCTGCAGGATATCAACGTTTTACTTGGCAGACGTTTATTTCATTCGGGCCACATGAATATTATATAATAATAGCTTATTTTTATTCGTATTTTACACTTCATATTCTTTCATCCTACATACCGCAATCACTTTTTGTTGCTTTTTTTTGAAAAAGCACAATCCGATGTTATTCCACAATTCTGGTATGTCCGGTTCGGTCAAAGCGATTTCTTGATATTTTTCCAAGGCGCCGTCGACATCGTTTCGAGACTGTGGACATTGAGCCAATGTGACAGTGAAATAGGAGAAAGCAGAAAAATGTGAAATATGAAAAATTTATTCACGAAACTATAAAACTGTGCGCTTATCCCATATTTAAGAGAAAACTTGTGAAAATAAATAAAAAGGAAAATTGCAAAATTGAAGCAAACAAACTTGTAAGTAAGAAAAAGTAGAAATGTGCATGAAAAGTGAGGTATGTTTGCCAAATGCCAACAAATAAACTATTTTTCTAGCAAATTTCCAGCAAAAGTGAAATTTACAAGATGTGATGCCTTTCAGCAATTATTTTAATACCTTTAGAGGTGTTTAACTCTGAAAAATGCTCAATCTTGAAATACCGTTAGAGCTATTTAACTTTAATACACTCAATATATCGCTCATTTACAGCAGGGCATTATTATAAAGAAACCAAAAAGTTTGTTAAAAAAGCAAAAATCATTATATGCAGTACGAGTATATGGGGATTGGGGTAGTATCGACCCGATTTGATCTATTTTTACCAATACGACATACTATTAACACATATACCACATACTAAAAAAAGCTACCTAGGTTTCAGAAAGTACTTTACATAAAATCAAAAAAATGATTTTTTGAAGCCTCTAAAGCAGGCTCCCCCCTTAATGCCACATGCGCTCAAATGTAGGCAACATTCATTCGCAAAGCATGCCAGCATACACAATTTGGAGAGAGGAGGAGAATATTTTAATTTACATTAAATTTTAAAATCCCTTTTCTTTCATTTGAGGATTTACACTTATCTTGCGTGTTGATAGTAACACCGAACCACACATAATTTGAAGTACATTTACTGCTTATCGCATTATCCTTAAGACGCATATTCTGAGTAAAATATGTCTTACAACGCATTACATTTTTTGCAGGTAGTAAAGCATTCCCGGAAATGTTTTGAGATAAATTTGCAGAATTTGACAACAACAATACTTTATATAAGTACTTATGTATGTGTGTTTTTACATACGAGTAAAAGTAATGGCGGAAATAATATTTTTAATGCAACAGTAGCTTTCACACCTTAATAGCTAAATAATATTTTCAAAGGAAACACAGTTGGCTTTAGAATATATTTATATGTAAATAAACAACGAAACACGTTTTACTACAAAATTCAATACCAGGACTTGATATTTATTGTTCAATTTGTATGGCAGCTATATGCTATAGACGTCCGATCTGAACAATTTCTTCGGAGATTATACCGTTGCTTTGGATAATAATCTATGCTAAATTTCGTAAAGATATCTTGTCAAATAAAAAAGTTTTCAATACAAGAACTGGATTTTGATCGGTCAGTTTGTAGTACAGCTCTATCCTTCAGTAGTCAAATCCCGTCGCGACGGTTTTCACAAATCAGCAACTTCTTGTTGAGAAAAGAACGTTTGCGAAATTTCAGATCGATATCTCATGACTATATCGGCTCAGGTCAGTATTTATATATACTACATATGTATACTTTATAGAGTCCTCGACATCACCATCTGGGTGTTAGAAACTAAATTTACTCTGCTCATAGTATAAAAATAAATGTAAAATCGAGATAATGTAAAGATTTCTTTTGAAATTAAAAAAATTAAGGAAAGAAAATGCAATTAATATCGTTATCATTATCATTTTATTTAAAACAAAAGTAGATATGCATTAAAAAAATAAATAAAATATATTATACAAGAAATATATATGTACAAATACGAGTACATCAGTTACCTGCAATATGGCGCCATAAGCCAACAATCCTTTCGGACACTTCCTGTCCAAAGCGATAACTTCAGATAAGCGAGCGAAAGCTTTTTGGCTGTCGTTGATTTTCAAATAAAGCACACCGATCTCGGTGAGCACTTCAATATTTTCGGGTGATAAACTAAAAATATGCAGTTATAAAAATGTGTACTTTATATAAAAAGTATAACAAAGCTACTATAACAACGAAAATATTTGAAAAAACTTAAGTATATAATAGTTTCCAGAAGATTTCTTCTGTAAAGTTGTTGTAAATTCACTCAACACGCTTTTCACTTTCACCACAACCTCAACCACACGAATACATACCATACATACTATGTATATACACTTACAGCAAACAGTTCTCGAGCACCTCAATGGCCCTGGCATAGTCCTTTTCTTTGCGCAATATTTCGGCGAGCCGTTGGAAACTCTCCAGCTTCTTGCCGGCCTGCACGGCCTTTTCAAAGTACATTTTCGCCTCGGCCTCCTCTTGACGTGCAATTGTCAATTGATTGGCAGCCGCCGCTGAGCGATGCAACAATTCACCGATGAAATGACAAATTTCATGGTCCTGGCGTGGAGCGAGCTCTTCGGCTTCGCGAAAAATATCCAACGCCTGATTGAAACGACCCATAATGAAGCTGTAATGAATGATGGCGTCAAAAATGACAAAGGGGATTAAGAAAATGCCATTAACATTTACTTGTGAGTAAAGTGTTTCAGTTTTCTTTTTGTTCATGATGGACAGCAAAATGAAAGTGAAAGTGAAAATGAACACTTTTGAAATATTTTTTTTTTAATTCTATTTTTTACATTTCAATAGGTTAGGTGTTTAAAAATAACATACTAAAAAAATAAAATCATTTCAGATTTGGAGGCCATTTAAATTATATTACGTTCGGAAATTAATTGCGTCGATTGTAATTCAAATTGAAGAAATACCATTTGAATTTCCGTAACAATTACTGTGTTTTTTTTTAAAGAAATCACTCTTACTATAAAACTCTGTTTAACATATTTGTCTTATACCAGTTATTTGTGCAATTCACCACTCTCTGCAGTCTGGCGAATAGAAAACGCTGGTATTTTGTTACAATTTAAATAATTAAGCTTTCAGTACGTATGCATGTACATATATTAATTTAAGCCATTAACATATACAAACAGAGACATAATAAAAGGTGAAGCAATAAAGTAGCTCTCAGCATTTTTATGTGACATTTCCTTAGAAAAGAGATATATGAGTACATAATTGTTATTTCTACAAACCACAATGACACTATTAAGCGACATGTAACTACATACATATGTATGTAAGTATAAGATTAAGTGTTTTATACATACATATGTCAATGGCTACGTATTTACATAAATAGACACATATGGATACATATTTATACTGAAATCCCCACATACAAGTATGTACCTACATATGTTTAAGCACTCAAAAGATAAATACATTGCTACTCACAGTGTTTTGCCGATCTCCTTGTAGGTTTCAATATTCTTGGAATTTAAGTCGAGCGCCTTTTGTAAATTTCGCAATGCTTCGATGTTGTTACCCTCTTCACGGTCAATTAAGCCCTAAGTATGTTGCCATTCAGATGATGGTCAGCAGGAAATTGGTGCGATAAGAAATATGCAGACAGAGTTAAGTACGAGTTTATTAGCCATGGCTACATATTTTATATACATACGCATATGTGTACATGCATGCATGCGTAGCAAATGGAAGCCTTTATTGTCTCTTTGCATACAACGGTTGCTTTAAGAATTGAATTCGCAGATGATTTTAAAGGAATTTAAATTTTTTCATTTTGTATAAGAGTATATAACATTATCAAATGGTTTATAAGAGCTTAAAATAATAATTAATTTAGGATTTTCGAAGAGAAAAAGGAAGATGTGGGATTACAATATATGTACGTTTAAAGTCGTTTGAAAAAATTTTTCTTACTACAAATCAACTCGAAATTCATTTTTATGACAATGAAGTAAGTTTGCCATAAGCAAAAAAAAAACGATTTTTGAATATTCTACTGTGTATTTCTACCTTGATTAGATATTTTTAATTACTTAGATTAACATATTAAAAAAAATTAAATTAAAGTAATCATTATTAACCTGGTCAAGACTCTTTACAATCTTAAAAAAAAATCTTTAGCTCCTAAAGATATGCTTTTAATAATTTTCCTTTATAAATATAGCAGTATAGGCCTGTAAATATTTTTTCATACCTACCTATACACATCACGCATATCTACTTACATACATATATACACACTATACAAGTATACTAGTTCTTCCATATGGTCTGTACATACCTTCACAAAATACATATATTCCGGATTGAGGCTCCGGTGCAGCTCCCGCTCGATTATTAGGCGACAACGTATAAAATCACGCCGCGCGTAGTAGAGATGGAGCAACCAATCGATGTTTGTGCCAGCCGCCATGATGGGAACTAATTGAAGGTAACGCAATTTTAAAATAAATTTGTGATAGACAAAAGTCAGTAGACTATTAAACGTACCTGCTTTGACTACCTCGAGCGTGGGCAACGTTATTACGTGCCCATTACACACAATCTCGTCCGCACTGGCCATGCGATTGATGTTGGCAAAGTAGTCAATAAAATGTATGACTCAGGAACTGTTTTCACTTTTTTATGATTCTTTGTTTATTTGTTTTTTTATTAAAATAATTTCCGTAATTGAGCTGTTGTGTGTTTGTTACGTGGGTGTGTATGTATGTGAAAAAGCCACAATTTTTCGTTTCTGCTACTTTTTTCTAAAATTTGTCGTTCTAATTGTCGGGACTATGTTGGATTTCGTAGTATTACTCTTGTGTACATTTATAACACAACATTCTAACGCCAGCCAAAACAAATGCTCGTAACCATGGCAATGTCGCTAGGAATGCTCTTAGTAATTAGAAATTCGTTTCAGCGAACTTTTGTGCTTTCCACGAAACATTGTTCTTAAACGTACGGATAGGATAGAGATGTAAAGAGTAAAAATTTAGAAATTACCGGGAATTCATATTCCTGAACATGGACTCAGTTTAAAGAGTTGTTTAAAATGAAATTTTCATGCGGTAAACTCGTTTATTATTTGTGTTTACATTTATGTTATATAATAAATTATGAAAGAAATAGTATTTTTTTACCCTGAACACTGGTATATTACAAAGTTACCAAGAAGTTTGTAAGACCCAGAAAGAAACGGCGAAGACCCTGTAAAATATATATACATATATAAATGATCAGCATGACGAGATGTGTCGATTCAACCCATGTCCGCCCGTTTATCTGTCGGTATAGACGCAAACTAGTCTCTCAGTTTTCGAGATATCGATCTAAAATTTTCCACACATCCTTTTCTTCATAAGGAGCAACTCATCTGTTGGAACCGCCGATATTAAAAAAACTTTAAGATATAGCTACCATACAAACTGATGGATCCAAATCAAATCAATTTATGGATTTTTTTTTATTTGTCAAGATATTTTCATGAAATTCGGCACAAAATAGTGTTCTAAATATCGCTACAATTTCCCTAAGAATGTTCAGGTTGGCTATAGTCATCAAACAGCTGCCATACAAACTGATCGATCAAAATTAAGATAAAGATGTTGATTGTCAATTTTCAAAAAAAAAGTTACCTCTCAATTGCACACAATAGAAAGTCAGGGTCGGCTTTAGTATACGATCCCACGATTTCAGGGTTAAAAGTGGTATAGTTGGATAGAGCTGATGCTCCAGATTAAGAAAATATATAATTGTTGCCGCCGCAAACTTATAGTTTTCGAGATATTTGCATTTAAAGTTGAAAATTTTGTAAATTTTATCTTGCAATTTCTCGATTGCTAGTAATTATTTAATTCATATTATGCACTTTTTATGCACTTATACTTCATTACATTGTTTCTACAAATTTTTTTTCCAGTAATTATGTAGTTATTTGCTTAAAATAAGCATTTTATATTTTACACAATTTTCGTTTCATGCACAATAACAAAAGTATTCCGTGTTGACAGATAATAAGTGTTGCCATAATTACACATTTATCAAACGAATAAAAATGAATAAAAAATAGGACTATACCCCAAATACATAAATCATTGCCCTTTTTCTTGATATATCAAGATTTTTGATACACCCCGGTGTTGGATCGGCCAGGGTTATTTTTTTGAAGCGCGGCCGAAGGCCGCCAACGCGAAAAGAAAGGAGTTTTACTTAAAAAAACCTGATGCAACCCGGTGTTGGATCGGCCAGGGTTATTTTTTTGAAGCGCGGCCAAAGGCCGCCAACGCGAAAAGGAGTTTTAATTAAAAAAAACCTGATACACCCCGGTGTTGGATCGGCCAGAGTTATTTTTTTTTAAGTGCGGCCGAAGGCCGCCAACGCAAAAAGGACTTTTACTCAAAAAAACCTGACATACCCCGGTGTTGGATCGACCAGGGCTATTTTTTTCGAAGCGCGGCCGAAGGCCGCCAATGCAGAAATAAGTGGGACGCGAATAGACTAATGTTTACCCTGTTTTACCTTTGATGTATTGCAAATAATCATTATGATCCTTTTATTAAATTATTAGATTAAACATACTTATAAGCCTTAAAACTTTTTTTATTACAATGGAAAATTTATTTCAGATGGTATTTGTTTTCTGCGTTTGAGTTTTTATATCCATTCTTATTCATTTGATAAATGTGTAATTATGGCAACACTTAATATCTGTAAACACGGAATACTTTTGTTATTGTGCATAGAATGAAAATTGTGTAAAATATAAAATGCTTATTTTAAGCAAATAACTAAATAATTACTAAAAAATAAATATGTAGAAACAATGTAATAAAGTATAAGTGCATAAAAAGTGCATTATATGAAATAAATAATTACTAGAAATCGAGAAATTGCAAGATAAAATTTGCAAAATTTTCAACTTTAAATGCAAATATCTCGAAAACCATAAGTTTGCGGCGGCAACAATTATATATTTTCTTAATCTGGAGCAGCAGCTCTATCCAACCATACCACTTTTAACCCTGAAATCGTGGGATCGTATACTAAAGTTTCCCCGAAAGTCAAATATTAACATACATACATAAATATTTTATACAAAAAAATAACAAAAATTACCTTAAAGTAAACTTTGTTTTTCTGTTTTTCTATTTTTTCCCACTGTTAAGTGACTAAACTCCTTAAATATTAGCAATGGAAATTTCCAGGCTTGGCAGATAACTATTTAACCATTTGCAAAATTCATTTTAACCATAATTGTTTTTTTTTCTTCTCCTCAACTATCTGAACGCATTTTCACAGCATTGAATACTTAATCAGATTTGCCAAAAGAGCGTATAATTCGTTTAAAAGCAATATAAATGCAAACATACCGGCTACTTTAATTGAATTTCGGCGTTAAAACGCAAGTAAATAAAAAGCTGTTGAGAAATGTCAAAAAATGTATGAATTCATGTTTGTACGTGTACAGCCACGTTATTTGCGAATGGAGCGGTAAATTCCAAAGTGCCAACAATTTTGTAAACAAGCTCAATATGGGCATATTAAGCGTAAAGCGTTATTTTCCGCACAACTGCTTATAAACTAAGTGTTTTTGTAATCTCTTAATTCACAGAAACGCCTACTCAAGGCTAACGGCTATATATGCTAGTTGATAGTGATCGTGATCCAAATGCATTTCGCATACTTTGTACGATTCGTGGAAGTATAAATGTTACTCATACGTCAAGTTGTACGAAAATGGAATTGTGTTAAAAGCATAACGCCACCGCACTTCGAATTTGGTGCTGTAAGCTTTTAATACATTTTTAATCGCATTTTTTCTACACATTTATGGTGTAAATGCTACTAAAATGTGTGATTAGGTAATAATATATGTATACATTAGAAAGTGTAAACTACAACAATTGTAATAAACGACTAGTAATTCTATTAGCTGACTATTTTAAATTTTATCAGTATAAAAACGTTAGCTTCGTTTTTCAACGAACCCATAATACCTTGCACACATATAAGAACATGATTTTGATCGATCAGTTTGTATGCCAGCTATATGCTATAGCCGTCTGGTCTAAAAAAAATTCTTCGGAGATTATAACGTTATTCTGGCCAATAATTCGTGCCGAATTTCGTTAAAATATCTTGCCAAATGAAACAATTTTCGTTTGTATATTTACATTTCGAAACAATAAACATTTGCTATTGTGAATGGCTACTTATGCGCTGTTAGCACAGACACGAACACAGTAGCATGAATAAGCGGTTAGCTTATGCGTCAACCTTTCCCATTCGCACTTTGTTTAACAATTATTATTTTTTTATTACCAAACACTAAAGTTAATAAGTTATAAAAGAAATAATAATGTATAACATACTTTTTTAAATATTTTAAAATTTAAGAAGTCAGCACTGGCGAATATTACAATTACTAGAACGTAAAAAGCAACACTGCGGCGAGCAGCTGATTTCTTTTTCAAGCTACCAGATTGTAAATAGAAGATAAATCGTCTTCACATAAACATCTGCTTGATAACACTTATTATTTGATAATATAAGTTAATTACAAAAATTACCAACTAATTTAAATATATAATTTTAATAAATATATTAGGGGTATTCTCTTGCTCTTGCAAGATTGCAGATTGCAAAAATTCAACACCGAAATATACAAGGGCACGAGAGCACCCATTGCAGAATCTAGTGATATATGAGCGACTGATCCAGTCAATTTATTGTAAATGACTATTGTGCATGGCTATTGTGAATTGCCGCACCTTCTGCATACATTTTTAACAAAAAAAACTGTAACAAAACTTTATAATTTAAATAGAAATTGTAAAATCTACAACAATTTAACGACGTAATATGTCTTTATGTAAAATGGCAACTACAACAGGGTTGCAATTTTATTTTTGCGTGACATTGCACGCTAATATACACGGGTTTTGGTCTGACATATTTCACAGCCCTTGCAAATATTTTTCTGCGTGTGTTTGTTGTTGTGCCGTTGTAAATTTGCAATGCTTGCACCGTGCACCGGGTTTTGCAAGAGCAAGAGAATACCCCTAATTTAAATGTATAATTTTCACATTAAACGTTGCCCGGGACATTTATAATTTTATATATTTAACTGTCTGGCAACAACATTGGTTGAAAGTTTCTGGAGAGAAAAGTCAGTGTCGAAAAAGCAAAACAGTTTGATAGACAATTTTATGTAAATAGAAGATTTTATGTGGATTTGTGCAACTAAAAGAATTGTACAACTATTTAACTGTAATAATTGTTATAAAATGTGAGTAATTGTCACATTTGTTTACTTTATTTATGCAATGAAAGTAAAATGTTAAACTTATGTGCATAGAAATGGAGGCGTAGCTCTACAACTGCAATATATTTCCGTCTGCTGTGTTTATTCGGTAGAAAAGTGTACTATAACTCATTTTTTATTAGCAAAACAAGTTATGGATGTGAACATTAAATGCATATGTGAATAAAGTTTTCTAAATAAACATGTATATCATATGGCTTAAGTAAATAATAATGAAAAGCCTCTAATGTTCTGAGAAATTGCTATCTTTGATCAGAAAGTTGAATGCACATGAAAGTAAACAATCAAACATACGATTGCGAAAGTATAATATGCCGCTTTGATATCAAAAATGTTGTTAGTAATGGGAAAATGTTTGTTTAACTTTTTGCTACTGAATGTGTGAGAAAAAATACCATGCTAGTTCAATAAAAGATAAAATGGCATAGAAAGTTCCAAATCATGTCTTGTATAATCAAAAGTAATCATAAATAAATAAGCTAAGTGTACTGCCTCGATTTATTGAAGATTTATTAAAGCAGATTACGTTTAAAGTTTTGATATAAAATTTAATTTGCTGTTTAGATATCTGTGAGATTCATTTAAAAATATATACACATGTGACATAATGTTACATGAAACTATTTACGTGCTTGGTTTAAGTTATATATCTTAAACATATGTTATAAAACACAGTTGGCTGGTACTAAATATATTTTTCATACCCTGAACAGGGTTTGTAAAGTACCTGATTACAATTAGCCATGTCAATTTTTAAGAAATCGCTCTGAAATTTAACACACCAAGAATTGTCGGAACCGCCGATTTAGGAACACTAAAAAGTATAGCTGCCGTACAAACTAAACGATTAAACTCAAGTCCTTGTATGGACAAGACATGTACACAAAAATTGGCTTGAACTAATAAATATTGGGCCTAAATTTTAAAATATTTATCAACATACACATACATACTTATACACTAATGAAGTTTATACAGGTGTAGCTATTAAAGGTCAGTAACCTACAGCTATCTTTGTTATTCATCAAAATATAAATATATACCAAAATTGCAAATTTTTTAGAGCTAGAAACATAAATATCATGAGTAGTTGGAAAACCCAAACTTCAACACGGAACGAAAAACGAAATGCGTACATATTTAAATATTTACGTATTATATTTACTGAGCACAAATGATGAAATACAATGAAAAATAAGTGCATTTCTAAACCAATTAATCCTAATTTCATATTTATATACCTTCTAATACCTATTAGTCAGCTGCTTCTAGCGCTGTCACTTTTGTTGCGTTGATAACGGTAATCTATTTTGATTTAACAAGTTTTGTATAAATCTGTAACTTTATGCATGGTAAATATTTACCTTTATTTATGAAGTGAATACTAACATATGGACAAGTGGAATGTTAAAACAATTATATTAATAGATAGTTCATATTCTAATAATTATTTTGTGATTACGTGTTATCAGCATAAAAATAAATATTCACTAGTACTCAATTGACATCTAAATGATTCGGAATAAACAGTGGAAGGCTGCCAAAGTTACTAGAAATAAATTCATGTAGTATTTTTAACCTAAAAGTAAATAGAAGTTCATTGTGGTAAGATAGAAAATATGCAAAAAATTTGAAAAAGAGGAACAATTTTACATAAGTGTATTGCTTCAAATTTCAAAGTTATACGTTCTAACATTCCAAAAACATAACATTGAGAATTTTTATTCTGTAAACTCTTTTTGTATATAATCCAACCACAATCTTTTTGAACTAGAGTAAAAATTAAAATTTTATGTTTTTACGATGCTTTATGCCAAGTTGTGAGTACCTCAATTGTTTAATTTGATTTATAACACCTTAAATATACTGTTAGCTACCATAAAAATGTCAGAAAAACATAACTGAGCTGTCGCAATAGAAACGACGATATTGGGAGTGTACGTGCCAATCAATATAAACCGAAAATTTAATACACTCAATTTTCTTAAGACTCACCAGCAGAATTTGTAAGATTAAATTATTAGTAATCCTGAAGTCTAGAATTATATACAACTTGTTAAAAATGTATTAAAATTTCCATATTAGCATGTCAAGCTAATCTTTTTGCCATTTTTATAACTTACTCTAGAATGCAACTACCGTATAGTAGACTTGCGATAAATTAAATAAATAAACAATGGTAGCAATTTTATCTTACGAACACAAAAGGAAGTTATCAAATAAAAAATATTTTGCGATTATATGATTTTTATTGCCTATACTTTGTTTATTTGAATCACTTTTCTTTTGTTTATGGGCAATTATGGGCAGTACGTGCGGGGTGGTAAAATGATTAGTGAATGAATGCAGATACATATACATATATCATCAGCTAAAATGCGAAATAATGTATTGCAAATCAACAAAAAAAAGTTAACATCATTTGCGCCGAAGCTATGATGCCTTTCACAAATAAAAAACTTTCCATACAGAATTTAATAAATGATATAGTGATCTGAACTAAACAAACTGAACAGTTTGTTCAGATATTAAAGCGTGGTCCTAGGCAATAATACATGCTAAGGTTTGTGAAGATAACTTCTGAAAAATAGTTATCCATACAAGAACTTGATTTTAATTGATAAGTTTGTATGGCAGCTACATATGTATGTATATGCGCTAGTGATCCGATATCGGCATTTTCTACAAATGAGTGTGCTTGAAACTTTTAAGTTGCAGAAGTAATCATACCGTGCTATTATAACAACAAAACTACATTTTAAATGAAGAATTAATAAGGAATATGATTTTTCATTAGTAGAGATATACCACAGGTGCCAAACACATAATATTTGATATTTTTATTTGAAATATAGTAGTCGTACCACTTATATCAAGTACATAATTAATATAAATAATCAAAAAGATAACGGAATGCCAAGTACCTTATTAAAAAAAAAAGATAAATAAAAATGATTATTATTACCAAATATCCACCCAAGCTACAACAAATATACGCATTTTAGGCATAATCATCATCACCCGTCACCATTGTGTCTCACATTTAATACGTACGAACCAGTTTATTTGTAGGTGTGTAAATAGTGAGCGAAAATCAATATAAAATGCACTCGAACATGCTAATTTAAGTATCAATGGATACTTGGCACAAAGATACATACACACATTGTAGCTATGTGTAAACAGAAGATTGTTTGCTGATGAACACGTCATTTGTATATCAAATTCACATTTAATATTTACTGCCTTAGGCAGTTGAAGACACAGGTGAAATGGTAATATAATATATACGACATAGGGTATGATACAGGCAATATTAGATATTATGAAAACAATTACAATAAAAAAATTAAAACGTAAACTACCCAAAAACAACGGTTTTAAATTTTAGCGCTTAATTTTTATATTTAAAAAATCCAATTAACTCTAATATCCTTTTTTCGTTCTATTCTTTAGTCCACTTCGCTTTGCAGTTGCCCGCTAACAAAAAATTGCACTTAATTTACAATGTGTTGCGGCGCAGCATTTGGCGCCAACAAATCCCTTTAATTATGTCAAGGAATTAAAGCAAACGATTCAGTGTTGAAATAAACGCTGTTTGCAATGAAAAAGAAGCGCCAAGAGCCAAATTCAAAAATGAAGCTAAAACACTGGCGTTTAAATACAATTGGTTAATAAAAAAAGAAAACAAAGAACTGAATTAAGGCACGAAATCGAAAGAAACATAATATCTCGAAACATAAAAAACAAAAACTAACACTAGACAAAATAAAGTGCGCGCTAAGACTATAAAAATACAATCCAAAATAAACAAAAGTGTACGGACATTCTGCCATCTGCTATCATCATCTACAGCGTACACGGCACACACAGGAGACTGAGAGTGACAAATTTGGGTCAAAAGTTGAACGAGCGTGTCGTCACTCGTTACGCGCCGGCTAAACGACGCCGCACCGTCACCGACGTCTGCGTGTAAACAAGAAAATGTTAAGCAAAACACAAAAGCTCATACTTGGCATCGTAATATTGTTGCTGGTCGATGTGATTTGGGTATCCTCTAGTGAACTTACAAAGGTAAATATATAATATGTAAAATGCATAATTGAAACTATAACTCTGTGTTTAACAACGTTTCGGTATCCCCTTTCAGTTTCTGTACGAAAATGAAAAATTCGATAAGCCATTCTTTTGCACATACTTTAAAACTTCAATGTTTGCAATCTACTTGGTTGTAATCGGACTGGTGACACCCTGGCGTGAATCTTGTGAACGTCAAAATGGTAGCTACTCGGTGAGTTTATATATTAGCTTTTATAAAACACAGAAAGGGACACAACTCAGAAGACGAGAACCACAATTTGATACTTTAATAGTTTTAACTACTTAAAATATCACAAATTTAGAAACATATCAAGCACTGCAACCTGTGCAGCATCTCTCGCAATTATTTGACAATTTTGAATATCTGTTCCCACGACAATCGGGTCCACGTAACCAGAACGGACCCGGATCCGGCCAAGGACTGTCAACTCGCAGAATTCTGCGGCTACAACAACAACAATGAATATAAAATAAATTTGCAAATAGAATTTAATTTATTTAAAAACTCTTTATACCAATTTAGAAATCACAAATACTTCAAAGGAAAATATTTACAAAGCATTACAATCAGAATTTCACTAATAGAAAAATATCTTTATAGGTTATGGATCAAGTGGCTGATGACGAAAATTATTACTCAACCAATCCATCACTGGTATGCAGAGCAAACACTTATCATAAAACTGTTCACTTGTAATAAAATTTTTTTTTTTTCTTTTTCAGAGTGACCCCACCTTTATTCCCATTCGTTCTAGCGGTGCCATCTCCGGCACCGAGAGCGATGATTCCAGCATACGCAGTGTACGTTTCAGCAAATTGGCTGAGGTGCGTGAGATGTCCGCACATGAAGCAACGGAAGCGTTAATGGCACGACTCTCCTATGCAGCTAGCATACGCATACACAGACAAAAATCACATCACAAGACCGCCAAAACAGCATTACTCTTCTGTGTGCTGGTAAATTGCATTTGAAATATTTTTAAAACATCGTTTTAAACTTTTTCAACCTTATATCCCTTTCAGTGGTTTGTCGCAAACTATTTTTTCCAACTATCGTTAGAGTTGGGCGAAACCGCCATGGTCACATTGTTGAGCTCTTCATCCTCTTTATTTACACTTGTGCTAGCGGCATTTTTCCCTTCTGCTGTGGGTGACAAGTTTACAATAACCAAAATTATTGCAGTCGCAATGAATATGGGTGGAATTGTGAGTATATATGGTAGTATGCAAATGACTAAGGCTGTTTCAAGCAAAATTTTTTTTTTTTTTTCTTTTTTTTTTTATAGGTCACCGTCACCATTTCCGATATACATGACGCAAGATTTTCGCGCGGTGCACTCTTAGCGCTTTTTAGTGCGTTTTTCTACGCCGCTTATTTAGTTTTCGTGAAGCGAAAAAGCGATACTGAGGAAAAAGTTGACATTCCACTATTTTTTGGTAAATTTAAAGAAAATATAAATACATGCATACATACATACTACAAACAAACTAAATTATATTTTAAATTAACAGGTTTCGTCGGTCTTTGGAATCTTCTACTCATGTGGCCAATATTCTTTATATTGCATTTTCTGAAAATTGAGCAATTTGAGCTGCCAAATCAAAATCAATTTGCTATACTATTTTTAAATGGTTTAGTTGGTACTGTGATCTCAGAAGCGCTTTGGTTATGGTATGTGCTGATTTTTACACTCTCACGCATTTTTGGAATATACCGAAAAGTTTGTTTTTACCACAGGGGCTGCTTCCTTACTTCTTCACTAATTGGCACCATTGCCATGTCGCTTCAAATACCACTCTCCATAGTATTTGATGTCGTTTTGAAGCGAAAACCATACTCTCCTATGTTTTATATTGGTTCAATACCAATATTTTTGGCGCTAATGTTGGTGGCATTGTTAATGCGCAATGACGACTCTGATCCCTTAATGAGGCTATTTAAAGCGATTTATAGGAAATTGTGTCGTTGTAAGCCAAATATAGTCAGGTTGGTAGTTGAATTTTTATTGTTATGTATATACAAAACATTATTCAACATTTTTCGTATAGGATTAACGATGAGGAACAGCAGGAATCGCTAATTGGCAGCAATGACTGAACTATCTTCCAGTAATTATGCTCACATTACAAATAAGAGAATATGTATATGAATAATATAGAGAGAAGCTGTTACTTTTCTGAAGCAGAAAAAGACGTTTTCTGAAAACGCTTTTAATTCTAAATAGCTCACTATGAAATTCATCAAAACTACGGCTGTATTTTGAGTTTGATTTGAATTTGTATTAAAAAAGGGAAAAATTAAAAATGGATCGCACAAAAATTAATTTCCCTATAATGTAGTGACTAAAATATGAACTGCTAGTTATTTAATAATCTTTTGCTTTAAAATAAGATGAGGATGCAAAAAATTTGCTTCCGTTCTGTAAATAAACATTTATTACTAATTGTGATATTACCGAAAACGTAACAGTTGCAAATTCGCTATACTCAAGTATTTTTTAAATACAAATATATATTTTTTTATTAATAAATTTTGCATTTTATTTTATTTTATAAATTTTCAACATTTAAAGCATAGTTAAATGAAATTCTAATAAGTTCATTCTTAGTAATCTCATTGTGTAGACATAAGTATAAAATTTTTAATTGTATTTATACTGTGTATAGCTGTAGCTTGTTAACGTATGTAAAAATTTACAAAAGTTTACATGTATAGTATATTTAACAATAACAAAAATAACATATATACATATATATAACCTTTCGGCTAAGTACTAAAACTAATAATAAATACAAAAGTTAAGTAATAAAACAACTGAGTGTTTTTTGTGAGAGGGTTGTGGGAGCTGCAGAAACATTCCTGCAATTATTTCAAGATATGGTGCTGAGTTGACAAAAAAGGTTCATTTCGGTTACTTAAACTTGACTATTGAGGGAAACGAACTACGAAAGGCTGAAGGCTAACACATTCAAATACTGTATATACTATATATTTACAGGAAACTTGTTATATCAAATTTTTCTAATTCGAATTTGTTTTCCTCTGAGAAAATACTCGCATAAGGACACTGTAATGAAAGTGGAGAAGGTTCCATCCGTATAGAATTTTATGTTAAAATCGTTAACATAATATGGGATTTCCATTTTCTCAAAGGAAAGGATACAATTTACTATTTTTCTATCTCCGTTTTATTTAAAATGGAACAAAATAACGCCGGACGTCAATGCCATTATTAATCTCAATATCATGTTATCAGGAAAGGCTATTTATGTTACAAATAATATATATTCTATACATACCGTATATTCTTTTGATTTTCCTTCATATTTCAATAATCAGTTACAACGGCTTTCTATGTAATCCGTTAAACTTAATTCACAACACTACGATTTTTAACACACATCAGCATTTCCACCAATACGATCACTTAACACATTTCTCATATATTTTCTAAACTTATTCACTTTCTAAAACAAAATAGGAACTATTTTTTTAGAAATTTATTTTTAAAATAACACGGGAAGTTAAAATAACACAGGAAACTGCTTTTAATTTGGCGCGAATAACTATCACTAGCTCCACTAATCAATCACAAAATATTTTTCACAAACATTTTCTAACTTTTGGTAAATTAATATTCACTTTTATACAAAAGAAAAAACTATTAAAATATTACAATTCGAAAATCCACGGGAAGTTAAAATATGTGACAAATTATCAAAATTTAGCGCGGTTAACTGTCACTTAGATATGTAACATACGATTATCGATTAATCGGTATATGACGAAAACAAAACATTATCTAGTGTTTTCACGTTGATTATTTTTAACAAACTAACTGGGACATAATTTGTTTATTTTAGGTTCCAGCCACATTTATTTCAGATATAACTATTTCAGGTTGCTAATATAAGATTAAGACATTGATTTACAACATTTTTATTATGTTATAGCAAAGTCAAAAATGTATCACCTTAACAAACAAAAATACAATTGTAAGCACATCGCTAAAAATAAACAACAACAACACTGCGAAGAATATGCTAGCAAGAACATCAAAATTATTGTTTATCATTTCTCTGTGATTCCGCTTTGAAGCATTTTCTTAACACTTCTGGCGACGTGTCGTTTCCCTATTCCACGAGCACGAAGAAAGAAAGAATCTCTGAGACCAATTGTTTTATTGCGCTTTATGACACCAATTTGTGTGTATGTGCATATCTTCTCCCAAAGATTCCACATTCAAGTAGCAAGGGCAGCAGCAACAAAGCGTATCGTAGCGGTAGTGGTGGCTATTGACATCAGCTGCCTGTTCATTTAATCGCCAACTGCTGACGACATCGGAGGTGTTTTTGGATACAAGTCAAAGAAAATCAAATTTGTGAAAATCTATAGACTGTGTTTTGCTTACCGGAAACCGTAAGATGAAGCTGTATTTGGGATTATGTCTGGTGGCGCTTGCGGCCGGCATTGTGGTGGCTGATGAAAGCAAAGGACCTAAAGTAACCGATAAGGTAAGCAATTAATTTATTCTTGAATAATAAACGCCCCCGTGTTGCTAAACGATGTGTTCTTTGTGCATATAACATAGATACTATGTACATACATATGTACGTACAATTTTATTATTTAATATTGTTTGAATATAATTTTTTGCCTTACTTGGCATACATTCAAGTTTCTTTCATCTTCACGTCATTTTTTAGTTTACTTCCTACCGTATTTCCATTGTTCCGTTTGGTTAACCGGGTTCTTTGCTGTGCAATTATTATTATACATGTTTAACATATATACATACATGCATACTTATATATTCAATTTGATTGTTTAGGTTTTCTTTGACATCACCATTGGTGGTGAACCTGCTGGACGGATTGAGATCGGTCTTTTCGGCAAAACAGTGGAGAAAACCGCCCGCAATTTCAAAGAATTAGCTGAGAAGCCAGAAGGCGAAGGGTAAGTGTGCTTTGAAGCAAATGTACGCATACATATAAGCTAGAGCAGTGCATAAACAATTTTAGCCCTCTATTGCATATCCATATTATTTTGCTAAAAGCTACAAGCAATTTCTTTATAAGGGGTTGATTGCAGTCCATTTCATGGTCTTATTACTTTTAGTGAGGTTATGTTTCCAACCGCTTATTTAATATAGAGATACAAAAGTATAAAATTGTTGTAAGTTCTGCTGACTTTGCAAATGACAATGTTTTGGTGCATCTAATTTTACTTACAACAAATATTCCCAGTAATTTGACCATATATATGTACATATGTACATGTATGAATATATGGAGAAATCTGGAAAATATTGTGACAATCAAAAAATTTTTTAGTGTTGTCTGGTATAGTTCTTAGTGAGTTTTGATATTTTATACTATCATTTAGAATTATCTGTCAAATCTTCTTGCACATACATATATGATATGAGTATATATCATATGTATAAAAGCTGTTGTGAAAAATCTAATTAGGTTTGGTCTGTTCACGTTTAAATTGTACAAAAGTAAAAATAAAATAGTTTTTTTTTATTTTTTATTGAATACATAACAGTTGCTTATCAGTAACCTATTTAAATAACAGCACTGTGCCATTAACTAATGTCAGTGTTTGGTTGTTTTATATGTACAATTAAAAATTTTATATTTATACCCGGAACAAAGCATATTAGGTTCGCTAAGTCCGTAACACCCAGAAGGAAGCGTCGAAGAGCTTACAAAAAAAGAAGTTGCTCGTTTATAGAAAACATCTATCGGATGACATAGCAAATGGATATATTCATACAAACGGAACGTTCAAAAACAGGTGCTTGCATGGAAAGCTCTTTTATTTTACAATACATGTTTACAATATTTCGCAAAGATTTTTACCCAAAGCAATGCTACAATACCCGAAAAAAACTTTTTTGACCGGACCACTCTAACATACATGTACAGCTACATTGCCGTATCAACTGAAAGATCAAAATAAAGTTATTGTATGGAAACTTTTTTATTTGAATATTTGGTATTCAGTGCAACTGAATTTAACCATTTTTTCTTGTCGGCTAAGTAAACCCAGCGTAATGCCTACTATCATAGCAAATCCAAGCCTGTGATGATGAAGTTTATCAGCATTTCAATCGCGTCGTGCCAGAGCATTTTCTTGTAATGGGGTCAAACAACTATTACTCCCACTAAAAGTAAATAAGAAAATAAATTTACTCACTTTAAACAATTTAAAGTTAGTAGTAGTGTGTAGAACTTGTGCATTGTTGCCGGCCACTCAGCTAATTGGCTTAGCAATGCGAATATGATGTGCTCATAGGCATAGTCTCAATATACACATGCAGATGGGAGGAAATTGATGTTTGCAAACAATAATTGAGCGCTGAATTGAATTAATGTGGATACGCTATGCACAATAAAAACTTTTGTACTAAAAATATAAAAAAGCGCCAAGCAATATTACCCGGCCATTGGGTCAGCCGGGCACTAGCAGCTATTGTAATATTGTAATACAAACTACAAGCATAAAAATTCTACATTTTTATTGCTCTATTATTGTAGTAAATAGTGTAAGTAAGAATAAAGAGGGCAACATAATCGAAACTACGGCAACTGCATATGAGAACTGTACATATGTATGCATAAATATGACAACTTATGTGATTGTGCACATATGCAGTTGCAGATGATATTACTTTTGTTTATGAGATACATATGCAATACATATAAACATGTCTACTTTTAATGAAAATCATAAACTAAAATACTTAATTTCATTTATCTCTTTTATACACTTTGCAGCTACAAGGGCAGCAAATTCCATCGCGTCATTAAGGACTTCATGATCCAAGGTGGTGATTTCACCAAAGGTGATGGCACTGGCGGTCGCTCCATCTACGGTGAACGTTTCCCCGATGAGAACTTCAAGCTGAAGCATTATGGTGCCGGTTGGTTGAGCATGGCCAATGCTGGCAAGGACACCAATGGTTCACAGTTCTTCATTACTACCAAACCAACTTCCTGGTTGGATGGACGTCACGTCGTTTTCGGCAAAGTTTTATCCGGCATGAGCGTTGTGCGCAAAATTGAAAGTTACGAAACTGATGGACGTGATCGCCCAGTTAAGGATGTTGTGATCGCCAACAGTGGTTCCATACCCGTAGATGAGCCATTCTCCGTGGCAAAGACTGATGCTACCGATTAAATAAGTTGCGCAGCCTAAACAAAAACACACACAAACACAAACTTGCATGTGGTACAACGAGGAGATGACAAGTACTGAGTTAGCTGAAGGCGCGTGAAAGTAGTTGGCGAGATTAATGTTAACATTTGCATATTGCGAAAGTTGAATATATACATATATATACTATTAAGAGATGAAAAGCAATTTTATTAGTGTTATAAAGAAAAGAAAGCAAAAGCAAAGTTAAAAGTTTAAATAATTAAAATACAATAAACTTTTGAATGTTTCCAAACACTTTAAAATTCACGAAAGAAATTTCGCAATAGTCGATAATTCCTTATTGCAGAAACGAAAAATTGCATTTATTACATTGTACTAACATTTTATGATTCATCAGCATAATTAAATTTTAAAACACACAAACAAGTTTTCTTAGTTTTGTAGGGGGGGAAATAGAAAGTTGGTCTTCAGTTCATGTCAAATTCGCATAAAGCTGCTAATCAATAATATGAATTCAATACATTCAGACAGACACAGGCATTCGAAAGTCCAATTTTGGCACATCAACAGACGAAACGGTCAATGCACCCACATGTTCGCTCTTTCTGCTCACGATTGATTTTAACGCTTTTGAAGCTGTAAAGTACAAAGGTAAAACGGCGTCTCGTGACTTCAATACCAGCTTAACCTGTCTTTTGAAGGGCGCAGTGATAACCGGTTTTGCGCTTCATTTCACTTTGGTGTCATTTCTTGCCGCTTATTATTGTCCACACTTGAACTAGCGTACATATTTTCTCAAGTATCTATGTCTTTATATTCTTTAAGCTTTTTCTAGAGAGACAGCCGTGCTACAAAACTTAATTTGCACTATGATAATTACTTTTATACATACCCATGTATGTAAGTATGTCAGCAGTAAAGCGCACATTGCAAGCAACTTTTTATGTTAATTTTGCCAAGTAATTAGGTGTTTTGTAGACATTTGCACTTGGCGTAATGAAAAATTGTTTGTGATAAATCAGAACATACATACATACATACATATGTATGTACTATATGTATAAAAAGAAGTCATTATTGTTATGAAATTTAGAACGCAGAATTAGAACTATTCGAATGGTTGTTCCTTTGAAATCTGATATGACCGTTTTCAACAAAATTGTTGGCATATCTTAACAGAGCAAACTAACAGCAAGTAAATGCTTTGGCAGTTTAAAATCTTAGGCTACTGCGGAAGCTTAGAAAAGAAAAAAAGTTTTCGAGTCGCTCAAAAGTTTCTCATAAGGTTCCGAAAACCATATTTTCGAAACATTTAAGGTCGTGGATTTCACAACAGCCCAGATTCGCAAGTACTATTTTCAAAATTCCACTTTCATAGAAACCCTCCTTACCAAACGGGAATCTTATCGTCCAACAATTCTCTTTTCCTCGTTAGTGAGGACCTTTCCGGCCTTTTTACGCTCGACATTCACTCACCAGCTGAGTCTGGCTGACCATCAACATCCGTAAAAATCTCCATGAGAGGAGACGATCCTCATAGCGTTGGATTTGTCTAAAGTATACAACGCTACTTTAGGACATCGAACAATCCACACACCTCTGAAGGCAGTTTCTCAACCACCATAGAAATTTCCACCACCTCGTACGCATACATACTATATATTGACGACAGTTAATGGAATCGATGGCAAGTGTTCTAAAGTAAAGCGCTATCTCTCCATCTCACTCTTCTCTGCCAGGTGCTTAGCACTCTCTCCCACTAAATCCACATCAACCATATTCATAAACTTGATAAAGGAGTACAGACTGAACCTTAGCATCACAGTAGATAAAGTTAAAATTCCGACTGTTAACCTCCCCTTAGATTTGAGGTGTTAAATTCGACAGCCTGTGCTCAGAATGCCGCACCGATATAGTCGCCTGAACGCAGTGAAGCGTAGACGAGGAATATTCAGACGTGTCAAATTAATGCAATCTGGACGGTTGGAGGATGCCTCTCGATGTCTCTGGTTGAACATTTGCACAGCGCGGTCCACATTTCTTCCGGTTAAGGAGCATAAAGAGCTCCTCTTCAAGCAGTTTCTACTGGGATGTTTACGCAGTGAGATTACAGTGGAGCCAACAACATCTTCACCTACTTTCTATCAGTGAATGACGTACTTAGAAACGAAAAGCTCGAGTTGACCGAGAATCTAGAGTGACAACTTCGCATCTTCGTTCTGGGTACTGTAGCTGGTTAAACTCCTGTTTACCCATCTCTTTTCATTTTCAGCGAAGCTCACTCATCTACCACTCCTCTCTCTATGGTCTGATCCAAGCGGGACTAGATAATCGTTACAACATCAACAAAACCTCCTCCCTATTGCCAAAGAACTGGAACAGTTGATTTTCACAAGCTTCTCATGAAGCGAATTTTCACAAACAAAATCAAGACCGAATTAGGAGCATTACCGCGAATCAACAACTCCAAAATTGCGCATGATTACTTCCTAAAATATCAAAATCATAAACACTATGCATATTTTCGGCCATCTGGCTTTCACCTTTTTCAAAGAAAGTAAGAAGTGTGCTGAGTCAAGCAATCACAAACCGAAATATGTGAGAACAACATTAACACTGGAATATCGGGTTGTTATGGTTATTATTTGGAATCTTGCTTAGAAATGAATACGTTTTTGCTTTGAAAATCATGAACTTGAAAATCTGAATTTAAACTGTTATGAGCACATGTTGAATAAGTGCTTCTTGAGCTTCAAAGGCCAGCGTAGAATGTACGTTTTCAAACCTTCTGAGGTTGTAACCACCCATTAGTAAGTTTGCATGACGCATGCAGTAGGATTGTTGCCAATACTTCTCCTTGCCTACTAGTTCCCCCTTACGGAGCAGCTCCCTCATGGTATAAGGTCTAACCGCCACACAGGGTTTTGGTCCCACCATTCTAGTAGAAGCTGCACTGCGGGCAGCGGTCTCGTCAGCCAGTTCATTCCCGGCTGTACCCCCGTGACCTTGCACCCAGATAGGGTGCACTCGGTTACGAACTTATAGGCTGTTCGGCCTTTTTATGCATTCCTGCATCAGCAGCGATTTAATCTCATAACCAGAAATCGCTTTAAATGCTGGTAGGCTATCGCTGTATCGCCATACTACTTTGGTAGCGATAGTTGCGCAGAAGGTTTATCGCTACACACCGACACACCGAGTAGACTTCTGCCGGGAAAATGCTTGGAAAACTTCCCATAGGTATGGAAACTTTTACCGTTTAGTAATTATGCTCGTTGGGAGAAGGGATAGTGGTATTTCATGCTTTCATTTGTTGAGACGAGATTACCTTTCCTCTGCCACACTCCCATGTCCCATGGCCACTCCATGTCTATTTTGAATATCCTACCTTCGCTTACTAAAAAAATCATTTCCAACTTGTTTGTTTAATTCACTTTTATTTTCTTTTCTTCTCAATGATTATCGCAAAAACTTAAATGTGTAAGTATATTTAATAATTCTCAAATATATTTATATATGCATGTTTGTTGTTGTTTATTATTATTTTTTATTTTCAAATTGAAATCTCGTCTATCCACTGCTGTTGGGCATCTGTAATGACACACTTTGCAATGTGTTTGTCTGTATGTATATATGTGTGTATGTTATGTTGATTAATTTATTTGGATTTAATTTCACGATTTAGTTTCTCCTATTTATTTGAATTAACTACCATTTTTATGGGTTTCTTTTATATCTTGCTTTTAATAATATGCAACACGAATGAATAACTATTTTGGTCTGCAATTAATTATATATTTTTTTTTGTTTTAGTGTATATGTATGTTAAATATGTTTCTATAGGGTATTTCGTATTTCTTGGTTTATGCTTCATTTTGATTTGCAATAAAATTTTGCTTCTGCTCACTTTCACGGCTTTATGAGTATTATTTTCACATGCTTTTTTGTTTACTTTTTTCTCGTTTTCTGGTTTTTGGTTCTTTTGTGTTTAAAGTCTTAAAAATTTAAACATTATTTTTCAATGTTCAACATGCAGTTTTTTTAAGGGATTATCTTGCTATTTATCATATACTTTTTCTGATTTTTTTATAATTAAACATTAGTCAATCAACTTTACTACTTACAAGCTAACATTTTCTTTATTTACATTAAATTTATTAATTTCAAAAATTTATGCAATATGCTATTTATTAATAATTGTTGTAATAATAATTTGAATTTACTTTATTTCTTTTTTATTTTGTTGATAATATTTGCTATTAACTTGTAATACTTTTTCGCACATGCATTGCTCAAATGATTTTCTTGTGTTACTTTCAGTGTTTTTTTTTAATTTTTAATATTTTTAAATTATTTTTAACAATTCATTCATCCCAGCTTTAACTGCTTTACGCTTGTTTTTTGTACTTTTATATTTATATTTTTTTTAGGTTATGTTTTCATGCTTTAATTTGCCCTTTTTAAATATAAACTTTGGTTTTTGATATGACTTCGTTTCGGAATGAGTATAACAGTATTTTATTTGTAATGTTTCACTATTTTTTGTTGTATTTTTTGTATTTTCGTTTCAATAAAACTATTTGGAAATAATAAAAATTTTTATTTTTCAAATTTTTTGTTTTAAACTTACATATCTATATTTTTTTAAATATTTTTTTAATTTATTTTAACACACATGCACATACATACATCTTATTAATATTATTAATATTTTTGTTAAGGAATGAGATTAATTTTTTTTTTACTATTTACTATTATTTGTTGTATTTTGAGTATGTAGAAAATTTCTATTAATCCTAATTGTTTTTTTTTTAATTTTTTGTCTATAAACAGTTGTTAGTTCATAATTTTTTTTTTTTTTGGTTTTGAATAGATAGTTGAGAAAATCTTGCAGTTTGTGGTTATTTTTTGTTCACTTTTATTGTTACTTTTTAATTTAGTGATTTAAGAGACAGACTATCAAAGTTGTAAAATTCCCATTTGGTTATGTGTAAGTTTTATTTTTAACATTTTGTGTCAAATATTTTTTTTTAGATCAGCTGGTGTAGAAATTTTTTGTATTTACTAAAATTGTTTGTTTGTCAAATATTATTTTTAAGCCTGGCAACGAAAGTTAAAAGATGGGAAATGTATGAAGGAAGTTCACAAGTCGCGTTATTTTTTCATATTTTGAATAAAAATCGCAAAATTAGCTTTAAAATTCTTTTTATTTTTGTTGTGCAATTGAAATTTCCAAAACCATACTGCAGGTTTTATTCAATGTTGTATTCGCTTGTGCTAATCGGTCAGCTGTGTTTGTTTACATTTATCATAAATGCTGCTGAGGTGAATATTTAACGCATTTATTAATTGAATAATAACAAATACGAGTATTATTTCGTTAAATAAAATCAATTAAAATGGAGTAAGGAGTAGTTCGGGAAATACTGTTACTTTGTTTGTTCCAATTTACAGCTATCAAGCAAGGACTGTTAATATTCACCAAATAATAGCACTTGTGATCTTCCCAATTATGCCCCGTGTCCAAAATATATGTATGTATTAGCAAAATTTAAAAAGTGATCCTTACAAGAAAAAGTAAAATAGAAAAAGTTCTTCTTTTGTTTCGTATACCTAGCGAGGGAAAAAAGTTTAAAAAACAGCTCGAGGTTTAGTCATTTAAAAATTGAAGGCTTTAGAAATAGGTTGTAGGAAAATGTCTACCATATATTGTTGATCGCCTCTATGGTTTGTCGATACAACTGTTGTGAAGCGTTTGTCTTCGGAGTGGTACAATTTTTAGACTGGTATATAAATTTTTGGGAATTTCCAAGAAATTGTATATAAATATCATCGGGAAAATAATCAAAAAGGCCCTTAATGACTAGGGAGATCTGCTGAGAAGTTTTGCATAGCAAAAACTAGAGAATAATAAAATCGTGAAAATTTTCTACTATCATTGACGTGGAAGATGCATTCAATAATGCACCTGCACGGATATCGGTTATTGCTTTATTTTGACATTGATCAGAATCTGTTGGCCTGGTTAGCATGCTTAGCTTTGTGATAGTCGGCATCTTGCTGATCAATGAATTAATACTGCTATGCGTCAGGGAGAACTGTTTGTCTGTTATGCGGATCTCCGTTCAGCAATCAATCTTAATTGTCTATCCCGTATTGTAGAAAGGGGTCTTTAGATCTCCGCCAACTGGGTGCACATTGAGGACTGGGCTTCCAAATCCCCTTTAAACTGGAATTCCAGAGTAAGAGCAATATTGGCTCAACACGAGTATCCACCGTCCAATACTAACATAGCATTATGAAAAACTACCCTATAAAACCCGTAGAACAGTTTCAACCGGCCTGCTTATTGGAAATTAAGAGCGGAATGAAAACTGCGTCAACTAGAGTTCTGGAGGTTATCCTCGACATTCGGCCAATACAAATACAAGTGAAGTATGAGATAATTCTTACGGGTTGGCTCATGATTTTAGGCCACTGGAGTCATATTAGGCGTCACCATGTTAACATAATCAATCTCGGCCGTAGCGTTAATACTAAGTCTCACTGTGTTACGTTATGCGAGCAGCCAACAACTAGACTCTCAGTAGGTAACTCGGTTAAGGTCATCTGTGTGCTAGGTATTCAAAGAGTACTAGGTAGTTATATAGGAATAGAAGCAAATGAAATGGCAGACGAGCTGGCATGTACGGTGGCGTCTAGATACATAATTACCTACACTGTCCCAGGTCAATCAGCTTTTTATAGGGCTGTTTGAAGCAATGAACTCTAAGGTAACACTTCAGGTCTTCGAACACAAGCAACACAGCACATACCACAAAGTTACTTTGAGGTAATATTACTGGTGGACAGCTCCTATTTCTGGGCAAAAAGAAGCTTAGTAACATTGAAATAGTAATCAGAGGTCACCTACCCTTAAGAGGAGACGCCAGAACATTATCTATGCGAATGCCCAGCCACGGAGTTAATAGATAAAGCTTCATTTGGCTGTCACCCAGGAGCACAATATACTTAAGGATGGCTTATGTATGGACGCCTGCAGTCTAATGCTCTCGCGCGAAAGACAAGTCTCGATGATTGGCAAAAGCAATGGGATGCGGCAGTTAAAGGAAGATGAACACGTAGACTAATTAGGAATCTACCGTCGTGGGTTGAAAGACGACACGCTGAGACAGACTTCGGTTGCATAGTTTTCGGCAACCCACAAGACAAGTTAAAATTTGAAGCCTATAGTTGTGTCCACTTTTTAATAAAAAAAATATTCGTTAGCAGAAACAAAAAAAATGAAAAATTTTAACAAACCGAAATGTTAAAAAAGCCTTAAAATATAGTTTTAACACTAATCTATGTACATTTTTTTTTTGTTCTACATTAATTTTCTGCAATACACATATAAATATAAGAATTTACATATAAAAAACAAGCTTCCCTTTGCAATTCATAAAAAGTGTACTTATTGTCGTTATATTTATGAATATTTTTTATAACCATGTTTTGTCCTTTACAATTAATTAAACATTTGCTTCGTTTGCTTTATTTGCTATATAACTACATATGTTATATAATTATAATATATAAATTAATTATTGACTACTACAAAGCACACGATATTTATGTACTCACAGGCTGTATTTAAGTTATATGAAATTGGCGGTTTTTTTATTTTATTTTTTTAATTTTATTTTTATTTTTATGTGCTTAATTGTTATGCATTTTTATAATTTTTTTTATTTTAATTTTAATTATTAAATTAATTATTAAAATTTAAGTCAAATAAAGGCAAATAATCTTTTATGTGCTTTTTGGCGCAAGTACTTTTAGTAGGTAAGCATTTTTGAAATTAAATATGAAAATAAAATATAAAAATTTAATAAATATAATTTATTAGTTAAAAAAAAATTTTAAAATTTAATGCCCTCAAGACAATTTTCTAAGTTTTCTGTTTTTTATTACAAATATTCTACTAAATTTTTTAATTTTTTATTATTTCAAGATTTTACTAACTAGTTACTCTTTACTCGTTACTCGCACAACTACTTACTGTATGAACTAGTACGTTTATTTACACAAATAAATTAATTATAAATTGGCTCAGTTTATTTGTATGTACAATTTTTAGCACTGTTCCGTTAATCGCATGACACACATGGCGTAATGTAAACGACAAATATTTTGCAAATAATCATTATTGATTATTCGGTTTATTTAATAATATCACTTAATTGACGAGTGTATGGTTTGTTCCTTAGTTCGCTATTATGTCTATTATTATTATTTGAATTTGTAGTTATTGTACCGGTTATTTTGGTTATCTGCTTGGCATACATATTTATACAGTATGTACCATATGTATGTATGTATGTAACAAATGTGGCTTGGAATTTATTTTGTTGGGAGCTTTGGTTTGCAATTTTTTCGGTTATGTTTGGTATTTATAACTTATTTGTTTTTGTTTTTGTCATTTCAGTTTTGTTTTTAATAGAAAATGTATATTTGTAGTTGCTGCAAAAATTACTACTCTCAATAGTGATTGTCCAGATACAGAGAAAGTGGGAGAGAATCAACTCAATTAAGTTACTCGTTTTAATTACTTTCTTTGTTTGTAAATACCTACAATACATATACATATAATTACATAAGCAAAATGTTCAGCTTTTAACTACTCATGTTTGGCAAAATTTCTGTAGGGAAGAGTTACGTTATACTGATATAGTACTTGATGTGTGGGTGAAATTATAGAAATTAAGAAATTTTACATAGAAAAATGACAAGAAAAATATTAAAAATAAAGAAAATTAAATATTATGTTTCGATATTAAAGTAAAAATAAAAAATATTTTTCAAAGCATATAAAAAATATTAAATTATCTGAAGAACTAGATGTGTGAGTATAATAACAAAAATTAAGAAGTTTTTGTTAAAAAAATCACAGGAAAAATTAAGAAATTTGTAAAAAAAAATATAAAAAAGTACAATTTAATTAAAATTTTGCACTTCGAAATAAAACAAAATTATATGTTATGTTTCAATATTAAAATAAAAATATAAAAATATTTTGTAAATTATATAAAGAATATTAAAATGATCTCAAAATATATTTTGCGGTTATTATAATTTTTACAAATAATAAAAGAAAACGAAATTGAAAAAAAAATTAAAAAAAGTATTTTAGGAAAATTCCAAAATATTTAAAATTTATTAAATCATATTGCTTAGATAAACATAAAAATATTTTAATTTTTTAAGATTTAGTTTTAAAAAGCTAAGTATTTAGCCAAATTAGAATTTCAATCGATTTTTTTTTTAGTTTTTTAAGCATTTAAGATTTTATGCCATGAAATCGAATAACTTTTTACAAAAGAGGATTAATGGCATTGAAAATAATTTTTTTTAATTTATTTTTTAGTAATTTATTTTCAAGTTTATACACATTAAAAGTAATAAAAATTGTATAGTTAATCAATTTATTTATGTTAAAGCACAAAAAATTTCCCATTGTACTTCAAAAAAGTATAAACTATATAGCAAATAATAAATTAAAAATAATTAAAAAAAAATGTTTTTAGGAAAGTTTTCTTAAATAACACACTTTAAAAAATCTAAAAATTAAAAAACAAATGAAAAGCAAATCAAAAATAAATAAAAAAATATTGTTATATTCCTTTGTGCTTCAAATAAAAAATTATATAACAAACAGAAAAAAATTAAAAATATGTAACAGAATAAATAAAAAAATGTTTTCTTTAAAAAAAATAATTTAAATAAATCTAAAAAATTAAAAAAAAATAGAACTATTATCAAAAATATAAACGATATATATTAATATATTCTTTTGAGCTTTAAATAAAAAAATTTTAAATTATATAACAATAAAAAATAATTGTAAAAAATATGCTTTTAACAAAGTTCTCTTAAAAAAATATTTTAAAAATCTAAATAATTAAAAAAAAATAATTAAATAAATAAAAAAATGTTTTCCTTAAAAAAAAAAATAATTTAAATAAATCTAAACAATTTAAAAAATAGAACTAATATCAAAAATATAAAGGAAATATATTAATATATTATATTGGGCTTTAAATAAAAAAAATTAAAAATTATAAAAAATTTAAAAAAATTATAAATAATTGTAAAAAAATATGTTTTTAACAAAGTTCTCTTAAAAAAATTATTTAAAAATCTAAATATTTTGAAAAAGATAAAAACAAAATCAAAAATAAAAATTTTAGTAACATAACTCTTTAATTAAAAATCTATTGCTTGCAGCACATTATTCAAAAAATATATAAAAAATAATAAAATTAAAAAAATTCATATTGAAATATTAATTTAAAAATAAAATTATAAAAAATCTTGAAAAAATCTAAATTGCAAAATAAAATAAGAAATACAACAAATAATACATATAAAAACAATTTAAAACATATAGTAATAATATATTTTTCTTAAAAAAATATATTTGCAACAGTTAAATCTGAAACTTACAATATCAATAAGCATTCGAAATAAATTTAAAAAAAATCTTCTCACATGTTCAAAAAATATAATTTTTTGTTTTTAAATATAACTTGCAGTTAAATTTTAAATTTCATGAAAAAAATAAAAGCATGAACTATATTTTTTTTCTCTTTCTATATAAATATCTACATTTATAATAATAATACTTCTTATTTATTATTAAATTATTATGAATTATTATTTATATTATAGAATTTTTTTTAACAACTACCTACGCTTCTATATAATTATTAAGAATAATTAATTATTTAATAATAGCCTCAGAAAAATTAAGTTTTCACAATTGTTTTTGTTGTTCACTAACACTTTGGCGTTATCTTTGCAGTTGTGTTGTTGGTGCCGGCAATGGCAGCCAACTGTTTTGAATTGTACTAAACGAAAGTTAATTATTTACACTAATAAAAAAAATACTGTTTGAAAAAAAGTTTATTTATTTAATTTTTAAAATTTACTTACAATAAGCAACATATGTACAGAGCATTTAATTTTTTTATTCTTATTTTTTGCCTTGAAAATGAAATGATAATGAAAAACTTGAAAAAAGTGGTTTTTGAAATAATAATAATTAAAAACAAGACGGCACTACATGCCACACAGTTAAAGAAACAATAAATTTTTTTAAAGACAATTTTTATGAGCCCACAACACGATATATCGTGGCCCTGTGGCATGGGTTTCAAGATCATGTGATGTTACACCGCTGAATTATTTTTGCTTCTCAAAGCAAATAATCCCGAGATGATTGACTCCTTGAAAGAGAATATTTGGCGTGTTATTGCTGACATACGGCACCAATTACAATGGTTGAAAATTGGGTCTCTCGCTTGCAATTTATGCAGCGATCCCTTGCCTAAAATATTTTGGAAATATAATGATAAATTCTAATCTTTATAATAGTCATTCTTGACTATAACTTAAAATTAGATACGTTCCATATCTTATAGAAAAGTGCATGTCTAAAAAAATATGTATTTTTTCTCTTAAAAATATTGTACAATAATAAAATAAAATTAAATAAAATAAACAATAAAATTATTTATAGCAGCCGTAGCTGAGAGTGTACATGAAGTCTGTGGAGAATTGATTCGACGCCGGTCGCTGTAACTCGGACTGTCGATTGGAATGAGTTGGCGCATTTTACATCGAGAACTTAAATTGAAAGTCTACAAAATACAGCTTGTGCAAGAACTGAAGCCGCTCGACCACTTCAAGCGACATAACTTCACTCCATAGGCTCTTGGAAAGTTCCACGAAGATCCGATGAGGCTCATTTTTAATTAAACCTGAAGAAATTCAAGAGCTGCCATTTCATCCACCATCGGTCCATATTTCTTCAATAAAAGATGCCGGTGAGCGTAACCGTCAATGGTAACCGTAATCGCGTCATGATAACCTACTATTTGATGCCTGAAATTGAAGCTCGGGATCTCAGCGACATTTGGTTTCAAAAAGACGGTGCCACTTCCCACATATCGCATCAATCAATAGATTTATTGAGAGAACATTTTGGTGAGAACACTTTGGTCGATTGGTTCTTAAGATCGTGTGATATCACACCGTTAGGCTTTTCCCTGTGGGGATATAGAAAGTTTAAAGTCCATACGGACAATCCTGCTTCGATTCAGCCCTTGGAGCAAAACATCACGCGTGTCATTCGCTGGTTACCAGTCGAGATGAGCGATATTGCGATTTTTTAAATCACTGTGATTTCAGTGATTGCTATTTTTAAATCACTGTGATTTTATATTGCTATTGCGATCGCAACTAAGTCGACGTTCAAACGTCGTTGTTGTTGTTGTTGTAGCGGCAGATTCTGCCAATTTGACACTGTTTGGCCGAATAAAAGTCCGGGTCTGTTCCACTTACGTAGACCCGACTGTCGTGGGAACGACGGAAACATTTCGTCGTTATTGGCGGCAAATTCTCTTTTGTCTCCTGTAACTCGAGTCAAGTTTTTCCACCTTTCTTTTCACTACATTTTCGCAAATGTTGGAGCGGTTCGGCTACCTGACACTTAGAGCGTATTGCATAGTTCATTTGTATGTTGGTATGATAGTTTCACACGTTTCTTAAAAGGAATTACCATTAGTGTGGTAATAATTTGTTTGTTTAGAATACCCGCTTTTAATATTTTCAAGACCAAATAATTAACGCGAGTTTCCTAATCTTTGGGAAAATATTAAAAACGCGTAATTTTTTTATTCCATCATTTTTTTCTAAAATTAATTAGTTACAATTCTTGTTTTCATCACAAAAATCAATCACAGTGAATTCAAAATTTTGATTCAAAATTTGAAATTTAAGTAGTCCTGGTCATGATTCAAAAGTGTTTGAACATTACCAAGGGTTAATTCGTATTTTTGTAATTAAAATTTTTTTCTACTTCATTTAAAATATAAATAAAAATATGAATTTAAAATAAATAAATGACTTGAAAAAAATAAATGAAAAGAAGGCCAAAAAAATATTCAACAAAAATAAGTGTTATATTTTAAAAATGTATATATTTACGATAGTAAAAACATGTTATTTATTGTGGCACAATAATTTTGTTTGTTTAAAATATCTTTAAATAAATTTTAAATTTTTTGTTACCACATATTAGCTGCGTAATAATGAATTTATGTTTATATTTACAAATAATTTGTTGTAATGTTCTTTTAGTGCTCCAAATGTAAATATTGCACCAAAATTCTTCACATTATATTTTTAACGAATTTTCAAAATGTCAAATGTGTGTATGTACACCTAAGAACTAGCTAAAATTACCCATACTTTTATTGATTTTGCTACTTACATATACATATATATATAACTATGTACTTAAATTTATTTACATACAAAAATGCAACAACCTCTAATAACAACATCTGCATATTTAACCTCAAATATTTAGTATACATATGTATGTACAAGTCATATCTATATATGTATATTATATGTATGTGTGTATATTAAGCCTATATATAAATTTATAACGCTAAATTAACGGTAAGTTTAACATTCGCTATTTGCAAGTTTGACGCAACTTAGACTACTTGAACTTAGCTGCTATTTACTGCCTTCTCACTATTGTTTGTAATTGTTAACATTTGATTTCCTTGTATGTTAATTGGTTTTTGTTGTTGTTTTTGGTTACTTATTCTTCTTTTTGTTTAATATTCTTCTTCACATGCATATTCGCTCACGTAACAACTACATGAATATTATGCTAATTATGTTAAATTCATTTTATTTTTGTTTTTGTAATGCCTGACACACACACGAATACGAATAAGTTATATTTCGTATATCTATGTATTTATGTATGTATGTGTGGTTGTAAAGGACATTGAGTACTTAATTGTAAGACCTTGAAGCATTAACGAATATGGAAACACGCGTGTGTTTATGTGTTTGTGAGAGTGTGTGTGTGGGAGTACGTAGTGGAATTCATATCAACAGCTTGTACTAAACGCATATTTGACAGATAATTTGGCGCAACGGCAGATGGCGGGCAACAATCCTCATGCCCGAGATTGTCAACTGCCGTGTGTGTGTTCGGATTTCGTTGCAGCATTGGCCGGAGCGTCATGCGCTTGCTGTTCGTGGCCACGCTGCTCACGGCTGGGTGGTGCCGTTGCTGTGGCCGCAGCTGATGTGGAAGCAGTAGGTGACATTGTTGTTGCTGTTGATGATGGCGGCGTTTCATTATCTCTTGGCATATCCGGCACCGCACAGGCATCGGCTGCCGACGTGGAACTGTATGTCGACATGGGTCGTGAGCTACAGCAGCTGGTGCTCGACGAGCCAGAGCTCTCGGTCACCGGTGCTGTTTGTAGTGAGGGTCATCTTACCGCTTGTGCACCTTCATCAGGTGTATCACTCTCGCTGGTGTTGCTGCTGCTCTCGCGCATGTCTGTGGGTGTGGCTGTTGTTGTTGGTGGTGTTGGTGTTGCTGCCGTTACGTACGGTGGCGTTGTCGCAATTGGAAGCGCAGGCAGTACAGCTTGTGGTAGTGGTAGTTCTTCGGATTTAGGTGACTCTTCGGTTAATGTCTCCAGCACAATGATTTCATTGGCATCCTGGGGATAATCGTAGAATACTTTCGATGTGTCACCCTGTATATTAACATCGATTGGTGCATTCAAATCGATCGGTGTGGGTGGTGAAATCTCTACCGTTGGTCCCATTGTAGTCTCAGATGTAACTAGTTCTTCATTCGTTGGTGGATAATAGTCGTAGACATGTGCGGACGTTTCGGGATATTCGTCGGAGAAATCGCCACGTGGTGGTTCTTTGGGACTATCCACCATTATTTGTACGACCGGCTGTTGCATTGGCAACAGTTCATCGAAGCGTATATCTTCAGAACCTGGGCTGATATGTATTTGCGGTGGTTTGAATTTGTCTGAGAGGGAAGAAAGGAAAAATATCAAAATTAAATTCAGTGTGTTGTTCTTGAAATCCTTTTTGGTAGAGTAACGAAGAGTTCGGGAGCTTTCGGGAGCGTTTCATAAGATCATAGCGCTAGGTGGATGAGATTTCGCAAAGCATTGGAAGGTACTTTTTTGGACAGGAGTCTTATTCAACATAATCTTTAGATTACTGATCGCTGTAGCTAGCTACAGAACCTTTCGAAACATGGTGTCATAATCGAGGGTTAAAAAGCAGGACTTGAGAGTCATAACTGAATGAGCAATATAAGCCTTTTTATCCGAAGATATCTTAGATCTTAGCGACTCATTTTTCTGTTTCGATATATGTTTTGAAGATCAAGAGGTTTTAAAGTTATAAGCAGTTCTATCTTCTACACTCTGTGATTACGTAAGCTCCGTGGATTTTTCACAGAAGAACTTCGAACAAAAAACTATCATATGTATGTATATAAATCACAAAATGTATAGTCCTGGTTTCTAAGCTCTTCAAAAAAATTATTTTTAATGCTAAAGCTACTTGACTTAGACCACAAAAGCTTCTCAATTGAAAACTATTGAGTAGTATACAAAGGTCTACAAAACTGTACCTTAGCGTCGTTCATTTTACACCGAAGACACAAGAAGAAAAAATATAAAACGGCGCAACAGAATTATTTTTCGTAAATGATACATAGCTGAAGTTACAAAAAGACATTCCAAATCAATACGAAGTTATCCGAAGTAAAGTGAACATGTTTTCCAAGTTCAAATACAGTACTTGCGCTTACGATCGGACACACAATCAACGTCGCCTACAAGCAAAGATCCGATCTTTTAACTCTGACTTTAAGACCAATACATAGCACCCGTGGTATAGCCAGCAAAGGTCGCTCTAAGACTCCAGGAGTCAGTGTATATAAAAAAGTTCAAACATGGGAATTCGGAAATTCGCTTTTCTATCAGCATACCAGAAAAGTTGACCCACTGTGTCACAGAGTCTGCACCCCATGTCTCTTTTTCTGCTCACATATATCATCAAAGGATATGTGAACGGAGCGAAGTCGCTGGTGAAGAGGCGCAGTGTGCTTTTTTAATAACGAGTTGAAACTCGGAGGAAAGGTTGTAGGTGGAATTTGCTGCAAGAAACTTTGCGTCCAACTTAGCTTTAGGCTAACAGATCACTGCAGTGTAAGTTAGTTATAATTGGCTGTGATTAAGACAGAAGTGGATGTATTATTACGAAATGCACTCTATTTCAGGGAAGTGCTGAGCGGCAATATTAGCTTTGAACTCGCTCACTTTGGGTGTCATAGCGGAAAAGCTGGAAACTGTGCAGCTGATGAGCTCGCAATATGTGGCGCCTTCGTCCCACTTTCATCGGCGTAGGAACCAGCTGGATCCACGATGTCCAAGCAATAGACCTGTGGATCTGGCAAGAGATTAGTTGGTCGATGACGAGCTTCTGTGGGACTGTGAGATCTTTCTGGCTTCGAGTAGGGTTCGAGAGATCCTTTGAACTATTTGCTCTCAGCCAAGTTCATCTTGTCTTAATCGTAGGAGTTCTTGCTGGACATATAGGCATTCTATAAATATCGTATGTCTGTATGGGCGAAGATGAGGTCTTTTCCAATTTTTACAAGACTGACACTGAGACATACGGGCTGTCATACTTTCTGCGAATTCAGAGAGAGGGCCGAAACTGATATTTCTTTGATAATAATAAGATAGTTTTAGGTTTCACAACGGTCCGATATTCTGAGCTGTCGATAACTGTTGGCAATTGCAATAGAAATGGCCTTTAAACCTAATCTAACCTAAGTTAAGATCGACATATTTGTGTAACTGTGAACAGCCTGAAGAAACTCAAATTCCGGAAAATATACTTGTATCTCGGTAATATTTTTAATGTTACTGCAACAAGTCGAAGTAATACAAAAATGTGAAAAAGATTTAAGAATAAAAATATATACTATATAGAATGATTCTTCTAATTTGAAACAATATTTAACAACAACACAGTTACAACAGTTAAACACATAAGATTCAACCACCGACTCATTTCAACTCACCAATTCCGCCTGCTGGGGACATACCACCCGCACCGACATTCTCCTCATCCTCCTCCTCTTTATACTCCTCACTCTCCCTATGCACCAGTACATGGACCAATGTTGAATTTTCCGGTCTCAAGCCCATCGGACCCGATTGCTGGTCGGGTGATGGTTTCGTTACGATCACTTCCGGTGCTGAACCATCGGCTGAAATAAATCAATTTGAAACGATTTTAAGTGAAATGTGCTCCAGAGTTTGTATAATACCATCGACACACATACAGACAAAAGCATTTTTGTTAACTCTTAAAGCGCTTTGTGCTGACAAACCTCTTTCAAGCGGTGGCTTTTTACGTATAAAACTGGTGGCACGCTTGCGCGTGGGCGTTGGCGCTATTTGCGTTGTTAATGGTTGTTGTTGTTGCTGCTGTTGCTGTTGGGTTTGTCTATCGGTGGCTATGGTTGTGGAGGAAATTGCTGTTGTTATTGGTGAGATGCCTGCGTTGGTGTGGAGGGGAGGTGTGTGAGAAAAACATTTGAATTTGCATAGAAGGGCGAAGGCGAAACATTAAGAAATGTACAAGTATGCATACACAAATATACACATACAAATACATACAAACTTACACATATACGAATACGAATTAAATTGAGCTTACGCACGCACACACACGCAAACAAACAGCAATAAAATATACACATACATATTTACAAGAAATATACATCTATACACACATACATACAAACACACACACACAGCGACTTAAATTTATACATATATACATATATTGTTTGTATGTATATATGATGGTATAAATACATATATGTCTACATAAAATTATTTACGAAATGTGTGTGAGGTGAATGGATTCATTTTTACAGTGTGGGGAATGGCTTAAAATCATTTTGAACTCGAATATGTGTTTGAATTTTCAAAAACGAAAAATAAAATAGATTTTATGTGTCTACTAGAATTTACAATGGGGAATGGGAAATGGGTGGTGAAGGTGGAGTGTGCTTTGACGTACTTCCAAGGTTAAATAGGACAGCGTACAACAAATGTTGAAATTTCAAAGAATTACATAAGTATTTACAGTTCAAAGAATGTTAAAAGGAATGTGTGTGTGTATTACGTTTCATATACCATCTGATCAAATTTTACCCGGACTGGTATATACGAGTATAAACTGCGCGCACAAAACGAACAGATAAAAAATTTTCCTAGACTGGCAGAAGTTTCATTTCCATTTCTGATACATAGTACCCGGGGATAGCGAAGTTCGCTCTAAGACCCGAGAGCTGGGTATATAAAAGAGTCCAAACATGAAAATTCTGAAATTAAAATTAAATGTTTTTCAACATCGTACCTGAAAATGTAACCCTCTATGTCGCAGTGTCCCTACCAGTGGGCTTTTTGCTGCCCTCATACCGACAAGGGATATGTGGACGGAGCGCAGTCGCTGGAGAAGAGGATCAGTGAGGTTTTTCACTAAACGGTTGAAACTTCGAGGAAAGGTTGTGTGGGGAATTTACTGCAAAAAATTTTCCGTCCAACTTAGCTTTAGGCTACCGGTTCATTGCAGTGTATTTTAGTTAGAATAGGTTTCTACGAGTATTAAGACAGCAGTTGTTGTATTCCTTCGAAGAGCACTCTAATTCAGGGTTCTCATTCACTCCCACAGCAGAGCGGCAATATTAGCTTTGAGGAATTTGCTCTAGGCACCTTTCTCGACATCGTGGTGGCCTTCAACAATTTGCGTCTGGAGGCAATGCTTAAAGCCCATGAAAAGTTTGAAGAGGGATCGAACCCCAAGCACCTTATATATAGTCTTCTCTTCGACAGAACTGTCGTAAAGGAGTGGGGTAGTGCATCCGGAAAGGTTAATAAAGGCTTCCCGCAGGGTGCGATACTTTTCCCACTTCTCTGGATCTTGGTGCTTATGGATCTATTTAAAGAACTCGAAGAACGAGGCTGTAAGGTGACAGGCTATGCTGACTTATGATTAAAAAAAGATTAAAGAAAATGGATCTTCATTACCGTCTAAGAGCTACCTGGAGGATACCTCAGCGTGATATCCAACTGGGCGAATAGAAACGGCTTAGCCGTCAACCCAAGTAAAACTGAAATAGTTTTAAGTGCTATGAGTTATAAGATCCCTAACGTGATTCTTCACTCCTTCGGGCGTTCACGTCTTCAGCCAGTTTATAAGTTGAAACACCTAGGGATTATCCTTGTTAGAAAGCTTTCATGAAGGCTAAATATTGAGGAGAGAATAAGAAAAGATGCTTTATATTGCTATAGTGCAACTATAGGGAAAAAAGTGGGAACTCTCACCAAAGGTAGTGTTTTGGCGCTCGAAAAGGCAACACTTGCATAAAAGCTTGAGCATGTCCAACGAGCACCTCTCATCAACAATAACACTTAATGCCATTTAAAAAAAAATAGCACACGTGAACATTGCCGTTAGGTATATAAGCTGGGTATACAAAGGGTTCCGAACAAGGGCCGATTTTCTCTTCTACTTCAATTGCATTCCTGAAAATTTTGTTCACTGACTTGCAGAGGCCAGTCGGGGGGACTTTTTCTTTGCTCACATATCGATGAAGGAGATGTGAATGGAGAAAAGCTGATAGAGAAGAAGCGTTGTGAGGTTTTTCACGGATGGTATTTCTGTAAGGAACTCTCAATCTTAAGCTTTAGAGGATCATTGTAGTGTTTTTCAAGCAGAAGTGTCTGCTATTAAGGCGGCGGTAGAAGTACTGCTGCGAAACTCAGCCTCTTTCAAGGAGGTGAACATTCAGACAACGGGAACGCTGGCAACTGGAAAGCCGATGAGATAGCCAGAGACGCACCGTTGCCTCACTCACATCGGAATGGGATGGCGTTGGATTTCCATTGGCATCTTTTGTTCTAGCACTTGACCAATGGACAATAGATGCGCTTAGCAAAAGTTCTGGTTGACGACCAGTTCCTGTGTGACTGCTAGGTCCCTCTGACAGAGAGTACACCAAAATATCTATTGAGCAAAGTTCATCTTACCACAATTGTAGGAGTTCTTACTTAAAATATGTCGGACGCTAGTTATCAAAGTTGTATAGAGGACGGTGAGCTTTCTCCTTCATTGTCCAACCTTTGCAACACTGAGGCTGAAACATGTCGGTAGTCTTGCCTTCGGCGAATAGCCGAAACTGATATTAGCCGTCTCAACAAATTTGTGACAGGCTCATCGCTCACGGTATTCACCAGTTTCGACTCCCAATGATTTTTTTTTCTGTGTTTGAAACTAAAAAATACCCTTTGAGGTACGCGCTAAGAGTCTAAAGGCTATCCCATTCCAGGCTTTTAACAAGTGTATGGAAAATTGCGTAGAACATTAACATGTTTTGATTTGCTCAGGAGCCTAATTTAAAGGCGACAATAAAGATGTGTATTAAAATACTTGAAAATGTAATTTTTTGCTCAGTCTGAGTCAAATTGAATCAGATGGTATGTGTCTTACGTTTCATATAGATACAAGCGTTTATTCGTGTTCTTGAGTGGTTTATGGTGATTTTGAATTGTGTTTCACTTTTAGTTGTGCGCTTCTGTGCTTGCTTGTGTTAGTGCGTGTGGGTGTGTGTGTGTTAATTTTGTGGTTGATTTTACAATTTTTAGATAATTACTTTTTCTATGCACTGATGGTGATGTTAAGCTATCATCGACAGCATCCTGATGGCGCAAAAAGAAATTATAAAAGCTTCGACGGCGATTCGATCGAGGCGCTTCCACGAATATGCTACCGCTTTTGTGACACATTGTATTGTTGATGTTGTTGTTATTTGTTGTTGTTGTGAGGTAATTTTATTTTTACGATTTCATGTGTGGCAATTTATGAAGCATAATACAGAATTATGAAAAAATATATAAATGTAAGTGAGACTTTAGTTATTTCTTAGATATTTGCTTAATTTGCTTTTATTATTTGTTTTTTTTTTTGGGTTTTTGTCCCATACATAGAAATGTACGTTTCACTGTTATCGAAAATATTGAAAATTTGCAAATTTTTGACGAAATCTTTCAGCAGTTGCTACAACACAGGACACACTGGGAGTTACTACATTAATATGCATACGCTTAAGATATAAATAAAAGACATAAATATTATAATGTATATATTGCTAAGCTAATATAAGTATGCACTAACAATGGAAAAATTGGCTATTATATGACATTTTGAGATTAGAGGTTTTCAGTTGGCAAATTATTGTTTCTCATTAAGGTTCAAAATTTTTCTTTTGCTTAATTTTAAAGTACAATGTCTTGAAAATATACTGTCAAAATTTCAGACAGAAATTCGAAATATTTCGGGAGTTATAACAATATAGCGCCTCGGAGTCCAACTTTTAAGGTCGACCGAACTTTAAACGCGTTTTTCTCAAAACATTGTTTTTCTGGTCGGCCCGGGTCCTAACTTTTTTTCTACTGAACCGATTGCTTTCAAATTTTAACAGGCTGTTCTACACACTTATAGTTCTCGTCGGTACTAACGAGAATTTTTTTCACCCCTAACTTTTTATTTTACAACCCTTTCTTTGCTAAAATAAAAGGACTTTTTTTCAAAGTCCGCCATTTTGTTATTTACCCTTGAAATTTAACTTCAGTAGTTCCGACCAGAATGACATGTCTATAGATTAAGAATAATCAAGAATATTTGATTTCAGATAACATCAAGAGCCAAAATCACCCGGGCCACCCACGTGCATTTTTTTTGAGGTTCCAACTTCGAGTGACAATAATAATAGTAATAAAGTATTAAATTTTTTCAAATAATTTTTTTTTTTATATTTTTTTTTTATATTTCAACACTCTAAATATTCAAGATAATTCATTTTTATTTTCCTATAAAAAACAACACTCCAAAGAAACCATGAAAATAGGCATAAGTTACCAGACTAGTACCTTAATTTCTAACAAACGTTTCGATTAAGAATGTTTCCTAAACGGTTCAAGAAATTCTATTAGTCCTCGTTCTTGCCATACAAAAAATGTCAAATTAATATTTTTTCAAATTCGAATTTGTTTAAGTCATTGGGCGAGTGATTGGCGCTAAAAATATTTTTCAACTGAAAAAGGTTTGAGTCAGTCAGCTTCTGCGAGAAAATATTCAAAACTATCTTTCTTGAAACTGTACATTTTTAAATCGCACGACAATGACATTAAGAAACTCCTGCACGTATTTAATTGAAATTTCATCTGTACTTCGCAATAACCTTATCTAGTTAACTACGAGTATGAACGATCAGCGAGACGGGCTGATTCGATTTAGTCATGTCTGTCCATCACTTCGCCTATATAAATACGCACTGGTCCCTAAGTTTTTGAGGTTTGGATTTGAAATTTTGCACAGGTTTTTTTATATACAGAGTGTTTTATTTGTCGAAACCGCCGATATCGCGCAAATAGAACATATTATTTAAGTAGCTGCTATACAAACTGAGCGATGCGGAAGAAGTGCTTGTAAGGCAAACTTTTACTTTGACGTGATATCTTGAAGAAATTCGACAAAAGTTATTATCCAAAATATTGCTAAAATCTTCGAAAATATTTTTCAGATTGGACTACTATAGCATATAACTGTCATATTACTAAGTAATCAAAATCAAGTCCTTGTGTGGAAAACTCTTTTATTTATCAAGTTATCTTCATGAAACTTGGCCTATATTAATATCCAAAGCACCACTATAATCTGCCAATAATTGAAATAATTATCTTTTTGTACTCTCTTATGATATAAAAATGCATCTTTAAAGGGTATGTGCAGCCCAAGTTAACGTTTTTTCTTGTAGAGGCCCACCTAAAAAGTTACTTTCGAATATTAGTCCTGTAGTCATCATTTTGTATCTAATAAATGTATGTTTAATGGAGCGCGACAGAGAGAATAATCTGCCAAAGGCCCGTTTTGAAGCCTAACGCCTTAAGTAAGCTTTTATCCTTGTAGTACTCGCTTTTATCATTTACATTTATGCCATTTAAAATATCATCTAACCGAAGTCTCTGATTACCGATATTCCTATGGCTTACAAGTGAAACTATTAAATATTTAGTCCAAAATAGATTTTAGGCAGAAACATTTGTTTGCAGGTTTTAATGAATTTTTAGGGTTCTTTCCTTTGACTATCATAGAAACGTGAACCAAACACGAACAAACATGCGGGAATTATATAATACATTCCATGTATGCTTAACTTTATTAAAAATAGTGTTCGAAATTAAAAATGGGGACTAATTGTATACGACATAGAAGTAAAATATTATTGATCACATTTTTCGAAACTACAAAAATTCTATTAAATATGTATATAGTTAGAGATTATGGTTTCTTAATCATATTTTGTAATATCTTCACTTTTTTTTATAATTATAGGTTATGATACAAATATCTAAAAATAATCTATCTTAACTAATTGTTTCATGGGTCACTTCCGATTATATTTGGAATTAAGAAAAACTCATTAGATTCAATATATTTTGCTTTTCCGGGATAAATAGTGTCAAAATACATATATTTGATATGATTAAATTACTTAATATCTTTATATAGATGAAACAAAAACATTAAACCAGATGCTTTGAATACCCAAATAACATAAAGAGTCATATAACGTGTGATCCAAGTGGACGTATTTTTTATGGTTAACATAATCGGCGTACTGAGCCATACTATTCACAATATGATCACCAATCTTGAGATTCATCATTCATTATTCAACCAAATAGACCACGTCCAGCACGTCGTGAAGAAAATATAGCAGCCCTAACTGAGAGTGCGAACGAAGACCGTGAAGAGTCGATCCGGCGCCGTTCGTAGCAACTTGATCTGAAGTTGGCACATTGTATTCGAGATCTAAATTTGAAACCAAAGCCGCTCGACTTTCTCAAACGACATCGCTGCGCTCTATGGCAACTACAAAAATTCCAAGAAGATCTGACGTTTTCGAGCCAAATTTTGTTCAGCAATTGGCCTCCCAATTCTTACCCAATGGGCAAACAACTCAAGCAAAATTGCCGCATTTTGGAAGAAGAGCAACCTAAAGAGATTCAAGAGCTGCTATTTAATACAGAAAAAACAACGATTTGGTGTGGTTTGTAATTCGGTGGAATCATCCGTCCAAATTTCTTCAAAATTGATGCCGGTGTGAACGGTACCGTCAATGCCAACAATTATCGCACCATGGTATTTTACCATGGACTATTTTATGCCTGAAATTGAATTTCGTGATCTTAGCGACATTTGGTTTCAACAAAACGGCGCCACTTAGACACACAGCGCATCAATCAATGGATTTATTGAGAGAACATTTCGGTGAGCAGATAATTTCACGATTTGGGCCGGTCGATTGGCGATAATCTTCAAAAAATAAATGCCAAAGAATGTTCTTTTGAATAATAATAAACATTTCCCATTAAATTTGAAATGTCTGTGTTTGTTCTTTAAAAAAGTAGGGAACCTTAAAATGGATCACGTAACATAACTTTACAACTAACCTCAAATACCTCAGAGTTTACGACAAAAGTACTAATTTGATATAAATGGAAAATAGATGGTAATAATTTAGAACTTATTTAGTAAAATTATTTTGGAGTTAATGAATAAAGCTTAAATTTTTTTCCAAATAAAAAAGAATAACATTAATATAATCACTTACCAACTTAGTTAATAGAAATTATTTTTTATACACATATGTGCAATAACTTAAAATTAAACTAACTTAACTTACTAACTTAAATATCAGCCTCACTGTTTTATTATTATTTTTTAACTTTTGAATGCTATTTCGCCGGTAAAATAAATTTTTTTTATAGAATACCCAAACGTTAATTTTTCTTTTATTTCGCGCAATGTTGCTTCGGACGTTGCTTGTTTTTTGCGCCTAACAATATTCAAAATGAATTTTCAAAATTTTAAAAGTGACGAAAATTCATTTTGAAGATCGTTAAGCACAAAAACGTAATAACTTCACTTCAACCGACGTTTTTTCTTTATCAAACATAATTCATTCAGCACTGGAAAGTGTCGTATTTGAATGAAGCTCAAGCGCTGAGCGTGGGAGCGTGCTTTTGCAATGGATGAGAGTGTTTTTGGAGAGCAGAAAAGTGTACTATTTAGACAGTTGTTTTATGCGGGTAAGTATTGTATGTATTAACAGTTTTAGATGTTTTGGAAATTTTGTCAGTTTTGAGGGTATTCAAGTTATTGCTTTCATTGGAGTATGCAGGTAATACTTATTTTTATAGGTTTATAGGTAGTCTGAGTGTGTTTTGAAATTTTTATGCAATTTTTTGTTCGTCACTACAAGCATAATTAACTATTTTGCTTCACTTATATTACAGCTCTAAAGAGTCTTCTATTTCTATAGAAAATTAATACATTGAAATAAGAATAAAAATAGTTTAGGCCACTACTTACAAATTGTACTCATCGAATTTGTTTACTTTTCTGTATAATTATGTACTATATTTGTTGTTTTACATAACTGTAATAATTGCAAAATGTTGTTAAATTATTGTAAAATATTTTCAACGGCATAAAATAGTAGAATCAATCATTCGATGGAAGTTCGATGGTGAATATTTCATTTTACAAGTATTTTGATATACAAATGCACATATGTTTGGATGAGTGAGTGAGAATATAGAGCGAGCGTGAACATTTTGTTAGGCAAATAGTACATATGAGGAGCATGTACAGTTGTTGTAGAGACCACTATGACAGTATGCAATCATTTATGTAGATAAGTATGTATCGAAAATAAAGTGAGACCAATTTTATATAAATTTCATTTCAATCAGTATGCAATATGCGCCTACAAAGTAGTTTACTTGATTTGCATTTTCATATGAGCTAAATAATTGAGTTGAGTATTGTATACTGAGATAGTTACATAATATGCATGGTTAAGTTGATTATTGTTATTGATATTGGGCTACACTAGACTATATAGTAGATAAGTATGTATGTGGTATGTTGTTGTTAGACTACCGCCTGCAATTACCTCTTTCACAATCATTGTGATTTGCTAATAAATTTAAATCACTTGACTGTGAGCCACTTTGCAAGACGTTTGAGACCATATCTGCGAGCAATGACTCATATGTTAGGGAGAGACAAGAGGACATTCTAGAAATAGGACTTAAGACACAAATTTACAATTTTTTTTTATAAAACAAACAAAATGCTGTGGCATAAATTGGGTGGCTAAGTAATTGTAAGTAATATAGATTATTTTAGAATTGTATTTAGTATATGTCATGGTATTGGTTTCGTCAAAAATTGCAATGCATTGCACATTATTTGAAAATTTTTAGTTTTATCGGCGCCAATTGTTAGAAAATTCATTTTGCTTATTAATTTTGTAAGTGTTTATGTGTAGGTAATGTAATAAGTACCGCTTGCCGAGTTCCTCGCTTTGTTGCTTGATGTCCTTCACCACATCATCGGCGCCAGAGACCAGCATTAGCGGCAGATTCAACCACGGGCCGGCCAATTCGCTCAGATCGGAGGCATCGGAAGCGCGTGAAGACTTGCGCGAGGAGGCGCGACTGGAACACTGCGTGCCGCGACGACTGACCTGCCATTTCAAGTAAAAGTTTATGTGTTTTTGCATCTTTTTTTATTGATAAAAATAGGTTTGACTTACTTGCAGATGAAAGAAATTGAGCGCTGACAGCTTGGACTGCCAACCGCCGGGGCTCGATGTCTGCGTCATGCTGTCACCCGAGTTGGAGCGCTCCTTCTCCTTCTTCATGCTGTAAAGAAGACAGAAATCTCTAGAATGCGCTGGCATTGGAAATAAAATATGCTTAAATCTTCGCTGCTGATTACACAATCTTAAAGCGACCAAACGATCTCCCTTTACATAATACCGTTAACTTAAACTCGTAACGAGATCGAATATAGGAAATTGAGGCTAACGAATTTTCCTGGGTTTGTCCGGAAAGTTATAGGACTGAGTTGATTTAAAAAAAAATTATTGAACCAATCGTTACAATTCTTTAAAAACTTTCAAAATAGGCTCCTTCTGCGTCAATGCAGTGCTGCCAGCGCGATTTTCAAGCATTGAAGGCGTCACGGAAGGCATTCTCCGGAATAGCCTTGAGAGCCGGGGTGCATGCTGCTTGGATCCCCTCTGTCGTCTCGAAATACTTGCCTTTCATCGGCCTTTTCAGGCAAAAAAACAAAAAAAGTCCGGGGGTCACATCTGGGCTGTAGGGCGCAAAACGTTTCGAAGCCGGGCTTGCTTTGGTAGTTGTTCACAAGAAAAACGGTGTGAGAAGGAGCGTTGTCGTGGTGCCATTTCCAATCGGCTGCGATGTCTGTCGGATCCGATTGATTGACCCTTCGTTTGAGTCTGTAGATAACTTCCACGTAAAACTTGGCGTTGACGGTTTGACCAAGAGGAACGAATTCATGGTGGACGATGAATTTAATGTTAAAAAGGACAATGAGCATGATTTTCACTTTGGATTTGCTCATCCATCAGCAACTTCTTTCCGACCGTACAAAAAGAACTGGTGCCACCGAAACAAACCATTTCTTGCTAAAGCCACATCTAGGTAAGCCTGCTTGATCATATAAAACGCCTCTGTCGCAGATTTACCAAGCTTCACACAGAATTCAATAGCGTACTTCTGCTTTAACGAACGCTGTATTTTCGTCTTGCACCACTTACAGAAATACTTCGCGCGAAAATGTTTGTCCTGACTCTCCAGGTGGTGACCAGCCGCTCGTTCGTTACCTAGGAACACCCTCTACCGAATCCAGTCGGTTCGCTCACGCTCCGAAGTACAGTCGCGGCGGAAGAAAGTCAGTCTTTTTACTTTCCGGCCAAACCCTGTAGTATACCTCTTACCCCTGAAGTATTTTAATTATTGTCAGCCTGGTATGTTCAGGATCTTGGATCTCGGATTTGGATCTATGAAACCGGTACAAGTGTTCCGGAAGAATACTCAGAAGAGCGAGACGGTTTAGAAGCTGTTAAAACAGCGACATCATATTTAAAAGGATATAATTTTCGATTTTCAAGTCCTTCGACGCAGAATTTCTTTTCTCTCATGCCATTTAATGTGAGTTTCTAAACGACCTAACCACATAAAAACCCTAACAACCGCTAAACTTACCGCTGATATTCGCGCCAGGCATTCTGTATGGTTTTGGCCGCCTTCTCCTGACGCTTCCAGATGCGTGTCGACGAAACAATTTCCAACTCTTTGCGTGTAGGGAATTGTTTCTTGAATTTCACATCCATTTGTTCCTGCAACTGCTTGAAGTTGTCCGTCTCCTCGACATGACCCAACACATGTTTGACTAGTGCGTGTAATATATCAAGGCAATGAATTTTATTACCCCTCGATATCGGCAAATTGAATGAGACCAACGCTACAGTGTTGGGCTTCGAAATGCCAAGCGGTGGATCGAGCGAGGCAATGAAATCCGAAAGTTGACCAAAGTGTATGAATTGTGTAGCGTGTGGGTCGTATCTGTAAATAGCGATTAATATACATAACAGTATATTATTGTGTGTGGATTTGATTTGGAGTGATGATAAAGTTAAGTTGTTTTATGTAAGTAAGTGTGTAATACTAACTTGGACCATCTGATATAGAACATTTCCAAATCGTCTTCGACAATACCGATCTCTTCCTCTTGATGTGCCTGATTGAAATTCTCCAAAATAATTGCAATGTACATGTTAATCACAATCATATAACTGATTATAATGAAACTAGTAAAATAGGTGATGGCCAATAGGGGATGGCCGCAGTCTCCGTTTGTTTGCTTATTGAAGAAGGGATCGCAATCGGGTGGTTGAATCATCAGTGATTCCAGCACATCATTCCAACCAGCGGAGGTCATTAGCCGAAACAACAGCTGCATGCTGCGTCCGAATGTCTGAAAGTTCACCATATCATCTAAGGCGCCCTGCAGCTTAACATGGCCGAACAGTGACATGCCCAATATAGCATAGATGAAGGTGATCAATCCCAATAGTGCGCCAATATTAAATAGCGCCGGCAGTGAGACAACTAAAGCGAACAATAGTTTACGTATACCCTTGGCCGCTTTAATAAGACGCAGTATACGACCGATGCGAAAGACGCGTACCACACGCAATAGGGTTGGGCTGATGGGCAAATCGATCATGATATCCTCCATGAGGATGCCAAAAATTGAGGCGAGTACAAGTAGGAAATCGAAAACGTTCCATGGCACAGTAAAGTAGTGATAACGCAAACCGATGATCTTGACGATCGCCTCTGTTGGGGGAGGCGAAACGAAAAACGGGATTTTAGTGCAACACAGTGGGTACAGAAAAAAAACAACAAAAACACACAAGAAATAGTAGAAAAAACAAGAACACACACATTATAGAGACATGCAAGTGTGTTAGTAGTAGGTACACTAGATCTAGATAATTGTTGACGCTACTTACCCAGACCAAAGACGGTGGTAAAAAATGCATTGCTTACTTCGAGTATGAAAAACACAGAATGCGGTTGGTTGTAGTGCTCGATACCCATGGTTAACATATTTAAAAAAATCAATACAAATATGGCTATTTCGAATCTGTTTTGTTGTTATTGTTGTTGTTAATATTATTTATTATTATTATTACAGTTGTAGTTGTTGTTGTTTTTTGTGTTTTTTGTTCAGTGTTGTTGTTTTTGCACACGTTGCCAGTTATTACAATATTTGCAGTGTTTTTGTTGTTGTTTCAAGTTGTGACGTTTACATGTAACGTTAGCCGTAGGGAGAAGGGGGGAGAAGAGTTATTGAAAAAAGTACACATTTTAGTCATACTCATTTGGAGGAAATATACATGTTAACTGTTAAAAAAACTTATTTACATAACCAAAATTTTTTCATTTTTATATAAGAAATTAACTTTATTCAAACTAAATAAGCATAACAGAAAAAATATTTCAAAATTATTATTGAAAATTGTGCGAGTTAAAAAGGCTTTCATATGATATTGAAAAAGCTTGATATGTCATGTGTCTAGCACTACAGTAGTATTACGAAAGTGAGGCAGTCTGTTTATAATTATTTCAGCGATTACATATTGCAACTGAATAGTTCTACTCTATTTGCGGTAAAAATTTTAGATTGAAGGAGCACTTTATTTATATTATTTATATATAATATATCATATACTAATAAAATCATGCAAATAACCATAAACTTGTTCCAAAAATTATAGATGCCTACAGTAACACTATTTACCAACTGATCAAATTTGACCAGGACTGGTCCATTTACATAATCTGCGTCCCCAAACCGAAAAAATAAAAAAATTAAACATTTCCTAAATTGGTACAACCCTTTTTTAAGTTCGCGAGAAATTTCATTACGACATGTCCCAGGTTTCTCTTGGGAACTTGTCTCGCACGAGTCGTTTATGACGATAATGTCGCAAAAGTAAACGAAATAGTACTTGAAAATCATTGTGTTGGCATCAGAGAGATAGCAGAGCATCTGACCATTTCTTATGGATCGACTCAACAGATTTCTGTTAACTTTTTAGGTACAGTAGAACTCCAATTATCCGAACTCCGACTATCCGAATCGCCGATTATCCGAATCACAAAAAATTGTCCAAAAAAAGTCTAAGTGCGCTATCTGAATGCTGAAGATGAAGAATTGGTTTTGGCAAATCATAGCAAAATAAATTTAAAGGACTGCTGTTACATGGTAGCGGAAGCTTGGAGTTTGGTTACGCCAGTGACGCTAAGACGTGCGTGGAATAAACTGAAAGGCCTACCGTCTGAGAAGAACAAAAAAAAAAAGAATCTGAAAAAAATGAGAAACAAGAATATGGAGAGAATTATGATGATGAAGATGCGTTGTCACTAGAGGAAATAAAAAAATGATTGTAAAAATTCCTAGTTGTACAGAAGTAAGTGCTGAAGATGTAGGAGAGTGGATGGCTTGTGACACGTCTGACCCTGGTTTTCAAATTCTCAATGACGATGAAATTGTTGTAAGTGTGAGAGAAGATGTTGAAGTGGAAGTGGAAGAAGAACTTTCTGCTGATGTTGAAGTAGACGCTGGACCATCAGCTAGTGAAGCATTTGCCGGCCTCGAGACTGCTTTGAAGTGGATGGAGCGTCAGCCCGAGTGTGACCACTTACAACTGCTCACCGTCAAGCGAATGCGTGACCTGGCTGCCCGAAAACGGTTGAAGACCGCAAAACAGCTTACATTGACGGAGATGTTTAAAAAACAATGATTTTTATTTCTAAACTTGTACATAAGTACATTTTATTTATATTTAAAACATGTGAAAACATGTTTCTTTCATTTAATTCAATAAAAAAATAGTGCAATATCAAAACGTAGCTCTTATTCTCTCCAATGGCAATTTAAAAAAAAAAAATCCGATTATCCGAATATTTGATTATCCGAATGGGTCCCGGTCCCCATTAATTCGGATAATTGGAGTTCTACTGTACTATAAAGCGTGTCTATGCTAGATTCGTATCAGAATATTTAATGGAACTTATATTTTGCATTCTAATAAGTACAGGGTTACGTAGGAAACAATATTTTCGATCTCTACTATTTGGAGCTTGACGGACGTTTATCCGAGTAACTGACTAGTTAGAAATAATATTATTTTCTATAAATACAATATCAATGCATCTCTTTTAAATTGATACAATTGCCCCAAAAAGGTTTGTCATTAGTTTCGTATTCCCTTTATTGCCAAAAGAAGCAAATCGATTTAACAAAAGTAGAGTAATGCAGAAGGACAGGATAAATGTTATCAAATAAGCATTGTGGAACACAAAGGCACGGTTTACAACTTTTTGAGTGGGAGTTCTGTGATCTCCGTCGTGGTGTTTAGCCCTGAAACATAACAAACCTAACCTAACACTTAATTGCTAATCAATGTGAATTGAAAAATTTCGGCAAAATTCTTAATGTAAACGATGAACATTTAGGCAAACAATAAATTGTGTAGGTCATTTGGAACTATGGGGCTAAGCAATAAAGAAACCCCAAAGTTCTGTGACAGTTTCTTTTTAAAGATCAAACTGGGTTAGAATTGTTTATAAGACTATTTATCCTATCGGCCGGAAAGATGGTAATGAGGACAGTCTCTGACATTCGATTACTATTGATCACAGGAGTTCTACTAATATAATAGGCTGTTTCCATATCGAATCGTAGTAAAAACGACCATTTTAGAGGGGAAAAGGCGTTCTTCCATCTTTACAAGGCACCGGCTTATATCTCCGCCGTCGACACGATCAAATTAGACTGCGAACTGCTGCGTCATTCATCGTATTTAGCAGATGTGCTCCTGTGCGACTTTAATTTTAAGTATAAAAGGTCACACGCGGTTCAAATATTTGAGGAAGAGAAACGAAAATTCATTTTTCAGAGGGGCTGAGAAAGTTATAGCATCGTTGGCTCAAGTATACCGAACTAATAGGAGTCGATTTTAAGAAACTTACTTATTTATAAGATGAAAGATAATAATACAAATATCATACAAAATAACTCGGTTGTCGAGATAAATCGGCCTTTTTCCAAAAATTAATTTTTCTTTTGTAGACTATGAACATATTCGCCACGTATTTTTAAATTTCCTTTAGATTAGGTTAGGTTAGATGGCATGTAGTCCTTTGTGAGGAAAAGAAGAACTCCTGTGTTCGAACTTATAAATTAGCAAAATGCTTAGCCGCCAATACAAATTTGCACAGGCGTTTAATTCTTTATTTTTAAGGCTTGACCTCCCAAACGCGGAACAGCTGATAAGGAAGTGTTGAGCTTCCACCTCATACTCTTCCATACAGCTTCTGCAGATGACGTCTGATAGGACACCCAGCCTTACTGCCTGGACCTCAATAGGATAATGGATAATAGAGAGAGGCTAGCTTTACTGAGGACAAAGAGATCACTAAATCTCTTATGGTCGATTTTGGGCCAAAAGACTTTTGCGACAGCGCATATTCCGATGGTGGCCCAGCGCTGGCTAAGCTCCCGTAAAGCCCAGCTATCTAGTAGTAGAACACAAGAGGATACTCATCAGCTTTACAGTTTTCTGCGATTCCGCTGTGGCCTGGCACCCATACTAGTCTTATTACAAAAACACTCGATGCTATTGATAGCGTGGTTAGGCACTCTTTGTGGAGCCCTGATAGCACACTTGATGAGTTCAAGATTTTGATTTCCTTTACTTTCAACTAAAATAGATAATATTCAAATGTAAGAAACAGTTCGAAAATCATTTTCTTTATCTTCTCACTTATAAACTTCCACAAACAAAGTTAAAACTCTTTATCGTCCTTTGTCGAATACTAAATGATTAAGTAAACTATTTACTCTGCATGAACGTTGAACTAATTGACTCAATTTATAGTTTAATTGCCTTAACTTTTAAATATTAATTTATACAAAGCAGACAACGAAAAGGATGACTACACCTCATGGACCTAGTAACTGTAAAACTGGTCTAACCTATACATTTCAAGAAGCGGGAATTTAGTATTTTAGTAAAATATATATATTATACAAGTAATATAATTAAATTAATTAAACTGGATTAAATAAAATAAACATTTATACGATATATCTAACAAGCGAAAAGATATCATTGCAAAATGATTTAGGCAACAGCAAGCGACAATGCAAGGATGCAATGATGATGATGAGATTTTCACAATGATCTGTGCGCAAAACTTAAAACGTTCAAAGGTTGAGACCGTCCATATTGAACCGGAAATACGTAGAAGGTGTTACATACAAACATACTGACGGGGTGGTGAGACTACAAATAAAAATGTAATTCGATTCAAATTAGACCAAACGCCGCAAGGATAAATTTACATACGCAGGACTAGATCGATGCAATACATTTACAGGGTGAATCAGTTGGTACAAGCACAATTTCTTTAATTTACATACAAACGACACTAATATTGAAAGATATACGAGTATATGAAATTTTATACTACATTCGTTAGATATACATAGGTATATATAAGAAGTACTAAGAAGTACATAGCAGTAGCTAGTTAGTTTTGGGGTCTTCCACTAGGCTTACAGCACTCCCTGATTGAGGGAGACTACAAACTGTAGAATACACCGCAACAATGGCAACACAAGTAATAGCATCACTCGCGGAGATTCGAGGAAGAAAGTAAGTGTTTAAATAATTTTATCACCAAATCATACGATCATTCAGCTATTAAGACAGCTAAAATTGTTTTGTGGGCGTGTGTATGCTTGGAGCGAGAACGCAACATTGCCGTCATGGCAATATCGCAATTGACGAGTCTATTTACAGTTATGAATGTGCCTAACCATATACTTTTTGTATGTAGTTATGTAGGTATGTGTGTATGAACGAAATTGTAACACTTTTACCAAAAAATTGAAGAAAACCACTTTGAAAGATTATAAGCGGTTTCGATGCAATCATTAACGCTTCTTCGCAAAAATCAAAAAATTATAGATATTTATGTATGTAAGTATGTTAATGACGTAATCAGTTTAATGCTGGTGGCAGAGTTAAGTATTAGAATAAACAGAGCGAGAAGAGAGAGAGTGAGACAGAGAGAGCGCGCGTAAGAGCAACGAGTATTTGAGTAACGAGTAGTTTGTAAACAATTTTGAGCAGAATATCAACATTCCAAATTTTTAATAGACTAAACTGTAGCAGAGTTCCTAAAGTATTTAGTAAGTAAAATATGTTAACAGAGCGAGTTAGCAGAGAGCGAGACTGTTAAAAATCGAGTAAGCGAAAATTATGCACTGCTAGTTAATGTAGTTAATGAGGTGTTACTGTACTTGAGCATTACTATGGCAAATAGCGGCAGCTTTTCTGAACTAAATGTTGTGAAAGCAAAAGCGTATTGAAAAAATATATAAAATTTGAAACTAAAAAATTGAAATTGTTTAATAAAAAAAGTTAATGAAAAATGTGTATAATTACTTTTAATAAATGTATGTATTATATGTAGTTAAGTAGTTGAATATAAAGTAAAATCGAACTGAAAATTGAAAACTGACAACTGAACGTAGTTACTATTTGGTATAAATCATACTTTTAGCATTTGATCATTACCTTCTCGAATTCGATAAATCATAAAACATTGCTAAAAAATGATTTATTGGTCGCTTAATGACTTTCTGTGGTTTTTTTCGTCCCAACTTTTTCATGGCGGTGTAATAGTGTTTTTGAGATTCGGTGAGAAACATTTCCAACACTCCTCCTTCATACTATGGAACGATGAAAGTAATTTTTTTTTTTAATATTTACATATAAACACAATACATATTTTTTCACTTATACTAAGTACACATACGGTAAAAAAATGTGGCTGCGTGTGTTTGTGTATTTTGTGTACATATATAAATTGTCAAGTGTGTTTGCCATATCAAAACACGTTAATATGTACGAACATTTATATACTGAAAATAAAAGTGAAAGCGAAAGTACTTTTCGGTAAAAGTTGCCACACTTGCCGAAAAGTACTTTCTGGTATTTTGGTTTTTTTTTACATTTTTTGATTTTTATGTATATTTTTTTTTTGATTTTTATATATATTTTTATTTTTGATTTTTATATTTTTGAATTTCATATTTTTTTTTTATTTTGTATATTTTTTCATATTATTCATATTACTTTTATTTCTTTATATTTCTTATTTTTATATTTATTTTTGATTTTTTCTTTATATATGTACATATGTATGTATTATTTTTTATTTATATATATTTTTTTCTTATTATTATAACTTTTTTTTTAATTTTTCTGTGTTGTGTAAATTTTCTCTATAATAATAATTTGTATACAACAATTTTTGATGTATTTTCACATAATTTTTCCAAACAAAAATTTTTCACAGTGTATTGAAAAAATATTTAGTAAATATATAAATAACTTATTGTACATACACATATGCATAAATATGCTTGCGCTTATATCTGTACTAGAAAATATTTAATTTTAGAAATTTGCTTATGTCAAACCTGTTTGTCATGCGCCAGGGACCCGTCACACTTACCTTCTTCTTGAGCATATTGAAATTATCGATAATAACTCCAATGAATAGATTGAGCGTGAAGAATGAGCCGCAAACAATGAAGATTACAAAGTAAATATAGGCGTAGAGATTGGCCTCGCGTTGCGGCTGCAGATCGACGCCGCGTGCATCGACCGCATCGGCCATAACCTCCATCCAACCTTCGAAGGTGGCTACTTGCAGCAGCGCCAGATAGCCCATGCCGACATGATCGAAGGTGATCTTCGAATTGATCCATGTGTAATTTTGTTTAATGCAATCAGCTCTGTCGTTCACTTCCTGTACGACGGCATAGACGAAGAGAGTGGAAATTATTAGTAAGAGAAATACGAATTATTAGTTTAAAAATAGGAAAAAAAATAAATAAAATTAAATTTTATAGTTAAATAAATAAAAAATTAGACATTTGAAAAAAAAAAATTTAAAATATTTAAAAAAATTAAAAAAAAAATATTTAAATTTAAAAGAATATTATAATTTAATTTAAAATTTTAATAAAAAAAATATTTACTTAAAAAAATTTCTTGTTTCAAATAATTTTAAATAAATATTTTATGACGAATTTTTATACAATAATTATTTAAAATTTAATTTATATTAAAAAAAAAATAATTTATTAAAAAATATATATTTTCATTTAAAAAATTTTAATTAAATATTTTAAGACGAATTTTTATATAATATTTTTTTTAAATTTAATTTAAATTAAAATTTAAAAAATTATATATTTATTTTATTTAAAAAAAATATTTTTTATTTCCAATAATTTTAATTAAATATTTTATATCACTAAAAGTAAAAAATATCTTTGCGCTTCCTTTCCTTTCGCAACGAAAATTCAAAACTAAAACATTGTTCAAGTATCTCTGTGTTCCATTTTGTTTTTCTAAGTGTAGTGTTGTTGCATATTTAAATTTGTAGGTTATGTCCGATTTATTTACTAACCGTCACTGGCAGCAATTCACCATCATCGTCAAGGCATTTGAAAAATTTACCACCGAAAAATTGTACACCCATTATGGAAAATATCAACCAAAAGACTAAACAAACTAAAAGTACATTAAAAATTGACGGTATTGCATACATGAGAGCATTTACTACAATTCGCATTCCTTGCCACCTGGAATAGAAATAAAACGAAACAGATTCATAGATTTATGGGGGGACATGTTTAACATATTTACATATTTTTTCTTTTTAACTGTAAATCTCTTTATGTTTTCGAAAGTTGTTTTTACTTTTTTTTGTTTTATTTTTGTTTTGGTACTGAGGATAGGAAGCCGTTCAAATACATACACACATATATTGGGCTACTTTTGAAGAACAGAAACAGCAAGTAATATGAAAATTTACACATACACACAGTTAACGAGAACTTTAATTTCAACTTAAACTAAAATTTAAAGAAATAATTTCGAAAAAATTAAAAAAAAACATTAATTTTTTGTGTCAAAGTCAAACCTGTTTTCATTTTATTGCTGAATGTCGGATATAAACAATGTGAAAACTATAAAATCGTTATTTTGGAGGCTCATATCTTTAAGAACAATTGGAACACTTTGTGTATTTGTAAGCTGTAAATAATATTATTCTTTTATGAACAAGTGAAACACGTGGGAGATTGTATTTAATTTTGTGAACAAGTGAAACATATTGAATATTTGTTCATTGGATGAGAGTGAGGTTAAAACAAGAAAAACGTTAACTTCGGCAGCACTGACCCTATCATATCCTTCACTGGTGCATTTTTTATAATATAAAGTGGTATCAAAAGATCTTTATCTTGATTTTCATATGTCAGTTTATATAGCAGTTATATGTTATATAGAGATCCAATGTGAACAATATATCTGGACACTGTAGCGTCGATCTGGATATTAGTCTAATTATAATTCCTTGAATATGAAGATCGGTTAGTTTGTATGACCGCTATATGCTATAGTCGAACGATATCGGCGGTTCCGGCAAATGGGCAGCTTTTCGAAGGAATAAGGGCCAGTGCAAAATTTCAGATTGATATCTCAAAGACTGAAGGACTTGTTCGCATATCCACAGACGGACATGGAAAATTCTCTAATCGCCCTTCATAGGATCTCCGATGTTTTCTTTTTGAATGTTACAAAGTTGTGGCAAAGTGCAGGGTATGAAGACATTTTTCGTAAGCCTTCAATATCATACCATTTAAAAAAGTCCCAGCTTACTTAGTAAGTAGGCTCTAGGTATCAATCAGGTATCGTGAAGCGTGAAATTTTTGAATATTTTACAAAATATTCTTTTAAGTGGAGTGAAGGAAGTTCTAATAGTGATGTAGTGAGTAGATTGCTGCAATTGTATAAGTTGCCTTTACTGACAGCTGTAGCAAGATATGACCCAAGCTTGAAAGTCTTTTACTGAAGTTTATTTTGGAGTCAACCTTGATTCACTTCAATTATCTTCGCATACTTTTATGAACAACTGGAACAGAATGTCGAAAAAGGTTTTCGGTGATAATTGTTTTACGCGAGCATTGATTCTTCGTGAGTTTTTCGCCAAATTTCTAAACAATATCGTGGCAAAATCATCGTATTCGCCTGATTTAGCTCCGTGTGACCTCTGGCAAACTCAAACGACCGCTACGGGAAAACCGTGTTTAGTCAAATGAAGACATTAAACGTGGATCGCTAAACGCATTGAAGTCCGAAAATTGACTTTAACAACTCTGTCGAGGAGTGGAAAAACGTTGGCACAAGTGTATTTTGAGGGGGACGTATAGATATTGAAGAATAAATTATGAATTTTAAAATGTACACGATGTGTAAAAATGCCTTTGAGAAAGACAGTGTGACCAGAAATCGAAAAGTTTCGACACGATGATGACCGACAATTATAATCGTACCATAAGAAAAGTGAAACTCAGAAATTGTGGTCTATAAAAAGATCACTAGACTCAAGATTTAAGAACCCTTAAAACAGCGAACTTGTTTATTGCTACCTATTTTTTCATCCTAAACACTTCGAAACTGATTTTCAAAAATAAAAAAATATATATAAGTTACTGTTATAACTTAACTTAAGGCATGCAAACTAATCGGTTAGTAATTATTCGCTTCTAATCAAAAAATTATGAAATTCATCAAAAGGATAGCAAAGTGACAGGGAAAGTGGTGTTGGTGAGAGGAAACGTTTTATGGTTATGTAAGACTTTGTGCCGTATAGCAGTAGTGAGTACAAGTAAGACATACACATATACCGGGAGGTGAAGTGCAAGGTGCGGACTTGAAGCCAATAACAACGGTTAAATATTGTAGGATAACAACTGACTACAACAACTGGGCGCATGAATTTTGGCTAGGCGAGACATCGATGCGGAAGGCAAAGTGTAACACGAATTGCTCTGTGTTTGCAGCACAAAAAGTTAACAGAAATTTGAATGCTTTTTTGCACTATGCTTGGATTTTAATAATATTTTTAATATTTTTTTTGATTATTTTTCTTAATTATTATTATTATTTTTTTTTTTTAATTTTTTTTAAATTTTTTTTTATTATTATTATTTTTTTTTTTTTCTTTAATATCTTTTTTTTGTAATTTTCAAACTTTTTGTGTGCAAACACAACTGTACGCAAATCTAAAAAAAAAAATCACATGTCACATATAAGCTGATTGGGCACAATTTCCAACTTCTGAATTTCGACCAAAATACATATTACTGTTAGTTACTGGCGGCCTAGTAGGTGGTACAGGTTGTACGGTAAACGGCACATATTAACGGTATGCTTCAATTACTCAATTACACAATTACTCAATAACGGGAAAATATTCATTACTGCTACTGCCAATAAATTTGTGTGAATTTTTCGTTTCAATAGAGCGCTATACGGACTTTCGGTGTGGCATTATTTACTTTTTTTATTATTTCTATTCGAAATTCATAAAGAAGACGAGATTGTATTAAACACTTCCAAATTGTATTTCAAAATATTATTATTATTTTTTTCAATTAAAATACAGTAAGCAAGTTGGAAAGCATAATTTTTTTTTAAATACAAACACATACAAACATATGAATGTATGTAAGAATATTGAAAATTAATAACGGTACAAAAAATGTGCATACAAGCTTGTTCAAAGACAACGTTGTAAGAAATCAGTGTTGTTGTTATAAGTATATATTAGTATGTTATGTATGTTATCAATAGTTAAATGTTTTAGCGTAAAAAGTTAAAAAAGGCAGACTGAAATCTGAAAGTAGAAAGTTGATGCATAATTTAATATTTAAGGATTTAAAGAAAATTACACAATTACCAAAATACATCAATAGATTAGATTTATTTGAGCAACATTAGCATGGAGCATGCCAAATTCAGTAGTCTATAGTATATAGCACGTATATAGTATTAATAGCATAAGAGAATACACATTTAAGAGCGAAAATATGAAATATTTCAATAAAAGTATGTAAATATATTTCCAACTTGACGTTCTTTACAAAAGTACCATCATTAATTTGTTAAGCAAAATTGTAGACACAAGCTTACGGTTACTTCGTTTGCACACCGATTAACTTACCGTGATATGGCGCGTAATGGACGTAAAGCTCTCAATGTGCGTAGCGAACGCAGAACCTTGAGATTCTCATTCTCCTCAATGAGCAATGAGAACACAGATACCTACGATAATGAGAGAGAGCAACAGCATTAAATATCAGCATAAATTCTTACTATCTTCAACATTCTACTCACGAAGACTATAATGAAATCCAATATCGTCCAAAAACTGGTGAAGTATTTAGAAAACCCCAACGCTAACCATTTCAAAACCATTTCAACGACAAAGATGAGACAAAATGAGAAGTTCGTCCAGTAGAGTATACGTTTCAGCGTTTTATTGCTGTCCAAGTAGATGTCCTCGAAACAGAGTGTGATGCTCGACGCGAATATGAGCACTAGCACAAACCACTCAAAGGCTGGAGTATCGACAACCGCCAAGACAGCCGTCCTTATGCGTGTCCAATGTTTGGCGCTCTTCGTGTCCATGCACGACATGAACCATGGACAGCGAAAGTAGAAGCTGTAAAGAGATTTATGTTGTTGTTTTTCACATATGACATAGGTGATAGATTGAGGTGACATGAGCAGAGAAGAGTAGATGAGGGGGAAAAAAGAGAAAAGTATGTTAAAGAGAGAGAGAGAGAGAGAGAGAGAGAAAAGAAAGGAAATATATAATTTTAAAGAAATATAAATTTATATAATTTTAAGTTATTTTTTGTCATTTTTAAAACATTTGAATTTTTTTCTATGAAGATAAGAATTTAATCTAAGGATTTATCTATTTTGAATACAGACAATTTTTCACTGCAGGGTTGCAATTTTCGTGTTTTGGGAAATAACATACAAATATTAAAATATAATATATTTCAAATATAATAAAAAATTTAGACAGGTGGCAACCCTGCCATAACAATTTTAAACCGAAGCTTTCTCAATTTTTTTGTATGATACTCGTTTTGGAATGTTGCTTTATATCATTAATTCAAATATAATAAATAAAAAATTTAGACAGGTGGCAAGCCTGCCAGAAAAAATTTTAAAGTTCCTCAAGTTCGTTTGTATGATACCATTTTGGAGTATTTCTTTATATCATCAATTTCTTTAGCTCCAAATTTATAAACAGGTGGCAACCATGTTCAACTGAAAACTACTTTAAACCAAGTTTATGGGTTTAGTTTGATACCCATATTTTATAATTAATTTTATTTCACTAATTTAATTTAATAAAATTATTTAAAAGTATGGCAACTCTTTTGATATTATTTCTTTTTAAATCTGCTAAGTTCCATAGCCAACTGAAATTATTAATATTTTTAATTTAGTTATATAAACGGGTGGCAACTACCATCTATTTTTTTTAAACCACAACGTTTATAAAGAATTTTAATTTCTCTTGTTTTTTATCCAATCAAATCTTTTTAAAAACAAATTGAAACAGGTGGCATCTTACTAAAATTATTTTTAAACATAAGGTCCTTTAAACACTTTTGTATGATACCCGTTGTGGAGTGTTTCTTTCTATCATTAATTTCTTTGGCTACAAATTTATAAAAAGGTGGCAACTATTTTTAACTGAAAACTTTTTTAAACCTATTTTATTTGATACCTACATATGTATATTGTACAACTAATTTTATTTTACTAATTTAATTTAATAAAATTGTTTAAAAATATGGTAACACTACAAACGGCAACCCTTGTCAACTGAAAACCTCTTCTTAAAGCTGCTTACTTCAGTAGTCACGTTATAATTAAGCGATTATTTATACTAATTATTATTTATATTTTTATGTTATTTATATAAACAGGTGGCAACTACGCTCTAAATTTTTTTCACAACCTTTTTAAAGTCTCTGTGATTTGTTCTGTTTTATAGCTAAAAAATTTCTTTTATCTAAAATTTTCCAACAGGTGGCAACCTTTTTTAATTTTTTAATTACCGTATTTTTGCGCTTAGAGAATTTAAAATTTCTACATAATCTACTCATACTTACTGATCGTAACACTTCTGCGGGAAGCAATCGTCTGGCACTTTCGGTGTTTTCGATTGTCCGAAACTTGGAAAAGTCATGGGATCATTGTATGCTCCCTGCGAGTTACGTCTCCCACCTACTGTGAGATCGTCTACGTAGGAGACCAGACAATGCCATGGTTTTTCGGTCAGCCGCGAGAACGCCGACTTCTGTGTTGGTTCGGCGGTCTCCGTTACCATAGCACCGCTCGCAGATGAGCGTGCACCCGGCACGCTATAACCCAGTGCCAGTACCGAACTGGTATCGGCAATGCCGCCACCGCATGAACTATGCGATTCAGTGCGTGTGGATTGAAAGGAAGCGGCTTTGTCTAGAGTCGATTGAGGATGCTCGGCGAAGCGTTTGGCGCGCATATCGCCCACATCGCCGGCAGCCCTTGGGCGGATGGTCGTGGTGGTGGTGGTGCAAGTTGTGGAAATGGTGGTTCTTGTTGCTGACGGAATTAGTGGTTGTTGTGATGGTAGTAGTGGTGGTGGTGGTGGGTCATGTATTTTCGAGGCGTGGTAATGTTGTTGGTGCTCAGTGAGTGCCGCTAGCGGCGGCGTGGTCTTGATTGAGGATATTTGTGCTAGTGTTGGCGGTTCGAGCTGCGACTTGAGCGATGTTGGTGGCGTTGCTGGTACAGCCACACCGGACGATGCCAATGAGCCGCCGTCACGTTGATTACTCTGTTGACGGCTCAACTGTTGCTTTTGTATTAGCAAATTCTCATATGAATTGGTGCTTTTCAGCGATAAGCTATCAAGTCGGATGGCGTCTGTTGTGAGGCACTTGCGTGGCAATTTCTCCGACTCCATGCGCAGCGTTGATATGGGTTTCTCCTCTTCAGGTACTTCATCGACACGTTCGATCAGCGATAATCGCTTGAAGCGGTCAAATTGTGCCGCAAACTGATCGCTCTTGTGGCGTGCGAACGGCGATTTGGCGGCCGCTGTCACCGTAGCTGCCACGGCCATCGATTCGATGGTCACGAATGGCGCATGTATTTGATCACAGATTTTGCGTATTTCATTTGATATGCTAAAGTCTTCGTCGATCTTTCGTTGCTTCTCAAGGCTGCGTCGCTTGATCTTCACCGAATTGCGATCAGTGCTGGTGAGTAGCGGATGCTGGCGACGCGGCACTGTCGATAGATCATAACTGTCATAGGGATTTAGTGGATGTACCACCTCATCGGCGGCTGCACGCTCTGAGGCGCCTGTTATGACCGCAATATGATCGAGTATGGCTTTATTGGCTTCGTCGGCCGCAGGCGAGGGTTCCGAGAGTGTGGATAAACGACGCTCCAATGACGTGGTGGAGCGTTTAATCTCCTCCAACTCTTTCTCAAAACTCTGTATGATATTATCGAACTCGGAATGCTCAACCAGTGGCAAGACCTCGTCATGTCCATTGCCATTGCTAGACGGGTGGCTACCATTACGGCGCTGCTCGATCTGTTGCATTATCGAGTTGGATATATAGCTTAAATTCGATTTGATGCTGCTGGTCGACGGTTTGCGTTCCTCTTTACGCGCATCGACAATCAACGAATCGGTGTCGGCGTCAACATATGCCGAACCATAACCGACGGTTTCGCTGAAATAATTGTTACTATTGTCCGCATCATCTTGCAGAAATTGAAAAAGCTCCTTATGCTCACAATTCAGCAATTCATCGCGCAAGTTACCCTGATGTGAGAGCAGCTCCTCGTGTTCCATCGAGATTGTATTCAGTGAATGACCGCTCGAGTGTCGTCGCACACCCATATGCAAGTCGTCATCGGATTTCAGACTACGTGACGGTATCAGTGAACGTTGCGACTGATCGCTCGATTGCGACAGTCGATCTAATGACTTGCGATAGCTAGGCGAACGCGTCAGCAATGACTTCTGATACTGCAGATATGCCTCGTCATGCTCATCGCTGCAGTAGCGACGTGACGACGTGTCCTGCAGCGAGTCGCCACGCATAAACGAACCGCTACGCTGATCATTCGCATATGGATCGGTATCAGTTGAATTATACTGGCCCATGAGACGCAGCTCAATGGACTCGGTGTATGTGGGCTCATCACGCGAATCGTTGTGTTGGGTGCCGAAACCGGAAGACACTTGATGCAGCAGGCGACGTTCCGCTTGCGGATAAAGCGTATTGTAATCGTTGCGACTATTATTGTCTAATTGGCAGGAGCTGGTGGTTGTTGTAATGCCATCGAAGGAGGGCGCTTGCTGCTGTAATTGCATATGATGCAATTGTTGTTGCTGCTGCTGCTGTTGTTGTTGCAGTAGCATAAGTTGTTGCTGTTGCTGCAGTTGTGTTGGCGATTGCAAGTGTTGTTGTTGTTGTTGGTATTGCTGTTGCTCGGACAGCTCATGCTCACTCTCCACGCCGTCAATGATCGTGTGCAACGCATCCTTCAAGGGTATCTGAAAGCCGAAATCCGAGCCGGAGACCGGACGATTCATGGACTCCTGCGCATTTAAGTGAGTAAAAGTGAAAAGGTGAGAGTGAGGAAGAATGATATATAGAGAGTGTAAATAAAGATTTGCAATGCACTTTTGTACACGAGTACCCACCTGATAACTCAACCTATGCAGCTTCGTCTCGGTTAATAAGCTCGGCTTCTCGATAACCTGCGCCGCCGCCTGTTGCGCCTCCATGACGATCTGCTGAAACTTGGTCGCATATTTGCGCTCCTTGCGCTCTTTACGCTCTTGCCGCTTCTTGCGTATCAGATCGCGTACACGCTCGATACTGCGCGCCAATTTCGACTCTTCGCCGACTTCCTATAGTGTGGAATGAGTGAGAGAGAACATTGTTTAGCGTGAAACAACATTTATAGTGTTTTTGAGGTTATGAAAGAGAAGCTTAGGAATTTCAATAAAATTTTGTTATTAAATTTTATGCTTGCATTGGCGCCAATTCCAGACAGCGTTTTCGCTACTTACTACTAACAGCTAATGGATGTTAACGGTTTTTTGGAAATTTTTCAGGTTTGCTAGGCTACCAAACACGCCAATTGGGTACCGTTAGTTTTTTTATAATTAATTATTTTTGCAACTGCTACTTAAGGTTTTAGGCATGCAACAACAACAAATGCTTTTGATTGTTTGGAAAACTACAGTTAACATTTAGAATTTTCGAAAATTGTACGACCAAATCAAAGAGCAACAACAAAATGCAAGCAATTTTTAGTAAATATATAATTTTTAATTTATTTTAAGGGCGCATTAATTATACAAAAATATAAAGTGGCTGATTTATTTGGTTAGTGGGTTTTTTTTAAATAATTTAAATTGCTGGAAATTACCTTCTTTTTGAAAATCTGTTTATTTTGTGACATACATATACATTTTATTGTTATTGTTTTTTTTTATTTTTTAAGTGAATATTGTTTTGCAATATCATTTTCAACATTTGCGGTTTAAAGGTGTACAAATTATTCTCAGAGTTGCATTTCAACACAAACGGAGCGGCGGGCAGTACATAGTTTTACATACACATACACATATGTATACATATATATTATTTAGTCGAACACATTGTGGTGCATATTTTTAGTTGTTGTAGTTTTATATATAAATACATAGTTTGGAGTTTTATTTAAAACGTTTATGACATTAGAAAATCAAAGAAATTAATAACAGTATTTGAGTGGAAAAACAATTAATTTTTTTTAAATTTTTTTTGTGCAAATATTTTACATTTGCAAAAGCAGTTTTGAGTTTTTAATTTTTGGAATATTTTAAATTAATTGTTTTTTGTTTTGTATTTTATAATAAGTACATATATATAAATATATATTTTAATTAATTGTATTGTATTTTAAAGTAGTCAGTTTAAGGCACGCAAACACACACAGCAATCAAGATCAAACACAGTTTGGGAAAGTTAGTTTTTTAAGTTTTTTGTTTTAGATTTTTTAAGGCACAAAGATATGAAGGATCGTTCGCAAGTTATCAACAGTTGAGCGGGGAAACACAGACGAGTCGAAGAGAGGAAGACAATAGATAGAAATACATACATATATTTATTTATAGGTTATGTTAAATAATTAGTTTACAATTGAGTATATATTGTTAAGCGGTGATTTGGCGGTGTTTCAATATTTTGAAGATTTCCATATACAAAATGGTTTGATTTAAAAGCAATTTTTAACAAGCAAAAAAATAGTGGGTGTAAACAATTTTGTAAAAAAGTACTTTAATAGTAAAAATAACGTCTTAATTAAGTTTTCTTAAAATAAAAATAACATTTGCATACATTTTTTTGGCAAATTTATAATATTATTTTATTGTATTTCAACAAAATTAAAAAAGAAAATAAAATTTTATTAAAAATAAAAAAATTCAAAAAATTAAAAAAAAAAATTATTTAAAATTTAATGTTTTTACTTTTTCATTTAACTTTTTATTTATTAATTTAATTTTTTTTTTTAATATTAAAAAATTGAAATGAAAATGAAAAATTTAAAATATTATTTTTGACCCCAAACAGCTCTGATTAAAAACTGAGAATATAATTTTTAAATTAAAAATAGAAGTACTCAAAAATAATACTTTTTTTTGCTTTAAAAAATAAATTTTTAATACCGATTTTGGGGTTAAAAATTGATTGTTTTTGTTGAATTTATGATAAAAATTTAAAATTAAAAAAAATAATTAATTATTTTGAGTAACAAATACAACACTTCAAATCAAAAGCTGGAATGAAAAGGTAAAAAATTAATGATTTACATTTTTCTAACGGAAAAAACTATAATTAAAATTAACTAAATGCAAATAAGACAATAAGGTGAAAGGTAGAAAAAAATTATGTAAAAACAATAAATTTTAAATTTAGCAAAGATTTCTAATTTTTAATTATAAGGTCGGTATGATTTTTTTCCAATCAAATTCAATTTACGATTTATTTTTAATTTTTAATACAATTTAGGTTGGGATGAATATTTTTTATTTTTAAGATAAGAAAAACTAATTCAGATTAATTCAAAATTCAATTATTTTTTAGTGTCACAGTCAATACTTACTAATACTTTCACATAATTCTAACCTCAAAATTCAAGTATTATATTTAAATTCATTATAACTTGAAGCGTTTATAAGTTATAAAATTATGTAACCGAGTACAATAATATGATGTTTTTTTTTTATACATACAGACTCGTAGTCTGTCTTACAGTTTTTCCCAATCATTGAAGCTCTAATTTTAAGCTCTGTACTTTTTGCTGCTCAAAATATTGAAACAACTGCTCAAATATTAGACGGCAGTAAACATGTGTATACTTGTTTTGTTATTGAAATGTTTTTATAAAGTGTGTGTGTGTATTTGTGTATTTAAAAGGCACAATGCTTGAGTATATAAGAGTATTCATATATATATGTTGATATGTATGTATGTATATTGAATAATATGTTCATAACTGTATGCTTAAGCTGTTTTTTTTGTTTTTATAATAGTATTAAAAATGTATTTTAGGTCTTCAGCATTCGCACAGAAATTAAATTAAATAAAGGGTATAAAAGAAAACATATTTTTTATATAAAAGTTTATAAGTGCTTTAAAAAAAAATACAAAAATTGTAATATTAAAAAAATAAGAAAAATGTTAAAAATATAATAAATTATAATTATTATTATGAAAAAAAAAAAAAAATATAAAAATAAAAAAAATATATTTTATTTTGCCAAATATATGCACGTTCAAAAAAAGTTCCAAGAAGATCCGACGTTTTGGACCCAAATTTTTTCAGCGATGAGGTCCTTTTCTCGGCCTATATTTCTTCAAAAATTGAAAGAGATAATCTTCCAAAAATAAATGTCAAAGATGTTCTTTTGAATGATAATAAACCTTCCCCACTAAATTTGAAGTTTCAGTGGCTTTTCTTTAAAAATGTAGGGAACTTCGAAATGGATCACTCTTAACGTATGAAAAATCGCAAATAAGTACTATTTATCGCCAATTACGGGTACTTTTCCCATTAATAAGAAAAAAAGTAAAAGAAATTTAATGTAGTTGTAATGATATAAGACTATAACTGATAATAATTAATGATATAATTGAGTAACAAAATATTAATAAATTATATAAAACAACTAGCTGACCCGGCGAACTTCGCCCCGCCCAATTTTTATTTTTTTTTTGGACGTCATAGACTCGCATAACTTTACCACAAATAATATAAACTTCAAACAACGCATTTTCATTTAATGTTTTTAATGTTTGTAGCGCTATCTCCTGTAACATACCGCGCTCAATACCGCTCTTAGCGCCACCAACTGGTGGATAGCTCTTTGCTAATAATAAACAAATAATTTGCAATAAATAAATAATGCGACTATAAGGAGAGTTATAAACTATCCTATCTTTCAAATTGGACCAAACTGCACACAGTGTTAAAAATTTCATTAAAATCGGTTCAGTAGTTTAAGAGTCCATCGCAATCAAACAATGTGACACGTGATTTTTATATATTAAGATATACATATTAAATAATCTTAAAAAACTCAGTTGCAAACTATTTACATCTGTAAAAATTTAAAATAAAAAATAAATTAATATAAACTATTGTAAAAAATAAGTATAAAAATTAAATTAATGAATTTTGCAAAAAAAAACAAAAAATATAAATAAATGAAATAAAAAAAAAACTTTGTATAATACATTTAAATTTTTAAATTTTCAAACCAATGATTTGTGCAGCTGAACACAAAACACCAAAGTGCAAAGTTCGAAAATAGAGAAATACACACACGCACACAGCTATATTAAAAATATATGCAAATAGCAAATAATATTCGATCAATGCAAAGCGTTTACACATTTTAAATTCATGGAATTTAATTTAAAATAACTCAAAAACATTTTTTTATAAAAATAATTTGCATTGTTTGCACACTAACACCAATAAAAATTGAAAACTAACAAACATTTTTTCTGCTTTTCTTTTTGCATTTAAAATTAGGTTTGTTAGGTGATTATTTTTAGCGCATAACGGAGATTTCGGTTTGTATTTTATGGCAAACGATTTAAGTGAGTTTTAAAATTTCGGGTTTTGCTTACATTTATTAATATTATTTTTGTTTTTTTTTGACAAGAACCACAAACATACACATATATATAGTAAGAAAAACACATAATAAACGCACACGCCATTTATTCGGCACAGTTAAGACGCTTATTTGTGGAGAAGTGCGTGAAAAATTTGCATACTTTACCTCTTTTTTCGACTTCAATTCCTCCGAATTGAAACTGTTGAGCAACAACGCCAAGAACAAGTTTAGCACCATGAAATTGCCCATCACTAGCGTTGGCAAGAATATGGCAAAGCACGATGAGGCGCCCTGCTCCTCCTCCGCACGCATACAATCCCACAACGGCTCAATCCACTCACCACACAATATGCGAAATATCATCATGAACGAATGGAAAAAATCGTTAAAATTCCACCTGCAAGCAGATATTCATAAATTCACAAAAATTTATTTTTAAATTTGTAAATAATTTATATTTCATTGACATACCTTGGCACTGGGTCTGGATCGAATTTCTCGGGTGTGTAATCCTTCGAAAACAATTGCATACCGATCACAGCGAAAATATATATGACTATAACTAAAATCAGGGTAAGATTACCCAAAGCACCTATTGTCGATATGATAATGCTGAGCAGGACCTTCATTGTGGTCCACGATTGCGCTAGCTTGAGCACGCGGAGCTGTTCGTAAGTAAATTAATGAGTAGTCTTTATAAAAAATATATCAAAATCAAGCACTACGCACCAAACGCAAGCCCCGCAGCACACTAAGACCATCCACCAACTCAAATATAATATCTAATAAACTGGCTGTCACAATGATCAGATCGAATATATTCCAGCCGCATAGAAAAAAATCCTTCGACAATGCCATTAACTTAATGATGCATTCGAATGTGAAAATCGATGTAAAAACCTGTTGGCGAGAACGTGTATTCTTTATAAAATATAACTGCAAGTGACAGGAGTTTTTGAGTTACACACTTTATTGCCTACGTCTAATGCATTGCGAAAGTTCTCACTCATGCCGTGATGCTCCATGGCCAGAAATGCCGTGTTTAGTACGATGCAGAGCGTTATGGCTAATTCGAAAAGTGGATCACGCACCACCTGCAATATAAAAACAACAACAAATAATAAAAATTAGTTTTATTTCATTAAAATGTGTTCTTTACCTTATAGAGACAGTTCTGGAACTGCAGCCAACCTTCATAGTTGACGCAGCATTGTATGCATCTATCACAATTGCGATCGGGAAGATCATCTGAGTGAAGAAAATATTGATATAAATATATAGTATAGTAAGTAATAAGAAAATTTATGCTCAGTACCATCTGATCAAATTTGACCCGGATTGGAAAAAAAATTATTTTCAAATATTTTAATACAAATCTGCATTATCGCCTTCAAAATTGGCGCCTTTTGAGAATATATAAGCATGCCAACTCATAATCCAACATAATCTGTTGGACAGTTTCAACGTCGTATTCATAAATTCAGGTCTCGTCATCGTCGAGTCGAGCTTTAACCGCGTAAGCGGTGTCTATGCCGATAAAGAAGAAACGAATAGCTTCATCGCGCTACATACCCAAAACCCTAGCCACTACAACAGAGGTAATTCTAGACTTCACTCCCCTCCATATTGTTTTGGAGATGGCAGCAATAAGGTTCAAGGTAAGAACAAGGCAAACGCTCTGAAACAGCGTGCTATTGGAGAGAGTCTACGGTTGGCACTGCTTCCTAGAGATGACATTACCTAGAAAAATTGCTTTGAAAAGGAGTATAAAGTCTCACGAGGCTGCAAAAGGGAATGAGAGCACTCTACCCTTAAGGAACACTTTCGTAGGAGCACAATTCAATGGAATATAGACGGCTCGAAAACGGCAGGTGGTATTTTCAAGCTGAGGTCTATGTGGTTAGCAGATGGACAGAGATTATTCTAGCGATGAACTAACAGCGGAAACCATTTGTCATCCTCAGTGATAGTCTAGCTGTACTTTTGACAATCTAGTCCGTTGAAAACAAATGAAAAATGGTACTAGAGAGTATAGAAATGCTTAACAAGGTTGCCACTCAAAACAATATTATACCACCATGGATCCCTGGGCAAAGAGGCATCAATAGAAATGAGCTAGCCGATCTCCTGGCGAAAGAAGCTGCGGCAGACAGTGCGATACGACCGGAGCTTAATCTAAAACTTAACGATCCAAAAGAGGCTAGATCATCCTAGTACAGTCCTTGGCCGCATAAAACCGGGGTCACGCCTCCCTCTATGGTCCGACACCGTCGAAACAGCACGTTTCCTGGGTCTACCGTTGGATGACCTCGACTACAACTTATCTGAACCTTAGAGCGGGGACCAGAGAACTGTTACAAAAACATACGACCGGAACGAAAGGAGTTACGGAAAGAGAAAAGGGACAGTACAAAACGCTGGCAAGAGGTGTCTGGGTTTCGAAAGACGAGGCTGTTCCTGGAAGATTTCGGTACAAAAAGGTTCAAGAAACTAAACGTTCTTCCCAGAAATACAGTTCACGGCAGGCTTCGGTGTCATCTGCACAAGTTAGCGTGGTGTTCCAGGGATCAGAGTTGCTTCTGCGACCAAAGAGCAGAAACACCATAACATAAACTCTCTACTAAGACTCTTTGATTAGACTGGGTTAAACGAAGTGTTGTAATAACCGGAGAGTACACATTAGACCACGGGTTGCAGTGAATTCTTCGAATTTCAAATCTATCTATCCAAAACATCAACCAAAATATGTTAAGTCAATCCATAAGAGTTGTTGAGATCCTCTACTGTCTCGAAAGTTTTAAAGCACTGTTTCATGAAAAATGTTATTGTTATTAACAGAGCTGAATGGTCGACTCGCAATAATGAAGCCAGTTCGACTCATATTTGATCCGAAGATCCAAAATCATTATATAATACTTTTATATAACGTATTTTTTTTTTTTAATTTAGTATACAATCATTCATTCACTCACCAATCACCACAATTTCCGAGGAGAATTCCTGATGCAGCGCATAAATGTTATGCTTCTTAATGCGCGCAATGTTGCCATTGCACTTGATGAGCCGAACCTCGCGCGGCGACAGAGCCAACGTCACCGAGGTCAACTCATTTGGCAGCTCCACTGTAGATACATTGACCATTTCGGTGCCGACCTCCTGCTCCTCATGATCATCCACCACACCGGAATCATCTTGTGATGACTCGCGATTCACACCACTCGAATTGGAGCTGGCCTGACGGCTGCCAGGCAGCAATTGTCCTTTATAATCGGATGGATATAACATATTGGGATTTTTATTGCCATCTTCTTGGAAGCAAATACGTGTGCGAGCAGTCTGCGCCTCTTTCGGTGTTAGCGCTTGTGGTGTTGGTTGTGATTGTTGTTGTTCCTTTAATTGTTGTTGTTGTGCATTGGGTGTTGGCAGCAGTTGTTGTTGTTGCTGCTGCTGTGGGGTTGTGGTGAGCTGCAATTGCAGCTGTTTGGGACGTTCAGCATTGCTGTGGCGTGGACTGGGACCTGGGCTGGGCGTAACGGATCTACTTTTATTCTGCGAAATTGTGTAAAATATGTGTAAATATAAAAAATTAGTTCCAGAAAGTTGTCTCAATATACTTGGCCATTTCCGTTGCTATCGTTATTGTTGTTGGCACCGTCTTTTCCACCTTTGACCTTTTTTCGGCGTGTCTTCTTTTTGCTATACGACGCTAGCAGCACACCCTTACGCGAATCGATCTTCTTTTTATTGTTCTTATTTAATTTTTTTACATTTAAAACGGACGGGTCGAAGCTAAATGTTGAATCATCGCGATGATCCAATAAGTCTTTCTTGCGTTCCTAAAGAATATATTAAAAAAAATAGATTTTTAAATAAATATCCGAAAGTTGGGTTATGGCAACTCACTTCGTTTGTGATTTCGGCTTCTTCCTCGTAACTTAGTGCAACTACGGCTAACATTAGATTAATTAAATAAAATGAGCCAAAAAACACAACCACGGTAAAAAATGACACACTCATGGGACCAGATGTGGCCAATACCTGTAAAAATAATTTTCATAAAATATAAAATAATAATTATTTTAAATATCCACAATGATGCTCACCATATTGTACACGTTCTCCCAATAGTCCAGTGTAATCAACTGGAAAGTTGTTAGCATGGACCACATAAAGTTATCGAAATTCGTATAACCATGATTCGGGTTCTCACCCACGCAAAGGCAAGTGTAATCCGTAGGGCAGTGGCGAGCGCCAGTCAAATTGCCGCAAAGCATTGGCATTTCCTCGTCGTCGTACAGCCAGTTGTCGGTGTCGTTGATCCAGCTGATAAGAACACATGACAAAAAGCAGGGGTTAGTTAGGGGCTTTTCAAAAAAATTTCAAAAAATCTTTTTTTTTATTTTTGCATTTTCCTAAGTTTAATATCTTGGACATATTCTTTAAAAAAATTTAAGTAAATCTTACTCATTTTATTCATAATTCATTACCCACCTGCGCCACTCCAAGTCTGTGGTATTAACCCAATCGTCTGGAAGATTTCTCACACACTTATTTCTCAATTCACCCATATAAACCTATTGCGTAGAAATATAATTTAATATTCCGCACTAAAAATTATACCGTTACTTTGTACACACCTGTAGTGCGAATAGTGCAAAGACCATTAAGCAAAAAATGGTTAATGTCATGACCTCGGCCAATTGGCGGAATGAGTGCAAAAGTGCATTGATGATAGTCTTTAGTCCTGGCATTATTGAAACAGTCTTTAGGGCGCGCAACACGCGAAATGTACGTAAACCGGCCAGATTGCCCACCTCCATGCCGATAGTGGCATAACCACTCGTTATTACAACAAAGTCCAGCCAATTCCATGGATTGCGCAGATAGGTGTACTTGTTGAGTAGGAAGCCTTTGGCAACGATTTTTATTACCATTTCAATGGAGTAAATTGCTAGGAAGATGTATCTGCAAACAGGAAGAGGATATGTATCAATATTATATATATGCTGTGGAGGTTATGTTTTGCTTTACGAAACTTACTCGGCCTCTTCCACCGTCTCGGTCATAGCTAAAAAAATGCAGTTGAATAGAATTGTAGCCATGACGCAGTAGTCGAAGAATTGATTCGTTGCTATGTAGACGCAGACGCGGCGTGCTGTACTCCATGGATGGAAAAGGAAGAGACTTTTCGTGCCGGTGAAGCGGTGTATGTAGTTTTTCCGAAATCGTTTGGAGACTACACAGAATGTCTGCAATGAAATAAATAATTATATTAAACATGTGTAGAAATACGTTGTAAATTCTTAAAAATTAAACTAATTAAAACTCTAGAATTGAACGTTTAATAATAGGACGCTTAACCGTGCGCTCAAATTGGTAAAGTCTGGCGGGCGTTTAGTGTAACTAATATCCTGTCAGCAAATGCTCTACTCTGCGACATCTAGTGGCGTTACGAAAAATACAACCCTGCAGAATTCAGCGCATGCGTTTTGTGAGCCAAATGTTGGCAGCGCTGCTCACAAAAAGTTGTCTTGCGAATGAAGTTCCGTTCATCTTTCTTTCGTTCTTTAACCGTCTTCGTGTGAAGAAAGAAAAATGAGAGCTAAGGTAATTTTCCCATAAAAGTGTACAAAGTGCTCAAAATATATGTAAAAATAATTAAACCAACAATTGGAATTTGATGTTTGCAAAGTGTTAAAATGCTTATTTAATATCAAAGAACTTCAAAATACTTTTTATATTATTTTAAAGACATTTTCGTGCGGCCGGCCGCCATTGCTGTAGATTTCGGTATACACACGTGGTTGAATTGACAATTTTGCTGAAAATTTCTTGCAATTTGTGAATTTTTCTAATTTTGTTTTTTTTTGTATTATAGTGGCGTAAGAAGCGTATGCGGAGGTTGAAGCGTAAACGCAGGAAGATGCGCGCAAGGTCCAAGTAAACTCGCTGACGGCATTGAAGAATGTAAGTATTCGTCAAGACAGCGTGAAGCGCTAGCGCTCCAAACGACTTGGAACTAATTCTCATTTCATTTTTGTTGCAGGTTTTTTACACGCTTCAACCTGACATCCCATTAAAAAGCTTCAAGTAAAAATTCGCTACCAAATTTTTGGGCGCGTTTCGGAAAGTTTACATTAAAGTGTAAATTGTTTGAAATAAAGAATTTCTTTAAATTTTTGCTGGAGGTGAAAAAATTATAAAACAAGTGATTTTTTATTTGCAATGGAAGGTGGACTTAGTGATATGCTGCATATAATATGTGGATTTTAGAATTACTTAGTTAAAACATTTGTTCAAATAGTATACCACGTTTTAAGCATAACCTCAAACAACAGTGTGACAAGTCGAATAGTAGTTGTTGGTGTGAAAGGCGTTCACAGATGAAAAGCATGTGTTAGACAATTGGATATGCAGTTTTTATGTTTAGCAGTTTAAAAGTTACATTATTTGTTTCATTATTAGAGAAAAGGTGATTTTTGTAGCAATTAGTTCAATCTTTCTGCTTTAAATTGAACGAAACGACGGTCTTTTGTATTTGGAAATGCAGGAATTAACTGGTATTTGCGATAGTAACTGGATTTTCTCAATCTTGTAGGGAAATTCTAATATTTGGGACATCTGTCCCAATAGTATTGGAAGTAATAATTAAGTTGTGGAGGACAAGTTTTAAAATTTGCCTGTTACCAAAGTCGACATAGGAAAACATGTTAACCAGTTGAGGTTCTGATGGCATAGGGTTTGTTAAGCAATAAGTTGACAATTTTGTTTAGTTATTGTGTTCTTACATTCTCAGGGCATATATTAAAGCAATTAAAGTCAATGCCCGATAGCCCTAATTGGACGGAATAGTCAATAGGTATTTGGATTGTTAGAAATTTGGAATTGAAATGTAGCTCTATTTCGTTAGTAGTTTTTATATATTTTGAAAGAAATTGTAATTTAGGGTCCGAGTTAGGAAATTAGCTTAATGAATGGTTGGGCATCGGTTTAAGAAATGTTCTCAAGTATTAGAATTATTCCAAGAGGTGTAAACTCAATGTAAGTAATAAATAAATAGTTTTAATATGCGTACAGAACTTGCAAAATAAACTGCAATCAAAAAATTCTTCACACTGTTGTAGTTATGTACACTATTCGGTTGGAAACAAACAAATTTTACAAGAAACAAAATAAAATGGATTGGTGAATTTTAAGCGATCTAATTAATGTATAAATATTTGGAAACATTGAGTTTCCTTCAAATTAGCTTTGTATGCATTTTACAGCTTCAATACACATTCATCAAGTAGGTTAGGTTTGGTTGAATAAGTCCCGGCACATGTATTTCAAAATTTTAAAAAGATCTTGGAACAATAGCAAATTTGTAATTTAAAAAAATGAATCACATAAATTTTCTTTTCTACTTGCGCATTCAACCAGAGAACATAAAATGATTTTATAGTTCAATTGTTATAAAATCATTTCCAAACATCGAAATACAAGGGCCGCGATTTATTCAACTAAATGAGGAATATATAAAACAACAACGAAGGCCAAAGCAGCCAGTTCTTTTAGTTTCCTATTCTGTTTGTATTTTTTACAGGTCATATTTAAATAAATAAATAAATTGTTCTTTATGTTCTCTAGTTCAACATGCTGCCATGTTTGAATGTTTGGAACGTACTTCAGGGATGATATTAATAAGAATGATTTCCGGTTATATAAGCTCAATTGTAAAGTTAGAACAATTAGCGTAGTTTTTTTGTTTTCATTAATAAAAACCTGCTAAGTTATCAGTATAAAAGTATTGAGTAAAACTTAGCAGAAATGAACATGCAATATGTATTAATTTTTATGTGTACTTCATTTCAACGGCGAAATAGTTTTTATTGTTATAGCTTTATAATTCACTAAAAATGACAGTCATGTGATGCTGTTTGAATTTCGTCGATTCAGTGTCGTGTCAGATATCAAATATTTCTGTGTTTACTAAATATATTAGTTTTAAATCTTAACAAAGATAAAATAAGCTTTCGTTCAAAATTTTAAATATACTAATTAAACTTAAAGATAATTTGAACTTGAAAGCACTTTGACATATTAAAACAATTGACATAAATTTCTAGTCTTTACATCTGGCAAAGCTTTCAGTGTCGGCAACATCTGGCTTCGAGTTTCGAACACCCCTCCTATTGTTTACATTCGTTTCGCCGCGTCGTTTGCTATCGTATGGAAAAAGTAGCTTATAGCGTGGTCAACAAGAATATTTGTACATTTTGCGGTAATTGTGTAACAGAAAAAATTGCGAATTATGCAATTTTGAGACAAAATTTGTGGTATTATAATAAAATAATAATTTGGTGAGTGAAATTATAGTTTGAATATTCGCAAAAATGCGGTATAATTATCATTTTGTTAAATGTATAAAATTCTTATTGGAATGAGCTTACGGTTATCGGAGTGCGAGTGCTTATTCTTGTTGTTGCGCCAAACGATGCTTTGCGGTTAAAGCGTGTATTTTGTGCATATCAAACTGTGCGTGAATGTGCTAATTTTAAATGAAGATGCCAACTTATTATACATTTATGCATGTGTATAATAAACTGCTTGAAAAGCCTGCAATTTAATGAAATTCTGCAAATAATTTTGCAAAATGGTGCTTTCCCAGCACTTTCAATTGGTGTTCTAATAAGAATTCGAACTTATTATTATAATGAAAAAGTTCTATGGTTTGTCTGGTGATATTAGAATTTAAATAATCAAGGACGTATCAAATAATATTAATACACAAAATATATGCGCTCTAATTTTATTGAAATGACCACAGCTGTACATTTTTTTGTTGCGCATTCTTTCGAAGTTTTCTGCTTTTGCTGATGTGACTTCGAAATATTCTTGCTTTTAGCTTTTTGATACGACGTTCCAATTCGCTCAGCCGGTCAAGTTAGCCTACCAAATACATAACTTGTTTACCTACTACAAATACCGGCTGTTGTCTTTGTTGTTGTTTATTGTACATACATATCTAGACGTGTATAATTTTTCTTTTGTTTGCCAAGAGTGGTTGGAAATTGATTACAATTTTTTGTGGCGCTACCTTGCGTAGTACAAAATTGTTTATATTGGTTCACTGTCAAGATTAGGTAGATGCCTTAGCAATTATCTTTAACTGATTACAAAGTAAGTCGCATGGAACTGATACATTACAAAAATAACAATTGTATTTACTTGCTAAACATCAACAAATAGGTAAAAAATAATAATTTGACTACGTGACGCTACTCTTATACAAATTAGAAGGCCTACCGTAGCGGAAGTTAGATTTTTCTTGTGGAAATTTTGTAAGTGCTTCTAAGTAATGTATGCATAAATATTGTTATATAAGTTTTGATCTATACCTGTTGATATAATATGATTCAAACCTAATTGTGGTGTTACCAAACATATATTTGAGGAATGAGTACAAAGTAGCACGCATTAAATGTATGTAGCTTATTGTTTAGTTTCTAAATTTGGCAATGTCTGGCTTAAAAAGAGATTTCACAATTGTTTTATGAAACACGTTAGTATTTATTTCAATGAAATTATTCCATTGACCACTCAAACAATTGCCAAGCTGGCCTAATTTTTTGTTTTTGTGCACATGTATTTATGTACATACATACATATTCATATGAAGTAGGTGGTGTATGCACCTGAAAAACAGCTGTTTGGTTGAAATTATTGCTATTGAACTGGTGCTATTAGTAGAAAAAGTTTTAATTGATAACGACAATCAATAATGTTCTTTTGTGTCGTTTTCAGATTTACTTTCAATCACTATTGATAACAATTTTATTTATAAACATATGTACAGTCTACTTTTTATATATTAGGTGAAACACTGCCATTAAATTCATGAGACGCTATCAAAATCTAGAGAGTTTATTAATTTATACAGTATGTGTTTTAATTGGAAAAATACCCAAATTTCGTATGAAAAGTTATAGAAAACTTTATTTTTTTATTTATTAATTGTTATACGTAATATTTCAGTAAGAATGAAATTAGGTCATCACTCAGTACAATGTGTGTGTCTAATCAGAAAGCGCTCAAAATAAAATACAATATCGCTCGAATGCCGTTTGTTTAAATTGTTTAAAGCATTTGTATGCACAAATACTTAAAAATAATTTTAAAGTTTTGTCAAACATATTGCAAACTTGAGTGTGCTTTTCAAAGACAATAAATTTATTAAACACGTTTTTAAATATAATCATAAATCGATTTTATATTTTTTGTTCAAAAACTGGTTAAAAAGGTTACTTAGACCAAAAAGCAAATAATAAACAGTAAAAAATAAATAAACATGGACAATTAGACAACGAATATTCTGTTATGAAAATTAAAAGTATGCAAAAATACGAAAAAAGACTATGTTCCTCTACTTATTAGGAAGCTTGCAATACCAACTATCCCATCCCAAACTATATTAAAATATATAAAAAGATTTAATAAACTCGCCTAAGATGCTTAATTAAAGCCACGTTGCGGCAATCCAAGCTTTATTGGAAATAAAATTATAACAATAAAAGAAGCGCCAGAAAGCAACTGCAATAAATGTCTTGAGACAATAAGCAAAAGCAGAAATTGTCTACATGGAAGAACTTATTAACTTTGTGGTTATAATGTGGTAGGGTAGAGGTGTGGCAAAGTGTTGATAATATCAGCATAGTCGGTTAGTACGCTCATTAAATCTGCCACTGCTACTCTCAGGCAGCTGTGTAGCAGCAAATAGGCGTCAAGTGTATAATAGAATTGCGAAGATAGCATATAATTTTGTATAACTATATAACGGGTGATTTTTTTGAGGTTAGGATTTTCATGCATTAGTATTTGATAGATCACGTGGGATTTCAGACATGGTGTCAAAGAGAAAGATGCTCAGTATGCTTTGACATTTCATCATGAATAGACTTACTAACGAGCAACGCTTGCAAATCATTGAATTTTATTACCAAAATCAGTGTTCGGTTCGAAATGTGTTTTATCGACAAATTTTGTTCAGCGATGAGGCTCATTTCTGGTTGAATGGCTACGTAAATAAGCAAAATTGCCGCATTTGGGGTGAAGAGCAACCAGAAGCCGTTCAAGAACTGCCCATGCATCCCGAAAAATGCACTGTTTGGTGTGGTTTGTACGCCGGTGGAATCATTGGACCGTATTTTTTCAAAGATGCTGTTGGACGCAACGTTACGGTGAATGGCGATCGCTATCGTTCGATGCTAACAAACTTTTTGTTGCCAAAAATGGAAGAACTGAACTTGGTTGACATGTGGTTTCAACAAGATGGCGCTACATGCCACACAGCTCGCGATTCTATGGCCATTTTGAGGGAAAACTTCGGACAACAATTCATCTCAAGAAATGGACCCGTAAGTTGGCCACCAAGATCATGCGATTTAACGCCTTTAGACTATTTTTTGTGGGGCTACGTCAAGTCTAAAGTCTACAGAAATAAGCCAGCAACTATTCCAGCTTTGGAAGACAACATTTCCGAAGAAATTCGGGCTATTCCGGCCGAAATGCTCGAAAAAGTTGCCCAAAATTGGACTTTCCGAATGGACCACCTAAGACGCAGCCGCGGTCAACATTTAAATGAAATTATCTTCAAAAAGTAAATGTCATGAACCAATCTAACGTTTCAAATAAAGAACCGATGAGATTTTGCAAATTTTATGCGTTTTTTTTTTTAAAAAAAGTTATCAAGCTCTTAAAAAATCACCCTTTATTTTCTAAGGAAAATAGCGCATAACACTAGGCAGTTTGCCTTTGTTGACATTAAACTTGGACACATCTTGCAAGCTTGTATATATTTTGTCACTTAAGTACCCACTTAAGTAGGTTGTGTGTTTGTTGAAAAAAAACTTTTATCCGAAGTGTGAAAATTGAGTTCAGCAGCATATAAAAAACGCGCGCAGTGGCTGTGACTATTGTTTGTTAGACAACAAAAGCAATTGTTTCGCCAACTATGAAAAAAGGAATAAACAATCACGGATCACCGAAGCTGTAATACTGTACAGAAATATTATAAATAAAATAAAAAATCTGGTTTTGTTCTGAAAGTTTGTATGGCAGCTGCATACGATTTTTTTTATAAAAAAAAATTCCATACAAAGATTTGCATTAAATCGATCAGTTTGTATGGTAGCTATATGCTATATTCATCTGATATGAATAATATATTTTGACATTATAGCTTTGCCTGATACAATAATCTATGCCAAATTTCGTGAAGATATCCTGCCATATAAAAAAATTTTCCATACAAGGACTTAATTTTGGTCGGTCAGTTTGTATGGCAGCTTTATCCTATAATGGTCCGATATTATCTGTTCTGACAAATAAGCAGTTACTTGGGAAGAAAAAGACATACACAAAATTTAAGGTCGAAAACTCAAAAACTAAGGGGCTTGTTGGCGCATATACATACATACATATGTACCTTCTGCATGCTACCAACTACTTTGTCTAGTAAGCGCTTTAATGGCGTAAGTATTGCGCGTCCTTGAAAGTGCTATTCTTCTTGCCATATCATGATACATTCCTTTTTTCATTTTCATTTTAATATCTATTTTCATTTCAACTTTACATTTTGCAAACTGTATGCCTATTTATTATTAGCATTGCATACTTGAGGGCGCGAAAGGGCGTTTACCAACAAATGAAGGCGAAAATGTTTATTGCGGGATTTTCAAAGCATTGCAACAAACCAGCGCAATTTCTAATGAAAGTGAAAGCCACTATTTTGCAAATGTTTGTGTGTATGTTTCAAAGTGTAAGCAAACCGCTTGTCATGTTGGGCGGAAATTAAAGCGTTTATGACGCAGCAAATTCCGTCGTCTAACTGCCTGCCAGGCTTTTACAAACTCAGTGTGGCGTACTAACTACCTTTACACCGCCTCTCTCATTCCATCATTTGCCTATTTTCCACTTAACCTTTTAAACTTTCACTTTATTTTATAAATCAAAAAGCTTTTTTTTTTCATTGTTGTTTTTACCGTTGCGTTGCCTGTTATCCTTTTGAAATTTCCTCTCGCTCCTTTGGCAGTTCGTTAGCGCGTTGCCCTTTGTTTCTATTTGTTGCTGTAAATTTATGTTAAGTTATCTTAATGCCATAAATGCTAGCAAAAGCGGTTCATTTCCGTTTCGCAGCTGCCATTTTGCCGCCTACGTCGTCGCGTTCTTCACATCTCTCCAAAGTCGCGGTTGCCTATTTATATTTGCCACTCACATTGTTGTCTATTGCGGCGCGCTTTGCCAGTCAAAAGCACAACCCATTTCCACTGGCATTTTGCCTGATTTACTTTTAATGGCAGCGTGATAAAAAGTTATTTGCATACTTTGAGGCTTCTTACCTTCCAATATCTAGGCACCTTTTCACATTGCACAAATTTACTCATTCATTTGTGTGTTAGGTGCCTCAGCATGACATCTTTTTATGATGAGACACTTTTTTTAGACACAATTTTATTAATCGAAACATGGAATATTGGCTTCGTATGCACTCCATTTTTATACCCAGTGTCTTAACTTCGCTCAGTCGTACCAAAAGTGACCAAAAAATTTGAATAAATCATCCAATGAAAATAATTAAAGTTTTGCACTGCGATCTATGGTCTATTGTGCTCTTTTCTATATCTCATATGGTCACAAAGGTTCGGCACTTTGAATAATTCCAGAAACTTGCTGGGCGCGATGGAGGTGATGTGATCCCTGTCGACGTAAATGGATCCCAAAGCCTTGAGCCTGCTTCTACAAATTGCTAGGCTATCAATAATCAGGTGTCCAGGAGTTTCCGGTTCCATGTCGCAAAACCGGCAATTTGTGCAAGAGATTAGATCCATGTTAGACAAGTTTTTCTTGAGAACTGTGTGGAACTGTTTCCTTTGCATTTGAGTCTACGTAACTGAAACGAACCCGGATTTTATTCTGCAAAGGTAGTATTCACTAAACCATCAAAACATTACACGTATAACCCGATAGTTTCTGTAACGGAGAACTGGATCTCAGGCAATTTGACTGATCATTCCAAATATCTAGACTTGTGAGATCGAAAATGAACTCTGCAAACGCTGGTCAACAACCAGAACTTGTGCAACCTGACCCAGATTCTCCTCTCATTTCGCCGCAATAGAAAGTGTTCTGACTGGACACTGTTTAATAGGTTCAACCGTGGTGCGACTAAATATTATGTCGGACGTCTTTGCCAAAGCTGTATGTTGGAAGACGAGGTGGCATCATCTTGTCACTTTCTACTCTATTACCCGGCCTTTGTCAGACTCTGCTTGTATTATTTTGATAGACACACGTTCGGCAACCTAGCGAAGCGGATGGGAACTGTCTTTTTGTGGTAAACTCAAAATGCTTCGTCCTTTAGGGACTTTATGGGTAACACAAAAAACCAACAACTGCCCGAGTGATATCCGTTAATAAGGTGAAATCCACGGCCTAACCTAACCTAACCTAAACTAAATTTCTTGTTTAATGTCATTGAGACTTTTGTAGACTTGTCTAACGATGTACAGTTGGTGGATATTTCAAACTATCTTACATTGTTCTTTCAGTAATAATTTTAAGTCACATAAATTCTTCGAATAGCTTTCTAATAAAAACCCCTGTTTCCCCATTTTTACAGTATTTAGCTCTATCCCACCAAAAACTGTATGAGACGCAGTCCAAAACACCAAAACCTGTTCATAAATACCCATACGCTCGTTATGCGCGGGTTTTCAAATATTTTCCCACCTATAAACAATCTTCAGAGCCGTAAGCTTATCATGCGACATATTAATCGCTAAACATAACCATTGCTTCTTATCAGCTTTCTGTGTTTTTGACATTTTAACTAGTCAAACGTCATGTAACTGTAAATAGCAACGGCTTCCCCCAACAACAAAGTCAACGGCAGCGTTCCGCCATCAACTCTTATCATTGCCATCATTATCCGCATCATGGCATCGTGTTAGCGCGTTATAGTACTACCGTTATTATATGGTTCTCTGCTCTGCTGTCTGTTCTGTGTGCTCCTACGACGAGTATAAACAAAGTAAATTTATTTATTCATTTTCGTTCATGTTTTCATTTTTATTAGGCCTCATTATTTTTATGTCTGTTCCTTCCCTCTTCCGATGGCTAAATGGTTTTCGCGGTCTTCATTAAATTCTGCTTTTGCTTTTAACTGTTCCTTAGTGTTTTCGGTGCCCCCTTTTTGATTCCCCTTTTTATCTGCATTTGCCACTTTGCTTGTTTCTTTTGGCTTCTCAATTACTTTGTTTGGTGTCATAATTACATTAATTATTTGCTTAATAAATATTTATGGTAATATTAGCAAATTTGGTAGCAAATTTTATTTTATATTTCGATAACAGATAATTTAGGGTTGCCTTGAAGATTGTTTGCTCATTTTGTATGGGTTTCTTTAGAAAACTAACATCGATGTGTTCCCGTGTGAGTTCTTCATAAAATTTGATCTTGGAACATCCTTGTCATAAGCTTCGACTGTGATGGCATTTAGTGCATCAAATTTCGGCTCATTTTTGGAGCTCCATTCGTTAAATTGTTGTACAGTTTCGACGTTATAATCATAGACCCACGCCTCATCACCAGTAATGAAGCTTTAGATGAATGCAGAGGCGTTAGTTATGTTGTAAGTCATCTCTTTTGCGAACTCTACTCGACGTCGTATTTTGCATTATCACGTTCCATACCCAAAACATTATCTAATCTGTAGGTTTTTTTTATGCTGCCCATAACATCCCCTTGCGGTCTTCCATTTAGTTGTTGTTGTAACAGGTACCTAATCCCGGTTAGGATGGCCAGTATCATGCGGTGTCAAAGGCTTTTGATAAGTCCAAAGCTACGAGGATCGTCCTCTCGCAGAGTGGTTTCTGGTTAAGGCCATGAACTATCCTGACGTTTATGATACTAAGTGCTATGGTGATACTGTGCACTTTCTGAAAGCCATGCTGGTGGGTTGCTAAGCTCAGGTGGTGTGTGAAGGTCGGCTGTAGCAAGGTCTCAAGTGACTACTGGGGAGAGCAGAGTTATCGGACGATAAGACTCCCCTTCATTGGCGGGTTTCCCAGGTTTCAGTAGTGGGACCACTTTTCAGGTTTTCCACACATCGGCTATTTGAAAAGTAGTCAGCGACAGGTTGAGTACCTTTGTGAGATAGCCTACTCCCGTCGAACCTAGATGCTTTAGCATCAGCACGTGAATTCCATCAGAGTCAATGGATTTGGACGACTTTGGTTTGTTGATTACTCATAAGTCCAAAGCTTATTCACACCGGTGTAGAGTGTACAGGACTTCGAGTGCTCTATCCATTTGGTCCGCTTGTGTTGGTTTACCATTTGCCGAATCTCCAAATTGAGATCCGTTATTTGGGGATCACAGTCATCCACTTAATCCATCGTCTACGGTGCTCATATGACCTCTACAAACAACTTCATCAGATTCAGAGCCTGGACAAAACTCATCAGATCACTTGTTGGGATAACCCTAATATTTTTTTCATCACACATTTTTTATAATTGAAAGTCTTTTTTATCCAGTTTTTTAATAACAAATCTGTTCAAAATCCTCAAGCTATCTCTCAGCTGTGTGTTCAAGGTTGGGTCTATGACTTGTGGTGATTGAAACAATACGAATTTTGCAATCCTGGGTGTTTGAAGTTTTTTTGATTCTTTGATGAGTGAATAATTAGTGAGGTTACGTTGAGTTCTGTGTTTGATCGTCATTCGTAACGTACTTCCTTTCAAGAAAGTTAGCAAAAACGCATCACCCTTTATCTCACTAAAAAGTTTATTAAACTTCCCACTTTTAATTTTGGCATACCTAACCTAACTTCTAAAAAATTTGCTAACAAATACATAACTAATTTCCAATTCAATGACCACAAACTCACTCACACTTCACGAAGAAACCGTTATGTAGATATGTACCACAAATATTTACAATCTCGCTTAGTACTTTGTAAACAAGTGGCAACCACTGGACAGAAATTTAATATCTGTGAGCACTACTCGAAAAAATTCACGCAAAAAATGCGTAAAAGGATAACTAAATTACAGTTACACAGCAAAAGAAATGAGAAAACAAATGTCGAAACAGCAGGAATTTAATAATGGCGAGTGGAAACAACAAAACAATTAATTTCATGCATTTTAATTTCACAATGCGCACATAAATCTTCCACTATCTGCTGCCGCGGAGCGTGCGCTGGACCGTAAAAAGGATAAAAGAAAGAAGGTTAGCAGCAAAAAGCAGACGGAACAAGATGTATGGGAATTAGGTGAAATAAAAACAAGCACAGAGTAAGAAAAATATGAGTGAATTAGAAAAACATGAAACACAAAAAAAAAAAAATAAAAGGAAAAAGGTTGAGAATACAAAAATAGGATATATAAGAAAATAATAGAATAAACGCGAAAATAAGAAAAAAACGGAAATAATCAAGATAAAATAAATAGAACAAAATAACAGAAGTGTCAACAAGGTTATTCAAGTAGGAAAAACTAGAAACAACTATATACACTTATGGTCAAAATAAAAGGATCGCTTTATGGAAGTATAAATTTGGTTATATTACTTGGAATACTTCTACAGGAACTATTGATTGTTTTAAGGAAATTATTTTTGCCAACGGTTAAATAAAAAATAAACGCTAAAAGTCAAGCTATTTGCCGTAGTGCATGAAAAAAGATGGGGTCAGTGTGTCAATTATAATTATACCCTAAACACATACCCCATATTAAGTTTGCCATGAAGTTTGTAACTTTCAGAAAGCAAAGTTGGCTCCCTCTAAAAAATTAAATATATGAAAGATCAGCGTGATGAGCTGAGTTGATTTAGCCTTAGAGATATCGATCTGAAATTTTGCACACGTCCACTTCTCTCCAAGAATTCTCCTTTGTCGGAACCGCCAATATCAGATCACTATAGGATACAGCGGTTATGACATTTTTCTAGTACTTCTGAAAAGTTTGTTTGATGAGAGATATTCTGATGAGAGATATCCCAGCTTTGGCGTATATCCATGGCGGTCTCAAGGTAATTTTCATTCCGAAAGTAGGATTGAAATACTATTCACTGCCGAAATCCTTAGGGATAAATAGTCTCACTTTCTTCCTACAAAAAGTATGAAACATATTATAGATCACGAAATAAGGCCGAAAGCGTCGAAGATCACATCCCTACAAGCGAATCAGCATGTTAAATACTACTCTATATCAGTTAGCCCTGGAATTTTAAAGTGTGTCCAATGAAAGTGTGACAAAAGCACTAAAGAAAAGAAATGTGTCAACATCAGTACGCAGAAGGATAGAGGCCGTACTGCGCATTAGGATAGCTGAGGCCACCGTAGGGGTTAACAATATGGAATCTCATACCGCTATTATGGAGTTTTGTCGATTTTTGATTTGCTAACCAACAGTGGGGTTCGTTGTCAAGGGTACGCGGATGGCATTGTTATATTAGCGAAAGGGAAGTCTCAGAACACTCTCTGTTATATCGTGTAAAGGGGATTCGACCAGGCAAAGGGACGATGCGGCAGAGTTGGTTTGAATAACAAATCTGAATATATGTACCTCTTGTTTTGACAATAACTGTAGCAACAATATGAAGAACAGAGAAACTATGTACCGTTATTATGCCATACAAGTTTAGTTTAGTAAGTGTTTTCATTTGGTTGGAATATGTGCATCCTTTGTAGAGGAGTGGGTGTCTATTTATGCGTGTCTGTGTGTCTATGAATATCTGTAGGCATGTATATGTGTGAGGATGCTCTGTGATTATCCTCTTCATTTCAACTTTGAACACACTTTGTATGCCTGTGCGTCTGTATGTATGTATGTGTGCGTGTGTTTGTATGCACTTCTGACCAAAGTAAAATTGCTCAAGTACGAGCTGGTTGAAGAAAAAGCGTGGAACAAAACAGAAAACAACTTTTTCATTCTCAGCACTTTTAACAGCTTGGCAACATGGCGAGTAATCAAGCGCGAGTGGCAACGAGAGAAAGATTGAATGAAACAAATAGTTGCCAGCAAGTTGTATAGTTTTTATCTGTGTTTGTAGGCACACACACACACATTACTAAATGCCAACAAGAATCTGCAGAAATAACATTGGCTTTGTATTTACTTATTCTTAGTGCTTTGCTGATTTTCATACAAAGTTGTTGTTGTAGCGCATGCTCTCGAGAAACAAAGCAGAGAATTAAAAAAAATAATAAAATGCGAAGAAAACTTTACTCTTATTGCTGCAGTCAAGCGAAATTTAAGCGAGCAAAAACAATAGCGCGTAAGTAGGTGCTGTTGTTCTTGTTGTTGGTTTGGTAGTCGACAAATGGCGTTAAGTAACTTTAACACACACACACACATACAAACTAGCCGGGAAATTAATGTACATATGTATGCATATATATATACTCACATATATGTATGTACCTGTATTAGTGTATGTGTGTTTATATTTATGTTTGTATGTGTATGTGTATTTGCGAATTTATTTATTTGCTCCTCGGTTTAGTTGTGACACCTCAAGCTGTGCAAATTTGTTGTTGTCACTTGACACTAGCTTTTCACACGACCGGTGTACAACAGCAACAACGACAACTTTAACAGCAACAACATCATCTATTGTTTCTATAACAACAATGGAAATTTAAACTTTACTCTGAGCAAAGATAACCGCTTTATTTGTTAGGGCTAATGTGATGTGCTAAGTAAAAGTGAGTACTAATTAGTACAAATTCATTGTTTGAAGTAAAAGTAAAAATGGTTGGAAAGGAAAGCGAAAGTGTTACTAGGACAACTTAGTGTGCCAATTATATAATCACATTAAAGTCGAGTAAAGTCTAGTAGTTTGAGCCTTTTCATTTCCTTTGGCTTAGTTAATGGTCTCTAAGCGCATATTAATTATTTTCAATATGTGTTACTGTGGGCAAAAAATAGTAAAATTTTTTAACTATGCTTAAGACCCGGGTACAGTCGATCAATCGGCCGAATATCGCGGCAAATTTAAGCCGAAGTCGAAAAAAACACGTCAAAGAAGGTCAAAAATCAAGGTTATGTTGATAGTTTTCTTAGACTATCGAGGTGTGGTGCACTCCGAATTTCTTCCTACCAGCCGAATTGTCAACAATGAATACTTTTTGAGTGTTATGCGTCGTTTTCGAGAAGCTATTCTTAAAAAAAGGCTAGAATTATGGGCCGACAACTCTTGGTTTTTACACAAAAATAAGTCATCGTCCGGTGCTACTTTGATTCTTTCTGAGTTTCTCGCCAAATTGTCAACCAAAATCATGGCGCAACCACCATATTCGCCTGACATGACTAGGTCCATGTGACTTCTGGCTATTCAGCAAACTCAAACGACTGCTCCGAGAAAACCGTTTTCAGTCAATTGAATTGAAAATTCATTCGGTTTGTGTTTCGACCGATACCTTGAAGGAATTACGCTGTGAACTCGTTTCCAATCCACCAACGAGTTCAAAACAAGTACCTATATTTCCCTAAAAAACTTCCATTTGGAATCTATTGAACGAGGACGTTCGGTTTTAAGCTTTAGAGGTTAGAAATTAATATTTATCGTCCAGTCTTCTTAGAAACAAAATAAAAACATTTCTTTCAAAAAAATGATCGTTCTAGACGACTTAAATTTTATTGATTTCAATCATATAGTGACGTGATCTGCATAATATCTTTGCAAATTTTATCATTGCCTGAGGCAATAATGTAAAATTTGTTGAAGATATCTCGTGAAATAAGAATCATTAAATTTGTATGCCATCTATATGCTATATCATTCCGATCTAAGCAATTTCTTCGGGAATTTCATCATTGTTTGGCAGCAAGCCATGTCAGATATCATGAAGGTACCTCGTCAAATTATAAAGTTTTCAATAAAAGCACTTGAATAAGATCGTTTAGTTTGTGTGACATCTATATACATGCTATAGTGTCCCGATAAACGAACAGCTCGTAGATTAGTAAAGGAGTGGTGTAAATTTTCAGATGGACATCTCAACAACTGAGGGAGTAGTACGCTCAGACAGACGGTTAGACAAACCGACATGGGTTAATCGACTTAACTCGTCAAGTTGATCATTTATGATAGGGTCTCTTCATACCCCAATCCGCACCAAACGGTAAATTTTCGGGGACACAATAGCGTTTCCTGATTTGAATCACCCTAATGGCAACAATTTTGTTTTTTGATGTAGGCATTAAGTCAGAAATTGGCCTCAGCTGAGAAGATGATTTTTCGGATTTGCGTGTTTTTCGAAGAACGTGAATTTGCGTAATAATAATATTGGACAATTTCTAAGCACTGTACCGAAGTGGAACATGTTAGTGAACACACTGACAAAATAAACAACATGGCCGGCACTAGCTGTGAAAATCACGCCATCCCTATTGGTAGACGTTGTATTTGAATTCTTATTAAATATAATTGTGATTTCTCAAATTAACACTTCACTTTGAAATATAAACAAATCGTCGCTAATCTGTTCTAATTTGCTAATAATATACTTGAAACATTTTCACTTAAGTGTAATTATTTTCTGTAGTTATTTACTTATGGTTATATATTATTCACATAGTGTCTTCGTATAGTACTGAAGGCAGCAAAAATTAAATTTCACATACTCTCATACATATGTACATTCTACCTATATTCATGTTCTTGTAATAAAAAAGATTTATTGCGGCTCTTGCCTTTTGCTTTCATTCAATTTTCTCGCTGCAACAGCTGCTTTTGTTTCGGTTTCGGTTGCGTTTATTGCTATTGTTGTTATGATTGCAGGCAATCGCTGGTCAAAACGTCTGCTTTGTTTTCGCCTTTGTCGCGTCACGTTCTGAGTTTTATTTATTTCACCGGTTTTTATTATGCATTTATTTACTTATTTTCCATCTTTGTTCTCAAAACAAATGCGGTAATTTGAATTTTTTGTTTGTCGGCAAAGTGGAAGGGGAAGCGTTAAGGCAAGCAATGCTCGGGTGTTTGTTGCGTGAAATTGTTTAACAGTTTTTATTAAATTTTACGCCTCTACTTTGTAGGAACAAAAGCCGGTTATTATTGCCGAAATGATTACTTCTAAATACCTTGGGATAACAAATTGTGGGGTGGAATGCAAATTTCTTGGAATTATTACGTTATATTAAACTAAAAGCTTTTTCGTTGAGCGGAGGTAATATTTGAAATTACGAATATGATTTGCTTATTTCAAAGACGTAAGACCAATTGGGTGAAACTTTCTTTACCCTGTCGAACTGATTCTTAAGTATTAGTCGATTTTTGTCTTTAAAAAAGTCTGTTAATTTGAAATTGAACAGTATGCAAGGTCAATTTAGATCTGTTCTTCGAGAGGTAATCCTAACCTAAAAGTTCACCAACTTCGGCCACAAATTGTAGTCCAATGGATACAAATTTGTACTTCCTGCCGTCCTAACATCTGCTGTCAGAAACCAGGAATATTACTTTTAAGCCACTGTTGTATGGTTTATAGCTTGTGTGTTGGAGCAGCATTTTGATAGAAGATACATTGCTTTCCAACGCAGAGAGTATTGCATAACTACTCTTCCACACCTTCTAAAATATTCTGCTAGTAAACTTTTGCCCTAGTTTTAACCCCTTAGTCACAAAAGTGTAGAGATATAATGCCATTAGAGGAGACTGACCATTACATTAGCTGGATGGTGACAAGGTAGGACCTTTCGAATAATATATTGCTTCCAAAAGGTGACCAGTTGGACGACGATAGACTTTCATGTTAAGATCATCTTCAATAAGTCTTGACATTGATCGGGTCGATATATCCATTTTCTTTTGACATAATTCTTTTCTAAATGCCTATTGTCAGAATTTAGCCAGTCAGTCAGTCTCGAGTCGGTTAAGAAAATATAAAATAAATCTAAACAAACTATGGATCATTGGAAACCGTTCCAAAATTGGTAATAATCTGATGATTTCCTGTTCAGTTAGATAATAGACAGGTATTTTTAAACATAAAATTTAGGTTGGAGGATCATAGTAAACAGACAAGAAAATATATGAATATCCTTCGACATAATCTACTACTAGATTAGTGAATTTGTTGTAACAATCGTTCAACATTTCGATACTGGTTCAATAGTCCGAAGCTTTCAGGACTTCAACGATTCCTTCCCATTTTTATCTCTTCATTTCAGTGAGCTCTTTTGTAATCAGGCCGCTTTTTGGATCTGGGAAAAAGTAAATAGTGGCTGCGCGAATACGAGAGACAGGACACAAGTTCACAGAGTAAATTCTTCATTTTTGAAATCGCATCTCAATGTTTTGGTGGAAGAAGAATCAAAAATATGATTTTTTTAGGTTAAAAAGAGCAGAGGTAGCATTACTTTGAGGCCAATAAGTTGAGAACGATTGGAAAAAGTGTCGCGAAAACTTGTCAATGTTCTTGATAGGGTTAGTACCCTAGAGCTGATATTTTGTTTGTGGCACTATCTTACGCCCCTGTATTTATAATATTTTTTTTAGTGCAATGTTTTTAATCAGCCAAAAATCCTTGTACATATTTTAATTTTTGACATTTGAGTCATTTGCAATAGCAAAACTGGTCTAAAATTTGTAAACAAAAACTTGGTGGCTTTGAAGAAAACGATTACACTGGCGATATCAACTTGCTATTTGTTTTACAAGAGAGCTGCGCGATGTCCAGCAAGCTTATATTTGCTTATAGCAGTTTCATTTATACCAGTTTCATTTATACCAGTTTAATTATTACCAGTTTAGATCATTTTAATTTATACCTGTTTTTATTTATACCAATTCCATTTATACCAGTTTAATTTATACCAGTTTTATTTATACCAGTTTTATTTATACCAATTTCATTTATACTAGTTTCCTTTATACCAGTTTCATTTATACCAGTTTTCTTTTTGTCAGTTTTACTTATACCAGTTGTTTATTGGATTCGGCATTCTGCAAAATTTGATGAATCAAAGTAACTATTTGCGTGCAAGAGTGTATTATGTTTCCAACATCATGTATTTTATATAATTAACTAAGCCACCCTAGAGTGTCATATGAATTATTCGAATCTTTTGTATTCTGTCTATTATATTTTTACCTACTAGAGATTTTCTTACTACCATTCTGCCTGCAGCTGTTTATGCCACACTATTTGTTTGAGTGTGTAATGTTGTCACGCTGTTGGAAAGATGATCTCCTTATCCGGCTGTCGTTGTTAACATAAAACATTACCCTTGTCCAGCGTTCAAAACGACCCGGCTTTATTTACATTGTATGCACGTGTATATGTCACGTTGCCTCATAAAAAGTGCATGAGCTCCGAGCAGCAATTGCTTAAATTAAATCTGCGCTGCTCAAAGCAAAACTGCTGACAACTTGTTTCGTTCACCCAACACTCACACGCTTACAAAATTACGTATAGTCGAAAAAAGTGTCTAGCGCATGTAGTGGATATTTAGTAACACTGCTTAAGCATCGCTACAAGGAAATGTTCCGCACACGCCCGAGTGGCTGTAACAGCGCTAAACGAGTGTCATGTTAATTTGCAACCGGTTTGTATAAATAAAACGAGAGTGCTAGGAGCAGCGTTAAAAATACTAGCACAAGAATAGGGAGAACAAGATGTAAAAAGAAAAAAACCGAACAAAGCACAACACTTGTTGTCCACCAGATACGAGGGTAGTTTGATAAGTCAGTGAGAGTGCTAATTTGTATCTGCTTCTGACTGCTTTGAAAATTTTGTTTAGTTAGTGAGTGGAACAAATTATTTGTGAGAGTATATGCTATTCTTACAGTTTCTTTACTGAAGAGTTCAAAGAGATCGAGGTGGGGTTTGATGAATGTTAAGGGTTTTCGTGTACATTTTTAATGTACCAAAAGAGATCATAACCGTTTTGTTCGATAATAATGCCACTTTCATAGAAATCCGGGTCATTATTGGCTAAAGAACTGGGAAGCTGAGAAGCTGATATTCACAAGCTTCGTTGGAGGCGCATTTTCTCCCAAAATCTATATGATAGATGCATAAGTACATTCCACCCAAGCTCCCGAAGCTTCTGGTGAGTCACCAGCGAAGTATCTGGTGTGGGGTTGTTCGCTTTCCTCTTGATTATATGTGGCCGCTTCAGAGCGATTGATTTCATTAGACGGTCCAATGTTTGAATTGACCGTTTGGTCGTAGGAGGGCAGCTCAAAGTAATAATAATTCCCTGTCAAACTCAAAAAATACAACAAAAAAATCCTGGCTTGATCTTCGATTGCGCGGACTCACCACGATTCGTCCACGTCCTGTTGGCAGTGTCGATTTAAGACTTTGATCGTGGGAGAGTAGGTCAGAGTAAATGATTGCCTGCTAAACCCACAAAACACATACCAAAACTTTACCCTTCATCCAGGGATGGTCGCTTTTTGCGCCAACTTTCTGTGATGCGGCCTCGATCGTGACCATCCACTTCAAAAATGGATCAATTTTGTTGTGATTCAGCAGCGATTCGCAGATAGAAATTCGGTCTATGAGACTTTTTGTGTTTGCGTGTGTCATCCATACATCGAGTTTCGTTTTGTATCTAGCCAAACGCTTTTTTGTGAAGAGTTTCTTCTTCTTTACTGGCGTAGATCATTTCTTCTTTTCGCTTTTTGGTTTTAGTGCAATCTGGCCCTTCTCTACCTGATCGCTCTAACGGAGTGGAGGTCTTCATTTTCTTCTGCTTCCACAGGTGGGTACTGAATCCAAAAGCTTCAAGGCTTCATCCATCTGGGCAACATGACCTAGCCAGCGTAGCCGCTGTCTCTTGATTCTGCGTAAAGGACCATAAATCTTTCGCAAAACCTTTCTATGGGACACTTCTAAGGCTGATTTATCAGATGATGTCACTGTTCATGTCTTCGCACTATATAGCACGATGGGAATGATGAGGGACTTATAGAGTTGGGTCTTTGTTCGTCGAAAGATGACTTTACTTTTCAATGGCCTATGCCAATGATATCAATATTGACGAATAGGTTTCGGGTTACGCTATTGAAACTTTCCATTAGTCGCCGCATCTTTTCGTAGAATTTTCGAGCCCTGTCGACCAGCTTCTCTAGCTTATTATGCTCACGCATTTCTGCCTACTTTTCTCGTTGTGGAAAGTTTAGTCTCTGGAAAATTAAGGTAGGTCTCGAGGATTTCCATTATTTTAATCGAAAGTCAATTTTTTTTGTTAAAAAAAGATTGGTTTTGAATGCCAGAGATCTATCAAACTGCTATCGTACGAATGTTCTACTAAAATAATAAAAAAGTGGTAAGGAAGGAGTGTCTGAGTTCGTTAGGAACCGAAAATTAATACCAAACATTTCCGAATGTACCATATGCACCAGACAAAACGGAATTAATTTATTGGTAGATGCAAGAAAGAGATTTTCGAGATATGAAAACCAGGGGCAGGTAGGAAACGAAACCATAAAGTTTTGGTGACAATTTCTAATACATTAAACGAATCTTATTGAAATATCTGACATAAAGATAAAGGTCTACCGTACGTCAAAAGGAGATGCAGTCCAGTTCAGGGATATTTAAAAGAATTTTGTCAGCAGAATCAGATGTATGTGATAGGTTTCATTTTGATATCCTTCGACGCAATATACCTATGAGATATTAAAGGCCTGAGAGGTGGAAATTTTTCATCATAAGTGCTCCTATATGGAAAATAGTTCAATGGACGGATCTTATGTGCTAAGGGTGATATGTACAAAAGATGTCATTAATTAAAATACAGCAATTCTCACATTACTGTGTGATTTCTTTTAAATGCTATCATAATTTCAATATACAAATATCGTTGAGGGAACTAAACCAGTGCAACATGTAGCGCGTGTATAAGAAAACACGAACTAAGCACATGCCTTGGCATGCCGAAAACAATAGCAATAGCAATAGCGAGCATTGGAAAATATTTATAACACTTGAGTAGCACTTAAAATTCGTTTAAATTCATATTAAAAATGAAAAGGACGAGAGCGGAAAAGCACCGAGCAGCAAGCGGAGTGCAGCGAAGAGCTCGTATTTATTTGGCTGCTTGTTAGTGGAATAAGCAAAGTAAATAACTTTGATTTTATGCACAGAAATAGCGAGAGTGGGCCACAATGATAATCTGCTGTTTACAGTTAACTCTGCTTGATTGCTGCTTGGCTACGAGGGCGCCTCCTTGCCTTGCCTTTCCTTGCCTGCTGCTCATTACTCAAGTGACAGCATTTTGTTGTGGCTATATTTTTCCCTCCTTTTTTGTGGTTTTATAATTTATTTTATTTGGGCACTTGTGTAAGCTTTAGGAAAATCTAGAGTAAATATGACAAAAAAGAAAGAGTGCAACAACAAAAACTTCAAATGCACAGCATGCAAAATATATTTCGGAAGCACATAACCACACTACAGACAGACTTGGAGTAGCAAAGCAGCGAAGCAGTCGCAGCTGGCGGTAAGGACTAAGGATGTTGGCAGCGATGTGCAACAAAGCGCAACAAATTGTCATGTCCCTTTTGGTTGTTAGCATCTGTATAATGCACTTTTTTAAATCTTTGCCATATTTTTTTTTTTATTTCTCTGTATTTCTTTCCTTTCTCTTGCAACAAGTTGCACAGAATATAATAGTTATTTGTAATACCGAGTATTAACCGAGGGTTGCTACTCATGTAAAAATTGTTGAAGTCGGTACTTTCAAGCTCACTGGTGCCGAATATGGTGGGTTCTCCGATTCTATTGCTATCGATATACTGAAAATTCCAGTAAATTGTGAGAAATCTCCGGATAGCTTAAAGCAGATTAAGACAAGACCAAACCAAATATCTATAAGTACCGAAAATAATGCTTTTTACGGCACTCCTTTAAAAAAATGCAGCTTTATCGGGACGAGTCAAGGAAGAACGCGATTCATACCCAAAATATCCACCAAAATCATTCGAACGGACTCACGAGAGATGTCGAGCTCTCATGACATCTCTCTAACACTTCACTTTTTTAATATTTTTATCAATTGAAGAGGTCGAAGGTCGTCCAGAACGAGGCATGTCTTCAACCTCCCTATCGTCCTTAAAGGCTTTGTGCCACTCGTAGGCTTGTTTTGTTGATAAAACTGAATCGCCAGCAGCCTTTTCCAACATTCTCTTTCTTCTTCTTCATATATAATATAATAGTCCTTCTTCACTTGATTTTTTTATATATTTTTATTTTACTGCATATTTACCAATCTTATCAACTTTTTCTCGGTATCGCTTTAGAAAAATATAAATAAAAAATATTCCAACTAACTTTTCAACAAGAAAAAGTATCATAATTCCTTTCTACTCTTTATATGGAAGGAAGGGAATACTGCCACTGCCATTAAATGGAACATTCATGCACCCAACCACATTCGCTTACTCGTGACTGCAACTCAACTGCCGTTTGAAAAATGTTTAGAAGTCATACATAGTATATACATATATATATATAGCGTCCATAAGCAACCACATAACTGTGTACATATGCAATGCACATATTTAAGGCGCCCATTTGGGAGTCGCGCTGTCAGCTTTAGTAGTTCATCACCTCAGCCAGATTAGCCGAATGCAAGCGCATTTGCCCACAATGCGGTTTGTTGCTGCCATCATTGACGGTTAACCGACTTGAAATGTATTTGGAAATGTGGCAAATGGTAATGCGGAAAACGGCTGGCACAAAAGTGGAGCCAGCAGTTGACAAAGACCGCGATAGTATATGCTGTGTGTTTCGAGTGTGGACATAAATTTTGAGAGAATTTCTCAGCGGATTAGTTGGAGAAATGCAGAGAGCGGATTAAACTCGTGGTACTACACAATTATTATATTGTATTTTAGCAAAGTTGTTAGCTTCTTTTTAGGCGTAAAACGAAAGCCATTGAAGTACTGATTTTGAGGTTAGGTTAAGTTGAAGATTTGGAGTCACATGTGGTCTTAAATAGAAGATTCCAAGCACAGTTATTAAAACTTTTAACCTTTTAAACTTGATCCTCAGATACATAAAGGGTTGTTTGATGAACTTATATATAGGCTCCCTATACTTGTTATTATTATTAGTAAATCGAGTTGGAAGCTGGGCGTTCCGGAAGTATCCGACCGTGGGTTCTTATTCTGACTTTCATAATAAAATCTTGCCTTTTCAAGAGATTCCTCATATTCCGCTAGATAAAAAAACTTCTACAGAGTTGGAAAGGAATGCTGCGGTTATAGAAGGTCTATTATAAAATACCTTTTTAAAATCTCTTCCAAATCTCTGAGTTTATTTGCAGTCCTTTTTTTCCAATATGCTTTGCCGACTTAGGCTCGTATTTGTCTTATCTCAGGCTTATTTATTATAACAAAAATATGATTGGAACTTCGCATATGGAAAACTATGCCGTTCGGAAACTGTAAATGACTTCAGTTTTCACCAAGCCAAGTTGTCGACCTGTAATTCCGACCTATTTTTACGAATAGCTTCGCGCAAATGACGTGTAACACTCAAAAAGTATTCCTTGTTGACAGTTTGGGTTGTAGGAAATAGTTCGGAGTGCACTACACCTTGATAATCGAAGAACACTTTCAGCATAACTTTGGTTTTGACCTGTTTTGACGTGTTTTTCCCGGCTCCGGCCACCTTTGCCACGATATTCGGCGAATGATCGTCTGTTTCCGGGTTGTAGGCATAGATCCATAGATCCTTCCCAGTAATAATACATTTCATGACATCCTGCTAGTCGGAAAGCATTATTTCACAGACATTAACGCGACGCTGTTTTTTTTTTGAAAAAAAGGAATTTTTGAATCAATCATGCTTGCATTTTTTTTAGGTTCAAGTGATCTTTCAAAATGGTTTTCACTGATCCTTTCGATATTCCAATGATGGTAGTAAGATCTCTGACTGTTAATTGTTGATTCTCAAGCACCAATTCCTTTATTTTATCGACGTGTTGATCATTAGTTGATGGTGATGGTCTTCGGACGTAGTTCGTCGTGAACGCGTTCTCGACTCTGAATAATTTGTTCCAAACAAAAACACTTGCTATCTCTGGGTAATACTCGATTTTAGCATAGATATTTTCCGATAATGCACTCGAAAGATCGTGGGTCGATTTAACCATGTCCGTCCGTTTAAGTATAAGCGAACTATTCTCTTAGTTTATGAGATATTTGTTGGAACCACCGATATCTGACTGCTAGAGAAGTGCCACACAATCTGAGTTTTTTGTGCAAAGCAGCACCTATGAAGGGTATTATAGCTTCGTTGCAGACGAAGTGAAATACTCGCATTTATTTTTTTCATAAAATACTTCTATTAAATCTGTACTGAGATTGTCTTTAAGTGGAAGCTGATATAGTTTATGGTGGAAAAATGTAGTCGGGCTAGAAATAATATGCATTTAAATCTTTGCTAAACACTTTGCATAATTGAAGCGATTTTGTGGTGTTGCATATTTTTAGGCACGCTTGACGCTCTGACACTCTTGACCTGCCGCAATACCTAATAGATGTTAATGCATGCAGATTCGCCATGCAACAGCAGCGCGGAGCGACAGTGTCGGCGGCAAGTGCAACAGTAGCAACAAAAAGTGGCGAGTGGACGCTGTACACGTAACTATGAAAGCAATTTGCATGCAAAATGAGTCAACGCAAGGCGATGCGCCTGAATGTATGCCACTACAATGAGGGTTTTTGCAGCAAAAACAGCCACTGCGGTACAGAAATGCACACACTTGTATATGTATATATATGTAAGTGTGTATGTGTGTGTTTGCGGCTGCGTCTGTACGTGTGTGCAGCATTGTTAAGCTAATTTAGATTTAAATAAAGAAGTGTGTGTTACACAACCACATGCAAGGCCAATTATCCGCTACGCCAACGCAAAAACGAATACGCTTACTGCATTTGTTTTTGTTGTTTTTGTGCATATGCGCTTGTACAAGTGCTTTGCATTTAAATGCACATTTCACTTGGCTGCTTTGATTTTTAATGTCAACCGCAAACATTGCACCCCTCGCGTCACATACACTCTCGCGTTGTGTGCTTTTAGGCGCTAATGCGTGGCAACTCATTATCGTTGCACGTGGTAGCATACTTTTCGGCTATTCAAACGATACACTTTGAAAATTTCATTTTAAATATGCGTGTCCACTTTCAGCGTATTTTTGGGGGCACAATCGGAGTCAGACATAACCGTAAATTGGCTGCCATTTTGCTTCGTGTGCTCTTTTGACGTCATTCGCTTACTCGCTTTGTTATCTCCGTGCAGCATGTTGTTGGCTTTAGTTGTGGCTGCGGTAATCAATAGCATTCAGTCTCTCTTTTGTAGGTCAGTTGTCCATATAACCGTACATTGTTCATCGCTGCATGTGTTAAATATTAGCAGTTGTGATTTTTGATGCAAATTTTGGTTGTGAAAAATATATTTGTGCAAGTGCAGGTACTGTGTGTGTGTGCTTAAGCCGTTTATTCACGCTCAATTGAAATTTCGTGATTTGAACTGTTTGGTCTGCCTCATCCCATTTACCTGCGTGCTGATAAATAATATTAGGGGCTCATTTTCCCACGGGTTTGTGCTTATTAGCTTGCATATAATTATCCGTTATAAATTAATATGGATAGATGAAATTGTTTTTCGAAAAGTGCTGCTACCGTTCTGGCAACATAATTTAAAGCACTTCATTTCTTTATACTCTTGCATCCTGTTGCTACTGCGGATTATAGTTTTGTTCACTTAAAACCAAGCTAGATAGATGTGGTTATATATTACTGATCAGCATTACGATGATGAAATCGAAGAAGAGGTGGTGTGTGTCGCTTCCCTTTTCACGGAACTTTTTCAAAATTTGGCGTATGGTGAATATCTGGTGGGTTGTTGATTTTCCAGGCCTAAAGCCACACTGATAAGGTCCAATCAGCTTCTTGACGGTGGGCTTTAATCTTTCACACAATACGCTCCATAGAACCGTATATGCGATGTTGAGGAGGTAAAGGGTGATTTTTTAAGAGCTTGATAACTTTTTTTTAAAAAAAAACGCATAAAATTTGCAAAATCTCATCGGTTCTTTATTTGAAACGTTAGATTGGTTCATGACATTTACTTTTTGAAGATAATTTCATTTAAATGTTGACCGCGGCTGCGTCTTAGGTGGTCCATTCGGAAAGTCCAATTTTGGGCAACTTTTTCGAGCATTTCGGCCGGAATAGCCCGAATTTCTTCGGAAATGTTGTCTTCCAAAGCTGGAATAGTTGCTGGCTTATTTCTGTAGACTTTAGACTTGACGTAGCCCCACAAAAAATAGTCTAAAGGCGTTAAATCGCATGATCTTGGTGGCCAACTTACGGGTCCATTTCTTGAGATGAATTGTTGTCCGAAGTTTTCCCTCAAAATGGCCATAGAATCGCGAGCTGTGTGGCATGTAGCGCCATCTTGTTGAAACCACATGTCAACCAAGTTCAGTTCTTCCATTTTTGGCAACAAAAAGTTTGTTAGCATCGAACGATAGCGATCGCCATTCACCGTAACGTTGCGTCCAACAGCATCTTTGAAAAAATACGGTCCAATGATTCCACCAGCGTACTAACCACACCAAACAGTGCATTTTTCGGGATGCATGGGCAGTTCTTGAACGGCTTCTGGTTGCTCTTCACCCCAAATGCGGCAATTTTGCTTATTTACGTAGCCATTCAACCAGAAATGAGCCTCATCGCTGAACAAAATTTGTCCGAAAAAAAAAAAAAAACCGAACACTGATTTTGGTAATAAAATTCAATGATTTGCAAGCGTTGCTCGTTAGTAAGTCTATTCATGATGAAATGTCAAAGCATACTGAGCATCTTTCTCTTTGACACCATGTCTGAAATCCCACGTGATCTGTCAAATACTAATGCATGAAAATCCTAACCTCAAAAAAATCACCCGTTAGTTGGCGCAGATTGTGGGATCTCGCTTCGTGTGGCTTGGGCAGAGCACACTTAAATTCCAAACGTCGACTATGCTTTCGTCCGACTATATTCCACAAAGAAGCTGATGCATGCTCCTTATCAGTTCTTCGCCATCATGTTTGAATAACTCGGCCGGCAGTCCATCGATCCCCGCCGCTTTGTTGTTCTTTAGACGGGTAATTGCTAATCCCACTTCAGTATGGTCGGGCAATGGAATGTCTCCTCCATCATCATTGTTTGGGGTATCGGGTTCACCATCTCCTGGTGTTATGCTTTTACCACCATTCAGCAGGCTGGTGAAGTGTTCCCTCCATAATTTTAGTACGCCTTAAGCATCAGTCACTAGATCACCTCTGGGGGTTCTACAAGAGTATGCTCCGGTCTTGAAACCTTCTGTTAATCGTCTACAAATGCATTTTGCTTTCCTCTTCAAATCTCGGTATCTATCCCATCGCGCATCGATCGTAACGTTGCAAGGTAGGTAGTCTGTTTTCTCTCCACTGCGACACGGCACTCCTCATCGTACCAGTTGTTCTATTGCCTTTTCCGAAAACCAATAGTTTCGTTTGAAGCTTTACGCAAGGAGCTTGAAATGCCGTCCCACAGTTTCCTTATACCGAGTTGCTGACGAGTGCTTTCAGAGAGCAGGAGTACAAGTCGAGTAGAAAATCGTTTGTCTGTCTGTTGTGATTACAGCTTCTCGTCGTCGTACCTTCTGTGTGTTTGTTGACGTGAGTTTTTTGCTGCACAGAGGCGGGTATGTGTCTTGGCTGTAACAATCTAGTGGTCTAAGACAATGTTAGGACCTCGGAGCGCACGCTCATTTAAAACTCTGAAGACGTGTCTTTCGCCCATCACACCATGAGCGTTCTGGTTGGTTCGATACAGAGACAGACAGTTATCTTAAAGAAATTTGCCATGCTGGAATCTAGTAGTACACATACCCATTTCTTGGGCACCGGCGAAGTCGATCAACCTCAACCCATTTGAGGATATTTGATCTTGGATGCTGAATTTACCAACTGTTGTGCCGAAGATACCTTCTTTGCTCACTCTGGCGTTAAAGTCGCAAAGCACGATTTTGACATCGTGGCGAAGGAGCTCTCATAGGTGCGCTCCAAGCGTTCATAGAAGGCATTTTTGCCACATCGTCGTTCTCTTCCGTCTGGGTGTGGGCGCAAATAAACTATATATTGAAGAAGTTCGCTTTGATGCTGATTATGGCTAGACGTTCATCCACCGGGGTGAATGCCAGAACTCGCCGACGAAGTCTCTCTCCAACCACGAATCCCATACCAAATTTGCGCTCCTTTATATGACCACTGTAATAAATGCCACAAGGACCTACTCGTCTCAGTCCTTGTTCCGTCCATAGCATCGCGGCGGTGATGTCAGCCTTCACTCTAACGAGGACATCAACCTGCACATAAGGGACCGAACATTCCAGGTGCATGCCCTTGAATCGTTATCCTTTGTGCGTTTTCCATGGTCATCATCAAATGTGGGGTCTTTCGTCCGAGGCTGTTTACTCTTTTTCATTGGTAGTGTTTTTTACATAGCGGGTTCCAAACTCTATGCGTAATCCCATATGAATGCTGGGTCTCAAGATGGGTGATGGGGTAGGCCGATTATGTTGACCATAAATTGAGCGAAGTGCGCGAAACACATTTCTTACAGAACTTGAATTTCCGTAATAAAGTTGAACGATTTGTAAACGATGTTTAAGCGTTAGTCTTTCCACAATGAAATTCCAAACAATATTGAACAAAAATAACATGACAGCTTGACAAAACTCACGCGAGATCTTTCAAAAATAAAAAGCTATCGAGAAAAGTACCTCCACTTGGATTTCTGTATGTTTCGTATTGACTGACAGAATCTTTTCAGAATTCGCTTCTTTGCACACCAAACACGATGAGTTAATTTATATCTTAATACTAGTTTTCAAAGGTAATTGATCCATTTGTACGTGGTATAATTGTATTTTCCACATATTCCTGATATTGTTACCCAAAGCTCACTTATTTGCTTAATATGAACCTTGATCCCGCTAAAAATCAAAATCTTTTATTTATTTGCTCGCTATTTCTTTCAAAAATTAATTGAAAATATTTCAAATTCAACGACTTTCTAAGGTTTTTTTCGAATTAATTACAAATGCTAATTAGGCGCACCAGTTCGACTTCGAGGGTTATGTGCTTATGATTGTTCGTTATAATTGCTGTAAGCGTCAACCACAAAAGCCACTTAAATCGCTGCCTGTAAGGCGAAACTTGCATAACAAAAACCAAAGCGGAAAACATATTTGTATAATCTCGATTTCATAATTCTGATCCATATCGATTTCAATAATAAGGGCCGCATGCCTTCGACCGAAATGAGTTGCTTAATTTTTAGTAATTATTGATTCAATTATATGACAAAACAATCACGATAAGCATGACAACATAATTAAGAGTACATAAAAGCTTGAGATTGCCAAAGGCGGCTGCTGGGGACGGCAGCATTCACACATACACACATATGTCTCCCCGCGTATGTTTGCGTGTGTGTGTCAGAAAAGCAGGGCAACACATTCGCTCGTTCGCTTGAATTGTAAACAACGGCACAGATGATGTGGCAGCAGCGCTGCTGTTCGTTCGTTCCTGTGGCAACATCAACACAATGTGGCAGTCAACAACCAACATACAGCAACAACAACGTCTGTAGCAACATCGCAAATACTCGCGCACACAAAGTGCCACATTGTACCGTTGTAAAGTAGGCTCTTTGTGGACACCGCCATTTCTGTTGTTGTTCTTACGGAAACAACAACCGTTAAGCAACTTCCTCCTTTCACTTGACACCGAAAACACTCACAACATGCTGGCAACGTCTAGCTGTTGGCGCTGGTGACTGAGGGAAATTGAATTTGTAGCCGTTCCGTAGTTTCTCCGTTGCTGCCAAGCTTTTGAAACTAAATTGCCAGTTGATTGTTGTTGTTCCGTGTGTGCTTTGTTACGTGAGGATCTTATGTGGCACATTGTAGCGAAAAAAAGGTTCTGAAAAGACTTTGGCTGCTCAGGCATCTTAAAAGTGTTATTTAAGGAAGTTCAAATAGTAGAAAGACCAGGAAATATTTGAATATTGTCTTCAGTGCTGTTACACTATGCAACAAATGAAGAGCTATATGTATTTTGTTCAAAAATCATTTTTTTATTCTAGTATTAAAAAAGGTGAAAGCTTACTTAATATCGAACAAAACAAAATTTTCTCACTTTGGCAATTAAAACCTTCCACTTAATGCAAAAATAATGAATTTTTATCAGATGTTAGGTTTGCTTGGATGGCTGATCTAGAGAGATCGCACGAGGACTGCTATATGTAGTCCTTTGTGAAGCCATAGAAAAGAAAAACTCCTGTGTTCGAACTTATAAATTAGCAAAACGCTTTGTAACAATAAACATTTGCGCAGGCGTTTAATTTCCATTCCCGACAGTCGCGAGAGAGTCAAGAAGGAAGTGTTGTGTTGCTTCCACCTCATCTTCTTCCATACAGTTCTGCATATGACGTCTGTTAAGTATCTCAGCCTTACAGCATGGACACCATTAGGGCAATGGTCTGCTAAAAGACTCACAACTAGGGAGAAGCTAGCCTCACTATCACTAGACCTCTTGCGATCGATCTTGGGTCAAAAGGCTTTTACGACATCCCGCAAAGCCCAGCTATCTAGTAGTAGAATACAAGAGCATAAGGAAGATCTGAACCGCTTCAATTCTACTGATAGCGGTTCTAGGGTGCCTTTCCTTACTAGCGCATCAGCTTCTGCGATTACGCTGTGACCTGGCACTCATACCAGTGTTATCACAAAGACAATCGATTGTGCTTGTAGGTAGAGAATAACATTATTGAAAGCACCACTAAAAGTCTTCTCAAGTTATACGTTTTGGCTTTGAAAGCTGCTAAGGAAGCCAAAAATAGGGATGGAAATGCTCATGCGATAAAGTTGGTTTAATCTAGCAGGCCAATAAGTCATGTATAGACTAGTTTTGGTGTTTTGAGATACTAGATGGAGTTCAGTTACTAGGTCCATGAGAAATATTCATCCTTAAGTATGCCTGCGCTTATCGCGAATTTTAACAGACTCTGCTGCCCCACTATCGATATCTTCTCCAATATTTTTGGTAATCTCGTCCGCTATTTCATTGCCCTTGTGGCCTGGCACCCAGTAGAAGGGAAGTTGCTTCACACTTTCCACTCCTGCTCTACTTTCTAAAACACTTCTGGGCGATACGAGGTTAAAGCCTTGACTGCTGCTTGGCTTTCTACGTAGATGTCGACTCTGGAATTGCCTGTAGGTGCTCCGCGGCCTTTGCAATAGTAAAAACCTCAGCTTGAAATATACTACAGTGGTCTGGCACCCTAAAAGGCTTAAAAGGCCTTTGGCATGATGCAGAGTTTAACCCGAATAATTGGTAAAAAAAAAATCAACTAATTGCTTTCTGAGTAAAATTTTTAAGGCAATCAACACATTTTTCTTTTATTCGAAAAGTGTTCGCCATTTTAAAATTGTCCTACTTTTATTTATATGCGCTCGTATTTATGCAAATCGGAAAACTTTCGCTTTTAACACAGCAATCAGCACACAGCTTTTGGCTGAGCACGCTCGTTGCAGCACTTCGTATGCATAAACACGCCGACTCAAGGCGAGCATTAAAAACGGTGTCGGGCGTTAACTACAATTTAATTACTTTTAAAAACTGCGTATCCGCATTAAAACAACTCACATTCAAGCTGCATAAAACTTTTATCGAAATCAGAGCACAAAAGTGGCGACAGGCGGGAGAGAGAGTGGGAGAAGATTACGCAACACATGGCCGGCGTTATGTGGCACATTGTAGCGCATGCAACAGCGGCGCAACGGAAATGGAAGCTTTTGCCTGACAGCTTCCGGCTTTTAACGCCGCCACATGGCTCAGCGAAAAAAAACGTTGAAAAGCGGACCAAAGCGGGTAAGAGAGAGCGGCGAAAGTGTATGGTAAAAAAGAAAGTGAGATAAAAGTAAATGAGAAAAAAGTCGCCAAACGAATAACAAATTGCGAAAATTAAATGGCAAATTATGCAGTCGCATTAACAGACTTCGTGTGCACTCGTTTGCCAAATAGTTATGTGCATGTGTTGTACTTGTGTGTGTGTGTCTGTCAGTTGCTAATGTAAATATGCGAATTAAAGCACGTGGGCGCCAACAACTTTCATTGCATTCGAAAAGCGCAGAGATAATCAACCTGAGTTGCGTTGAGCACCATTTACTTAGCCGAGCCATAGCAACGCTCAGGCTTCTGTGGCATCGGCGCGTTTGCAATTAATGCGTGCCGCTGCTCACACAATCTGTGCAAATGTGTTAAATTACTCGCATAATTATCGCAATGCTGGCGACACAACAAATAGCTTTGGCGCACAAAATGTTCAAGGTGTCCCCGGCATGCTCAGCATCTACATACCACTATGGTATACTGTATATATGAAAGACTAACTGAAAGTGGCACTGCTAACGAATTGCAGCTGGATGTTGTTGAACAACTTTGGCGCTTTCGAAACTTTTTATTTGCTTTTCATTTGAAAATGAGCGGAATTAAGTTATGTGCTTTCATGCGCCAGGTAGAAAGAAAAGTTGTACCGTTTTAAGGGGTTAGGGGTAGTTAGAGGCACGAAACAATGAGAATTTTCAGTATTTTTTTTTTTTGCTATTAAATCGTGTTATAGTTGTTTGTGTTGACAAGCATAATTCCTTGGAGATTCATCTAAAATCGATCGGACAAAAAATCGATCGCCCTCAGGAAATTTTCGTCTAAATTTTTAAGAAAAAATCAACAATTAATTGGACTTAAAAAATCGAAAATATTGAAAAAAAAAATCCTTCAATTAGGCCCAAGATTTTTATGTATTCTAAAAGCTGTATAAATTTCATTAAAATCTACTGAGCGGTTTTCGAGTTACAGTTGCCACCGGTTCAAAAAACAAAGTTTTGATAAAAACGCGTTTAAAGTTTCAAACTAGCGCTTTGAAGTGCCCGAGCTCTCTTTGTTATTTATCGAATAACTCAAAAACTAATTATCGGATCAACGTGAAATTTTCAGAGAATATTTTTAAGATATTACACTTAACGAAAATGAAAAAAACAAAAAATAATTTTTGAAAATTCTGACTACCCCTAACCTCTTAATGAGAGGACGGTAGTAGATTTGAATTCACATGTGCTTTAGTTAGACTTTAAAAGACACCAATATAGATAGCTGTGGAACAATTAGTTTATGAGGTACGAAATTTTGAGTCACGCAAGTTTTAGATTCTTTGAGCAAATAGATATAACGGAATTTTTTGACGCCTTTTTTTGAAGAAAAGTGCAAACTGTGGCATAAGGACAGTATTGACAAGTTCGTGAGAACCTTTTAGCATATCTGATACATGTGTGTAATGGCGAAATTTTTACCGAGTAGCAACATTCTTCTAAAAATAGTTTACAAAAAACCTCGGTCGCTGTAAATGTCTATTTTCTACTTCTACGTATGAGAGCGGTCCGAAAATGATCTAACCTCACCTTCCGTAAATGCGACTTCCAGATGCTCCCAAAAAAGTGCAACCTCAACCCTCCAGAATTCTGCTTAGTTGACAGTCCTTGGTTGAAGAAAAAATCCTAGGCTAACAACAGTAAATTTGTGTCAAACGGGGAAGTATCGCCGCGACCGAGGCTTGTGGTTGATAGATAGACAGGGATTCATTGCGTTTTTGGCTTCAAATTCGATCACAATCGTGGCTGTTTGTACTTACCTCCATATTCTCAAGCACCATATCTTTTTATATTTGCATCTGTTGAAGATGTCGAAGGTCGTCCAGAACGAGGCATGTTTTAAACAATCTCTCGATCGTCTTTGAAGGCTTTGCAGCACATGTACGAGGTTTGACAATTAAGTAATGAGACTGATTTTATTGCCCCGCTCGTGGTAAACCTGTGACCTTGAACCCTTTCTCTTTTTTCGGCATCCCTCCCCTTTCCATTGATATATGTACCATCACTCTAGCTTGTTTAGTTCGCCTGCTGCGTCAAGTTGAGTAGACGTGTGTTTGTAGTGCTCGTCACGAAAATGGAAAAACGAAATCAAGAGCAAACGAAATGACCGTCGCAGACGACTGTTTGGACAGGTGCAAAACGATCCCATGCTGCTTGATCGAGTTATTACAGACGATGAGAGCTGGTTTTTCCAATACGACCCGGAAACCGAACGCATGCCCCCCGCCCGAAAAAAGCTCACATGAGAAAGTCGAAGGTGAAAACGATGATTATAGCCGTGGAATCGTCCACAAGGAATTCGTTCTACCGGGGAAAACTGTGAATCAATTCTACTATTGCCAAGTACTCGAAAGATTGCGAAAACGAGTCAACAGGGTGCGCCCAGACATCGCTCGTAACTGGATCCTTCATCACGACAACGCGCCGTGCCTCACCGCCCTCAGCGTGTCCCAGTATTTGGCCTCTAAAGGGATCGCCGTGTTGCAACAGCCGCCTTATTCGCCCGACATGTCACCCTGTGACTTTTTTTGTTTCCTAAAACAAAATCGGTGGTCAAAGGAACCCATTTTGAGTCGATTACGGACATCCAGGCGGTCGTGACGAGGGTACTCGCGGACATCCCAGTCGAAGCGTTCCAGAAATGTTACGAAGCATGGAAAACGTGCTGGAATCGCTGTATAGCTGCCACGGGGATTACTTGGAATGGGATGGCAGAGTTGTAGAATAATTTTCAAAAATTCGGATTTTATGGAATCAGTCTCATTACTTAATTGTCATACCTCGTAAAGATAATCGAACTTTCGGGTGACTTTATACTGCATTTATCGGTCAATATCTGAGTTCTCTCAATGAAAATGGGTGAGCGTGTTTTTCTTTTAACGGTGTACCGTTTATGTATGCTGAAGATTAATACAATCGGGTGAAAACTTGTCCTAGACCCCATACAATGTATGTAACTATTTGAAAGTACTTTTTTAGCTTAAATCTTTGCAAGTTGGAAGAATATAATATGTTCGATTTTACCCGAATTTAGCTCTGCCTTACTTGTTGAATTCAATATTCTTCAATTATATTTGCATACCTTCTATCCACCACCAATCAAACACCAATTGATCAAAAATTTTAACATAAAATTTAAATTTCAATTTTCAAAGCAATGAATTCGAATGAAATTAGCATTTTTGCCAACACAAAGCGCGATTGCTAAGCAATTTCGCCCACACTGTGCAACAGCATTTTGTATTTATGCACACTTCGGCGTTGCCACAGCGCAATTACACAATTTCAGCAATTCGCTGATAATGAGAATAATTGCGGTTAACGCTTAAGCTGGTGCAAAAGCAACAACAAAACAACACCGAATGTGACAACAACAGCAAACAATGTGTCGAATAACAACAATTGCAGCGTTGAAATGCGTCGAATTGCGTGCTCAAGTAGATATCAATAATTTCCATGGCATTGCCAGGCTCAGCACCTCATACATACATACAAATTTACATGCCAAAGTGGTGAATGGATAATGTTCGGACACATGTATATTTCAGCAAAAGCACAAGACAACAAAAAATATTAATAATACACACACACACATACATTCAGCGACGCACATGCCGATTACCGTTACGTTTGTTGCTTTGTATTTGTGGTCAGTGCGTGTGATTGGTTTGTGGCAGCGGCACTGGTGGCTACTACAAATGCTGCTTTTGTTGTTGTTGCCACTTCATCGATCTCGTTGTGTGTTGAGCGAGTGGCGCGGCGCATAAATTTTGGCATGACGCTTATGCCAACTAACACTGGCATTTCCTGCCATTTCAGTTGGCTAAATCCATTTCTTTGCGCGCCAAATGTAAAATATTTTGGCATTTCGCTGGTTGGCGTGTCGCCGCAGCCACAAATCATAATGAACATGCCGTGGCTTTTGGCATTTTAGCTGTTGATGTATTTATTTCGAATTTTCTTTGTTGCTAATGCCACCCATAACGTTGTTGTTGTTGTTGTTGTTTATGTTACTGTTGTTGTTGTTTATATTACTGTTGTTGTTGTTATATGCTGCACCATGCCGTTAATACCATGTAGCATGCAACAGCAGGCACACCACCACGTAGCCACCAGAAATATGCCCGCACACTCACAAGCTTCCGCCTTACCCTCTCCAACCTTCCTCGTCCCCAACCAACCTTCCGCCGACGAGCGTCTAAATTGACCACAGGAAACCGTTTGGCGTGGCATGCAGTCACAACGACATTGTGGCATGCAACTTTTTCAACCACTCACTCTTCCTAGCGGGTGCTTGTGTGTGCAACAATGTGTAAGCTGGATTTAACCTGTCCAAAAACAACCAAAAAAAAAACACACATATTTTTATAATTCCATCACCGTGGCATGTGCTGCTCTCGTCAGTTCAACAGTGAAGTTTGCGTGGGTGACAGTTGAAAAAAAAATATGATTTTGGACAACAGTCACATAAATTATGACCTTCCGCGCATGTTTGTGCCCCAAAATGCTGTTGGCCAGCTGGTAATGACCGAAACGTGAGGTCCGTTTCAACGGAAATTAAAAGCGTATGCGCTCCCGTTGGAAAATTCTATGGCACTCGCTGCTGCTTGGCGTGCCACGGGGAAGTTGCAAATATCCGTTATGATTTTGTTGATGTGCCACAGTTTTCATTTAATTGAAATGTTAAATATTGTGGTACCCCAAAACTAATCAAATTGTTAACGATAATTAAAAGATGGTTAGACCGCTTGGTAACGTGTTTTGGTTGTAAAGTAGAACTATAGACGTTACAATTTCTACCCTTTCGAGCCTATTTCAGCAGGTGTTGGCACCAATAGTGCCCTAATAAGCGGAATAGTGTCTCTAAAGAAAGATGTATTAATACAATATTTCATTCCAAAAAAGAATTAGTTCCAATGCTTACATGTTTCCTCCCATTTGAGTCGTTAGAATTCTTATGCAAAGTCCCAAACTTTCCTTACAAAATCAGCGCTAACGTATAAAATAGAGAGTCATTTTTAACTGTCCTTGGTTAGGTCTGAGCGCTTTGAGCCTATCACAAATTTGTTGAGGCATCTAATATCAGTTTCGACTACGTCTTCTGGTGTGCCGAAAGTAAGACTGCTGAGATGTAAACGTCATGCTTAACTCATTTTTAAATTAAGTCCATAGGCCTATTGCCTGCAATTGTTATTTTTGCAATGAGTATAGGGCTAGAACTTCTTGCAAGAATAACAGCAACCAATATATTACTGTGGGCAAAAATAGTAAGACTTTGTAATTAAAATTTTGCGCGAAAACCCATTCGTCGAAATATTTTTTTACAGGTTAGTATGACCGTCAATGACAACTGTGCCCAATGTCACATCAAAATAATCATAAGTGTTTAGTATACGCTTGTCTTTCCGAAGCCGGCTATTTTTAGCAAGAGTGATACATGGCCTACTATACATAAGAGAATCGTCAACATGAATTAGGATCTCAAACCAAGTATAATCATGTGGAGGTATGTATACGGCTGTCATAAGATCTATACTTACATTTGGAGCTCGGGTATGGTGGCCAGCGCTAAACAAATAATACAACATTAGAAAATTAAATGGAATACAAAGAGCAGCATGTGCGGGTGTTACGGCTGCAATCAGGTTATGTCCGACTGATGCGCTCAATGTGATCCTGCATCAACTACCAATGGACATTTTTATTCACAAAACAGCAGCTATTGCGGCGATAAGAATAAAATAATTGGGAGGTTGGAATCCGCAGAACTACGGACATAGTGTAATTCTAAACAGGCTCACCATTAATAAATCAGACTACATTCTTCCAAAGCTGGATTTCAATAGACACCAGATCCAGAGGATACCATCTAGACGAGAATGGAGAAGTGGTTCAATAGTAGAGGAGGATACCATCTCAGTCTATACCGACGGGTCCAATATGGAGTGCGGAGTAGGCACGGGGGTATTCTCCACCCATCTAGGCATATCTCTCTCTATACGTCTACCGAACTCGGCTAGCATCTTCCAAGCAGAAGTACTAGGCATAGTAAAAGCCTGCGAAGTTCTATTAGAAAACCACGGGAATATACATAAAGCAACTATATTTACGGATAGCCAGGCGGCGCTCCTGGCTTTGTCTTCACCCAAGACAAATTCCAGCATAGTCCACAACTGCAAGAGAGCACTAAGCTCAATAAAAGACAAGCTCCAACTTAACTTGATCTGGGTCTTTTGATCTGGAACATTTTCGGTAACGAAAAAGCAGACGAGTTGGCAAAGGCAGGAGCTTTCCTCAATGAATCCGAGGCGGAACTAATACCAAGCCCGCTAGGATCGATCAAAGGAGAGATCAATAGACAATTTCAACAAATTGCAAACAACAGGTGAAAAAGCATTACAAAATGCGTCATAACTAAACAAGTATGGCCAACAAATGACAGAAAAAGAACCAACGACTTATTAAATAGGTCAAGAAAAAGTATTTATAGAGTAACAGCTACCACAACAGAGCACTGGCCATTTGGGGAACATGCGTCCAAAATGGGTATGCCCTACAACGATATCTGCCGTGGCTGCGGAGTAGCAGGGAACAAGGAAACAATCTTCCACTTTCTCTGCGAATGCCCAGCTCTAGCACGGATCAGACACAAAACACTTGGAATCCACCAAGCACCAAACCTGGAATGGATTTCCACCAAAAGCATATCGGACATAAGTAGTTTCATCGAAACCTCAAAATGGTTTGAGAGAGAAGGTGAAACGTAATAGCAGATACAGGAGGTTCTACGAATAGTGTATCAAAATGGCAAATCAAGTGCTAATTGAGCCCGATAGGGCTGCACTCCTACCTACCTACCTACCACGAGTGAAATTATTCAACAAAGAAGTTCCAATAAGTTAAATTTTGTGGGTGGGTCAAATTTCTGGTGCCGAAACGTTTAGAATTTTGGAAAGGGCTTTTGGTGACAACCGACCTGTTCTTGAGGAAATGCAAATAATCAATTTTTTTCTGTTTAGGGAGGCCTCATACACTGCTTAAATGGTCGTAAAAAGCCCTACAAGTTTTTGAAAATGGGTAGATCAGCTACAGCCAATTATTCCATCTAGCCGAGAACCATGTTTCATATTTAAAACAATCTATTTAAATGTCGTGTAAGATGATGATGATCGTATGTTTGATTTGTCGGTGTCGATTCTGGATAAGTAGGAGCGTAGCCTGATACAGTATCCAGAACGAAGCTGCGCCAGGGTTACTCTCGATTCTCGCAGCAGCTTGAGCTCTTTGTCTGCAATGGGGGGGTTTCTTTGACTCCGAGTACGCCATTCACTGAGAGGGAATCGGTGAAGGTGTCTATGTCTCCACTGTGAATGGCAGTCACTGCATGCCTGACGTTATTTCTCCATCGGTCCAGCCATTTTGGAGAAATATTCCTCGTCGTCTCTGAAAAGAGTGCTTCGAGGAAAACCGTTTAAAGTTTGGGAGCCGATTACAGTGAAGTAACAAAATTTACAAACGCGATCATATCTCTGAAACTATCTAACGGATCATCTTCAAATTTTTGTAAAATATTCTGAAACATGGCACATGTATATTAGATGTAAAGGGTGATCCATTTCTAGGTTCCTCACTTTGTTAAAGAAAAACCACAGAAACTTCAAATTTAATGGAAAATTTTGATTGACATTTGAAAGAACATTCGTTGTCATTTATTTATTGAATATTATCTCTTTCAAATTTTGACCGCGGCTAGGTCTCAGATGGTCCATCCGTTAAGTCCAATTTTCGATGACTCGTTCGAGCATTTCGACTCGTAACTGGCGAATGACAGGCGTGTTGTTTTGCTCCAAGGCCTGAATCGAAGCGAGATTGTCCGCATAGACTTTAGACTTTACATATCCCCACAGGAAAAGTCTAACGGTGTGATATCACACGATCTTGGGGCCCAAAACGTGAAATTATCTGCTCACCGAAGTATTACCTCAATGATTGATGCCCTCCATTATAAGAACCGTGGCTTGGAAAGCCGTTAAGAACAAAACCTGAAATTTTCCGCCAGATGTCGCTGCTTTGGCATCTCAGTGTTTTTTGGGACTAGAGTAAACAAAAATTATTAGCGCATACCTTAAGTTGCTTCATTATCTTTCTTAAGGCACCTTACTACAATTACCTAAATAATACAAAGAGTCTAAAAAAGTAATTGCTAAATATTATCCAAATGAATGCCCTTATGAGTAGCATACTTTTGGGCGCATTGCATTTTTAGAAAATTAAGCAATGTTGGCGCAGTCCATTTGCCAAATAAGCGACTAATTTATGCACTCAACTAACCATATACATATATATTATATGCTATTAGGAATCCAGGGACATTTAGTGTACATAAATGCAACTAGTTTGTATGTATGCACAGACACCGTTATCTTTTTGCAAAGTTTCGCCAGTAAATTGTTTGCATTAACCCACTTCTGCCACAACTGCTACTTAAATATGATTTATTAACGCCCTTGATGATCATATGCAAATGCATACACTCACACACACACACACATTTCCATAAGATTTTTGTATATGTTTGTATATGCAAGTGTGCTGTGTGTGGCGTGTGCGCCAAGGAGCCAACAAGTTGGTCACAAATGCATTTCACTAAAATAAATGAGTTTTTTTTTTGGAATCTCAGCAAAGTAGTGTGCAATGCAGTGCAGCAAATTTACCGTAACCCTCTAGCAACAGCACTACCCACCGCCTCCCTGCCACACCAGCAGTTTACCCCTCTCCTACCCCGCCTCCCATTATAAATGGGTGCCGGGAAAATCCCGCTTTTGCCACCTGACGGCAAATAAAATTCGATTGTGTTGTTGCAGTTGGTGTTGTTGTACGCCTAACGAGTGGCTTTTGTTTGTTTTTGTCGTGTCTGGTGCAACTGCCGCAAAGTGCCATCGTCACACGCCACGTTGATTGGGTGCACCGCAGCGTTGCTATTAGCAACATGTTGCCCGCTACTGGCGCCGCTGTTGCTGTTGTTGTTGCTGTTGCCACTGTTACTTTTGCCACTCTTACAACTTCAGCTGGCATGTGGACGCGCATGCAAAGTAATTAGCATAATTAATTATATAATTTGCATATAAATTCACTGCATATTTGTGACTCGCATATTTGCTTCGTGGCATAGGAGGCAAAGGGGGCGGGGCGAATGTGCGGTGCGCTGCGTTTGGTAGTCGGCATCTTATTCAGCGCTCGTTAATATGTATATAATTTTTAATTGCCAGTCAGGCAGTTGGGGACTCGGTCGCTTTGCATTTTCTTTTCTTTGCCGTTACTTTTTCCTTTTGCCTTTTCTGCGCAAAACATTAAACATAAAACGGTACTTAAAAATGAGTGTTTAAATTGTCTAGAATTGTGTATTTGGCGCAAGGTAACTAACCCCATTCAATCGTTTCGCACACGTTAAGACAGCTGAAGGGCGAAAAGTGACAGCGTTGCCACTTAAAACTTTTTTTGTATTAAATTTTAATTGAGAAACTCAAAAAGTGATTTTTTGGTTAAATTATACATAGTCAAAAAAAGCTTATTCTAACCTCAAAAAATTAGTATTTAGTTAGGGGTCATATTTTCAAGGGACTAAACAAATCAGGGAGGTAGTAGGTAGGGAAAATGGTTTCCTAGCTGATGAAATTGCCAAAAATTCTGTCTGTCTGACAATGGAATCAGTACACAGCTTACGCTAAAAACTATAGGCAATGAAATTTCTGAAAGAGCTGACAGACGAATCAGAGTGAGATTGAATGCCTTAAGGCCAAGCAGGACCGTCAGGATCATGTGCAAGGTTACCGAAAGGAAACACGCATGCTTTTTTACTAAGGCACATCTTAAAACTAGTAGTAAACTGCCTAAAAGTCTCGAAAAGTCTGCAGTATGGCTGTTGGTCTTGAGACTGGTCACTACTTAATGAGATCACATACGAGCCGAATGACAATAAGTAACGATGAAAGATCCTGGAATTGCAGGGAAGAAGGCATGAGAGGCATACGGCACACCTAAACGCCACCTCCTTTGCTTCTGGTCGGCCTTATCTAGAACTCGTTTTAGTTATCTAGGAGCTTTGCAGTTCAAAATGCTGGACGAAGTGCCAAAAGTAGATATCAAGTCTCTTCTAAACTTAGCGTTGACGTCGTTTATTCGAATTAAACGGCAACTTCACTTCTACCGGGTGCCAGTCCACGAAGGCATCGTGAACGAGATTGCTAAGAATGGTGTACGGCTAACGCCCGAAAACGTGATCAACATTGGAAAAGCCGTGCATTGTCTGTACGAGGATCTGGACAGAAGCATTGTAAAGATAATCAAAACCCGATGGAACGAGTTACCTGGATGCAAAACTGCAAAAGTCATGTGCAAAACGGTAGATCGGGAGTGCACAAAATTCCTACTGACACTCGACTGAAAATACTGTAGCAACCTGATCGGAACTAACTGGTCACTGTCTGATGGCGACACACGTCCGCAGAATGGGGCTGACTACGCTATAAGCATCTGGGATTACCACAACATGATACATTGCAGGAGGTATCGCACAGAGTCTGTTAAAATTCGCGTCAAGCCCGGGCGTTCTAAAGGATGACTATTTTTAATGGACCTAGTAACTACACCCCATCTGGTATCGCAAAGGACCACAACTGGTCTATGCGTAGCTCATTGGCCTACCAGATTAAACTAATCTAAGCCAACCCAACCTAACAGCAACTGCATTCGGCTTTACAAAGGACCAGCAAATCTATGTATGGTGTGACAGCCAGTCAGGACAACCTAACTTAACAAATCACTAGTTGACAATTTGGCTTTAATGGTATAATGGTGTGGTGTTAATACATACATATATATGGCTGTAAATCTAATTTAGGATACAGATCTTGTACGGATTTTTTAACGAGCTTTTCATCATCATATTCTTATCGATTACCTTACACCATTTTATTGTGATTTATGCTTAGGCGTGATTTTTTGACAAGCTATGATAATGAGCTGATCGGATTTTGTTCAAAAATGAGTAAGAAAATAATAATTTTCATAATACAACTAAACAAGCAATGCTTTATGAAAAGTAATTTTAAAAACCTTGCAAATTGTACCAATGTGGCAACACAGTCTCACCACCAAAAAGTGGTGCTTAAAATATTTACATTTTTGGCATTTTCTTTCTGTGCCATTTATGCCATTCACTTTGTTCACACAATTAGAAACACGAGTTCCAGATCTCGAAAAATCGCGTGCGCAAATTTATGCCACACTGCGTTTGGGTTACTGTTTACTGTTGCAACCCAGCAGTAAAATTAATTAGTTGCAAACTAGCAAAAAGGTAGTAAATGTAAAGCAGACCGGTCTTGGACAGATTTTTTTCATTAAATTTTTTAAATAATGATGCCATAAGAGACGTTAATTGTCAGATTTGGATTAGAAATACGCGAGTTTCATACTGGTCAAATGCTAATTAAATTTCTAATATTCTAAACTTCAATTATGTCGATAACTAATAATAAAAAACTAATATTTTCGAAAAATAGAACAAACCAATTAAAAAATCCTTTCGTAATTGCTATAAATCTGTCCTTTTTGAGCTAGTTCTCATTCTAACTTGTTATAAACTAGTTTTTCTTGTCTACTTTTATTACAAATAGCAATTTCTATAATTTCCACTAGTACTTTGTTTTGGCTAGCCTGCCGAAACTGAGCGATGTTAGTACGTATACTCTACCAAATTAAAAGGTCTGGTGCTTGCAGCGTCCACTTAGCTACACCGTCGCTACTTTCAATGAGAAAATGTTAATTAGTTGGATACTTTGCGTGTTTAGCTTGTGCTTATATACACTATGTGCTATTTTGTATATTAAACACTCTGTGCTCATTTACATTTTTAGTTCTTTAGTTGCTGTGGCAAGAAACCTCAAGCACCAGTGATATGTATGTACATAAAGCTGGGCTCATGAAAAGAGTAGAGCAATTGCCTTCTATATACTTATAAAGATCTTTCTTGACAAGATCTGACTTGCCAAGTCAACAAAAGACATTATTTTAGAAGAATAAATATTTCAATTTATAAAAACGAAAAAAATCCGTCTTGTTTGCTTCTTTTGACATTTCCCTGGCGCAATTTTATGTTTACTGAAAAAACAAGCTGTTCAATCAAATGTTAGTTATTGTCGGAAGGTGTCGATAAATGAAAAAAAAAAAAAAAAATTGTGATAAATAATAAAAGATGTGATAAATGTGGTTTACAAATTTTCTGATGAAAATTTTTTTGAAATCCCAGTGCTCTTTCATTTTTAGTGGGTAAGGAAGAAATTGTTCTACTGAGAGAGATACTTGATACTAAAGCTAAGAAAACCAGACAGAATCTACAGGAAATCGAAGCAATAGTGTGATACAATGATTTTCATTGCTGTAAATTACAATGATAAAGCAGAGAATCATGGTGGAAATTCTGTAAATTCCAATATTATAAGATATTTAAAATCAAGTCCTAACCATCCACAAAAGTTATAAAAAAAATGTTTAAATTTGTCTTTTACTACTCTTACAAATCGTAGGAGGCTATCTGAAAACCTTCAAAGAAGCTTATCAAAAGTAACTCTTTTGACGAAGAAACATATGACTTCAAGAGACAAGAGTAAACTTCGCAAAAGAACATTTCAATTTGCCATGTCCAAAATGGCGAAATGTGATTTGGGTCAATGTAAGCAAAATTCCTTTTGGAGGAATGGGGTACAGAAAGTATGCCCTTCCACTACAAAACACGTAAGATTATTCCATGTAGGGTTTGCTTTGACTATGGTGTTAGTCCTACATATTTAGTAAACCGAACAGAGTATGTAAGTTGTTGAAGGATGTTATGTTATCATTTACCAGCTGGGAAATGACGTTTGAATAGGATAACGACCAAAGACATACGATCGAACTAACTAAGAGGTGGTTTCCTACAGGAAGGATCGACGTAAGGTCCTAGCCAGCTTAGGCACTGGACCGGAATTCAAACGAAAATTGTTTTGGAAATGTCAAATGAGTTGTAGCAACAACAAACTCATTAATTAGAACAGAAAGAACTTTGGCTAGTGGTTAAGGAGAAAAGAGTTCAAATCCTTATGAGATGAGATTAGGATCTAATGGACCCCATGTAACGTCTGTGTATGGATGCAATAAAAAACGAAAGACTTCACAACTAAACATTGGTAAATTGAAAATATTCGCTATATGAAATTTTAATTTTTAAATAGATTTTTTTCCTATAACAAAATTGCCACTACTATTTTCGTAAACATGCAAATCTCTTAGTTCTTGCATCTATTACATAAGCTTGAACGAAGAATGATATACTAAATATCATTGAAATAAAAGGAAATCGCAGTTGATATCAATATTTTTACTTTTTCAGGGCAAGCAAGACAAAACGTTAACTTCGGCTGCACCGAAACTAATATACCCTTCACAGGTGCATTTCTTTTAGTAACTATGCGTTCAGTTTGTATGGAAGTTATATGCTATAGTAATCCGATCTGAACATTTTTTTTCGGAGATTATATTATTACCTTAGGAAATGATCTATACCAAATTTCTTGAAGATATCACGTCAAATGCAAAAGTTTTCCATACCCGTCCCTTGATCCCTCGCATTCAGTTTGTATGGCAGCTATATATTATAGTGACCCAATATCGACGGTCCCGACAATTCTTGGTGTGTTAAATTTTAGAGCGACTTAAGTAATATCTCTGATTGTTAATCGTCGATTCTCAGGCACCAATTCCTTTATTTTATTGTCGAGTTGATAATCAGTTAATGTTGATGGCCGACCTGGACGTGGTTCGTCGTCAACGCATACTGGACCCTCTTTGAATAATTTGTACCAAACCAAAACACTTGCTCCCAACAAACAATTATAACCGAAGGCTTTTTCCAACATTCTGAACGTTTCAGAAATTTGATTTCGCACACAAAATTTTGTGGATTTTGATGGATTTTTTCTTGTTCTCAAAAATTACTAACCCTAGGGTCTATTGCACCTAAACTCTCTGAAGCATACACACAAATAAATACGGTAATAATACTGAAAATTAATATGCTTAAATGCAAAATTTATGTCACCATAAGCAAGAGGAAACATACAAATACATACACATGTAACACTGAATCCTAAGTAGTATAATCTGCGAGCAATTTAGCTCGCGGCATGCAAATATCGTAATGCAACAAGGCAAACGGCAGTAAATCAGCAGAAATGATCATACAACACAAGCAATCAGTTGCCAAAGGCAAACTCGAAAAACATAGAAACTTGGCAAAAAGCAAAAATCGCAATGGAAACTTATGCTTCCGGAATACACCGTGATCACAGCGATTTCCGCTCGAAAGCATCATTGCCTTAGATGCGTGTGTGTGCGCTTGAGTGCCATTACGCACACGAGTGTAGCGAAATAGAGTGTGATGCGAGTGCTGTCATTTTAAAAACATTAACAACAGCAACAACAACAATAAAAACAACAACAGCTGCAATAACTGCAGCGAGTGAAAACTGCAGGCAAAACATTAGCGTAATGCTACGCAGGCAATCAGCGGCAGCCGCACACGCATACATGCCGGTGTATGGGTGTGTGTGTTGTAGGAAGTTGCACTCGAGTGTGCCTGCAGCAGGTAAATGACGAAAACGAAACGAAACGAACTGAAGAGATAAAAGAATAATGGCGGCACTTGAAAGCTGCAAGCGGTTGGGAGAGTTTGAGAGCGTGAAGAAAACTGGGCGACGGGGTGGCAGGCAGCTTGCAAAGCGAGCAGTGGCAAGCTTTTCGAGGCACAGCAGCACAAAATACACTGCAGCGGAATGCATTAGCACAGTTTGTGTTTTTTGCAGTTTTTTCTAAATTTTTTCATCTTTTTTTCCTCTTTTTCTCTCTTTCACACCACCAGCGTAGTGCGCCGAATGCAGACAATCCTGCAGTTGTCGTAAAACGTGTTACGCCACACTTGCCCGCCTTTGTTTATTTTCCTTGTCACTTCGCCGTGATGCACAACCTTTGCTGTGAAAGTCGTAAAATAAAACGGAATGAGCAATAGCAGCAGCGGCAAACATGCTAAGCGCTTAAGCATCCACAAAGCAAATGGCCAAATGGCCAGCTGGAAAATGTCGAAATCACAAAATTGCCAGCTTAAAGTGCATGAATTCAGCAACCGTTAGTCACACCGTCACATCGTTCTGCATTCACTCATTTGCAGCTGCATTGTTGTTGTTGCATGGTATTAGCACAACGTGCTAACTAACGACAAGCCAACACTCAATGTTAAGTCCAAGTATCTGTCTGTCTGTCCGCTTTTTGACAGTTGAATGGCATTGTTGTTGTTGCAATTGCAGCTCGTTCACATTTTGTGACATTTCGGCGACAAATTCACTTGGTTCTTTTGTCATCATTTGCCACCAGCAATAATATTATTATGTTGACGGTTGAGAGAGTGGCTTTAGTAGCGGTTTTATCAGCGAAAAAAAAGAAAAATTTATTGGATTTTCGCAGTTAAAAGAGACATTGAGTTTTATGCGATTTTTCTTTTGTCAAAATAATATTGTGGCTATTCATAAAATTTTTATTGCCTTTATGTCTGTGGCCACTTTGTTTTTATTAATTTAATAAAGTTGGGTGGAACAGAGCTCTAGAAGATAAGTGCGAGCAAAAATTGAGATATTTCACTGTGCTCTCTTCTCTCTTCTATGCAATACATGTAGAGCCAGCTTATTTAACTCTTACTATTGCACACATTGCGTTCCTAATGAAGTCCACAGTGGAAAACAGTTAAAAGGATAACTTCTTAAAGATCTCTTTTGTTTCTATTGTAACTCTCGACCGATTTTTTTTCTAATATTTTGGCCGGCTTGGCGGTCATGAATGCATCAAGCTAATTTATTCCAGCGAAGGCGACTCGATCAGAGGATAGTCAGAAGGAGTCAAAAGGTCGGGGCTATAAGGCAGATGAAACCAAACTTTCCAGCCGTTGTTTTACAAAAAGGTCTTTTTACTGATCTGGCAACATGAAGTCCAGACGCTGAACCCAATTTTCGATGGTTTTCAAGCATAAATCGGTCGATACTGCAATTTCACGTTCGATATTCGTACAAATATCGCTGGTTTGTTGGCATAGACCATAGACTTTACATAACACCACAGAAAATAGTTTAACGGCGTCAAATCGCATGACCGAGGCGGCCGAATGACTGGGCATTTCGTGAGATAATACGTTCACCAAAGTTGGTTTTCAATAAATCGATTGTGACATTCGTTGTGTGGCTTGTGGCGCCATTCTGTTGGAACCACATACTGTCCCAGTCCATAACTTCCACAGTAACCTGCCGGTCTCGATTATCATGGAAGAAGTACGGGCCAATGCCGCCGGCACATAAGCCGCACCAAACCGTAATTTTTTCGGGTTGCAATGGTGACTCATGTAGCACGTGTGGATTGCTGCCTGACCAATAACGCATAGTTTACTTACTGACGTAGCCATTCAGCTAGAAATGAGCCTCATCGCTGAAGATGATTTTTCGTTGAAAATCCGGATCATTTTCAAGTTGTTGCTCAGCTCAATTCACGAACCTACGACGACTCTGGCGGTCAAGCGGCTTCAGTTCTTGCCTCAGTTTGATCTCGTAAGGATTTAGACCAAGATCTTTTCGCAAAATTCGTCGTAATGATGTCACAGCGATGCCCAACGCGTGAGAACGACGTGTGAGAGACTGATTAGGGTCTTCTTCAAATGATGCGCTCTCGGTAGCAATAATCTCGAAATATGGCGTCGTTTGCGGTCGCTATCGGTCTACTTTTGTAGCGTCCCCATCGGAAAACCTGTTATATTGACTTTAACTGGAAATTCATCTGTTGTTGATGACAACTTATGCCAGCTGTGCACAAGCACAGGATGTTAAACTCGAGTTTATATTTCAATACTATTTTTTCTTCAACTTGAATTATATTTTTGATGAGTATACTTTTATAAAAAGTGGTAATAAACTCGTTTCACCTAGAAACTTATAGTGCCTACACACTCCGCTATAAAATCACTTGCAGCACTGCGATTTATATGTAAACTGTGCAGTTACGCCATTAAGAGTGCTTGTAAGCAGGCGTTAATGTTATTACAGCGTTTAACGCACAGCGTTACAAAAGTAGGCGCCAAAGCATAAAAAATAGTTAGCAGCGAATTACGAGTGCGAATGCCACTTGAAAATTTCATTACTCTAAAGCCGATTAACCATTTCAGCCACTTGTGGCTGCGTCTTTATTTCCTTTCGCCAGCGTTAAAGCGCTTCCTGTCCTTTTAATTGCTTCCACTGTTGCCGCTGGCCACGTGGCTGCCGATAGGCGTCAAGCGCGCTGCACAAACGCTGTTTGTACAAGGAACTTATTACGAATTTGTGCTGAGAGTGAGTGAAATCTGACTTTTTTCCTGAGTATATGTAGTTCAAAGTGTCCAAGAGAGAAAATTTTAGTTTTGAAATAAAAAACGATAAAATAGCAACCACTCAATAAAGCAAAATTTGAGTTTTGGTTATACAACGGTTATAGAACCTTTGAGCTTTGGTTATAAAACGGTTATAAAATCTTTGAGTTTTGGTTATAACATGGTTATTGATTGGTTATTGTCTAACTAAAACTCCCAAATACTAACTTGAAAACCCTTATCACCTGTATGCTTATAAATTATGTATCTCAAAAAGCACACATGCTCAAATACAGATCTAAACTGTAGATCTATGTGTACCAGCAACACTCTGTTGCCATTTGGCTAAGCTACTTTTCATGTAATTCATTTCATGGCATTATTTCGTTTCTAAAGCTACTTGCTGCACCATCAGTTGTAACCGTAGTTCCAGCAACAACAACAAACAACAAAGAGCCACAACACATTTTAAGCTCCATTTTATATCCTAAGTTATATCCGGTTCCCAGTGGCTAAGTGTGCTTGATAGCTAATGTGAGCTGCAGCGCGCACAAATCCTCATATACAATACACATACACACAATTGTGTAACATTGCAAGCGCATTGAGTTGTTTGTTGGCATTGCTGTTACTGCTGCAGCCACTTGATCTCCATTTTTGATGTCACTCGTATGCTGCCATGATGCCTGTTGTGTTGCTTGGCATGTATATGTCTACTTGTAGTATATGTGAATATACAGAACAGTTGAAGTTGTTCTTTTTGTTTTTGGCGGCAAAATTGTATTTATTTACAAATCCAGTCGAAGTTGCTTGCATATAATTTATGCTGCAGGAGCATTTGTTTATGCCTAACATACAGACTAGTCGAACAAAGGCAAGTCCTTGTATGGAAAACTTTTTTATTTGAAAAGATATCATTCCAAAATTTGGTACAGATTATTAACCAAGGCAAAGCTACAAATTCCGAAGAAATTATTCAGTTCGGACCACTATAGCATATAGCTGCCATACAAACAGATCGCTTAAAATTAAGTCCTTGTATGAAAAAGTTTTTTATTTTATAAGATTTTTCTGAGGAATTCGCCACAGATTATTGTCTAAGATTGCGCTACAATCTCCGAAGAAATAGTTGAGATCGGACCACTATAGCATATAGCTGCCATATAAACTGATCGCTTAAAATTAAGTCTTTGTATGAAAAAAATTTTTTTTTGTTGAGGTTTCTTCACGAAATTTTTCACAGACTATTGTCTAAGACAGCGCTACAATCTCCGAAGAAATTGCTTAGATCGGACCACTATAGCATATAGCTGTCATACAAACTGATCGCTCAAAATCAATCCTTGTATGAAAAAGTTTTTTTTTGTTGAGGTTTCTTCACGGCATTTGCGACAGATTATTGTCTAAGACAGCGCTACAATATCCGAAGAAATTGTTCTGATCGGACCACTATAGCATATAGCTGCCATACAAACTGATCGCTTAAAACCAAGATAAATAATCAAAACCAAGATAAATAATAATTCGATAAATTGGAGCCAGATGCTATATCCAGTGTTTTATCTTATTTAATTGTCCTCATAAATAGAGCTTCCTGATTGTTCATGTTTACACAATTTTATATATAGCAGCTTAAGTTGTTATATGTAAATCGGCTCACATATAGTTCATACATTCCACCTAGATAGGTGCATGTAGGTTAATACCGCTTGAAAATGTGTTCAAGTGTTGCTGGCTTCCACATGAAAATCTGCAAGTATTCTTGAAAAATACCTCCACTTGTATGAAATTGCATGTAAATGTACACATATACATATAGAAAACGCGCGCATCTCACATACACAATGCATTTACCAGCATACAAGCTTACTTCGTTCATTCACTGTGCGTGCCACGTGGCGTATACGTAACTTATTGCATTATTCTCATCTGCTCCTTTGTTACACTTTGCTACACTACTGCTCGTAAACAAATAAAAAAATCATTAAATCAAGTGAGAAGTGAGTAACTACACGCGTAAATGGCTTTAGAAATAGATTTACACTTGTGTGCTTTGAATTTGATTACACGTGCTGCAGTGAGTCTTCAAGGGAGGAAGCGCGGATTTTTCTTTCACGCGATGCTTAGTTCTTTTAAATGTAAACTTTAATTATTTTTTGGTTTATATTGAAGTTACTTTTTTTTTGAGAAAGGAAAACTTAAAATATGTTTATCATACTATAAATTACAATATTTTTTGGACCCTATAGTACACATTAAGTCAAAAATTAATAAAAATTATTTTTGGAATTTTTTTAAGCCAAAAATTAATTATATTTTTTTTTTGGAAAAACATGGACTAGCTTAATCACCTAGTGGAGGGAAATATTATGAAAATTTTACTCACTAGTACTACCCAAAACCAAGGCTAAGCTAATTTAAGACATGTTAGATATGTCAGAAAACTCGGTCCATGAGCACTCGAAATACTAGTTCAACATAATCTTCTGTAACACTGTCTGCTTGAAAATACAACCCTGCAAAACTACATTATGATATAGGCATACTATCCTGATGTGTACTGAGCGCTGTTGCTCCAGTCTCTGCCAACTGCATTTAAGTAACACAGAATGCAGAAATTGCTTTGAGCAGTCCAGAGAAGGAAGTGCAAACAAATGAAGAGCGAAAAAATATGCACTTCTGTTAATTTTTCTTTTTTGCGTGTACGCATAAATGACTCTTTCACACGGGAAAAGCGAAAGCAAAATAAGACCAAAAAAAACAATAGTGTAAACGAGGGAAAACTACAATAAGCCGTGCATTAACCAAAGGTAGAGGAAAAAAATCATTAAGAGCGCTCATATTTAATAGCTGAGCAGGGAAAAGCAGTGAAATAAAACATAAAATGTTAAAAAAGAGCGCAAAGCCGCAACAGGCAAAAGCGCGCCGCAGCTGACAGGAAGGAAGGAAAACAGCGCAAAGTGGTGCGATTGTAAATTTTAATTTACAATGTGGACTTTTTAATTAATGACGATGTCAGCAAAGGTAGCAGCGGTAGCCAGCCAACCAGCCAGACAGACAAAGAGACCAAGAGCTAGCCAGCCAGAAGATTACTGGCGTGTGAAGGGTCATAGTGGCGATGGGATAATAGTGATGACGATGATGCTGATAATGATGATGATGATGATGCTGATAATGATGATATGCTATATAAATATTGCATTGGCTATGCTGATATTAATGATGAACAAGAATGATGTGTTGGCGGTGATGATGATGATGGTGCTGGTACTGAGATGAGAATGTTACAAAGATAACCAACATTTCGTCGCTCACCTTCACTGTAATTGCCGCTGGCGTGTTGCTGCTGCTGCGGCCGTGTCTGCTTGGTCAGCTGGAAATGCAAGCAGTGCTGTAATATCGCGCCACACAACGGAAGTAGCCGCAAATGAGGCTTTTATAAGCTTTGACTCAGGTGTATCACTGTTTGAGATTTATATAAAAAATTTTGCTTAAGCACTTTTCCCTAAAAGAAGCTACTCATAGCTCGGAATCACCTATATCGGACCACTATAACATATAGTTGTCATACAAACTGATCGATCAAAATCAGGACGTTGTATGAAAAAGTTTTTTATTTGATAAGTTTTCTTCACGGAATTTGCCACAGATTATTATCTAAGACAGCGCTACTATCTCCGAAGAAATAGTTGAGATCGGACCACTATAACATATAGCTTCCATTAAAAGTGACTGATTAAAATAGAGTCCTTTTATGAAAAAGTTTTTTATTTGATAAGATTTTGTCACGAAATTTGCCACATAATATTGTCCAAGACAACGCTGCAATCTACCAAGAAATAGTTAGGATCGGACCATTATAACATATAGTTGTCACACAAATTGATCAATCAAAATCAACTCCTTGTATGAAAATGTTTTTCATTTGATAAGATATCTTCATGAAATCTACCATAGTTTAGTGTCCAAGACAGCGCCACATTTTCCCAAAAATTTTTTTAGATCTGACCACTATAGCATATAGCTGCCATACAAAGTGATCGATAAAAATCAATATAAACAGCTTTTTATACCCTTCTATACTCTAAAAAATGCAGCCGAGTAGGGTATAACAACTTCGGTGCAACCGAAGTTAAGACTAACTTGTTTCAACTATATTTTAATAATCATCTCTTCAACTCGTTTTCCCTGAACATCCGCCATTTGGCCGCTTTTTGTCATTTACTTTGCCATTTTTGCATTTGCCATATTTTATTTGTTGTTGTTATTTTTTCTAAAAGCCATCTGTATTTTATTTAAGCCACTTATTTATTGTATTCTATGCCGTGCTCTTGATTTCCCAGCGGATGCGCAACTAACCGCTGTGTGGCATTGCCATGTTGAGTTGCCATTCGAGCGGCACTTTGAATATAAGTTGCCACAAAAAGTTGCACAAAAATAATATCGCACAAAAAATGTTCTATGCATAATGTAATATGCTATTTTACAACACTCAGATAATTTCCGGTCTGCTCCACATTCCATTTGCTTTAATTTTTTCCATCGGAATTATTCGCTTTTCTAAGAAGTCCTTCGTAATTCTGCGCAAACTTTTTTTCTTCTTCTTTCTGCATAAGGCAGGCAAATTGAATTAACATTTACAAGATTTTGGCATTTTTGCGAAATATTTCTTGTTGCTTTGTGCCGGCATGCGCTTTTTCCAGTTTCTTTCATTTCATGTTTTTTCGTTTTTTTTCCTTTTTTGTTTTGTTTATGGCAGAAAAGTGCTGTTGTTGACCTTAAATTGTAATCTCATAATGGCTCTTAGACAATTTTTCGCACAGCAAGATGAAAAAGCCAGCAATTACTTATCGTAAATACGGCATTTCATGTCACCGGATATTATTTAAATATGTTTAAGCACTTTTGTATTAACGAAGGTGGAGGGCTTTCATCTTTGAAGGAGATGTCTTTTGAGGTTAAGTTTGTTAATATTTCCGGTCATTAAGGTTTAAGTTGATTTACTTCGAAAATACTTCACAGAGAAATTATTAATATTGGAAAAACTCATAAAATATTACCAATAAACTATTGGAAAAAATTTTTGTCCCTGAAAATTTGCGTTGTGTGAAAAAATTCTAAATGGATTATCATCTAAATAAAGTTAAGAGAAGTTAAGGAAAACACCTAGAGTGACATCCTAAAAAAATACGACTTTTATTAAAAAAGCTGCCGTATTAATTGCAGAACAGCCTTTGCCCCAAAAAGAGGTTTATGACCCCACATAGTCTATTGGTTCTACTATAAAAGTATCATCCGCTCCATACTAACATATGGGTATGGTGGATGACATTATTTATGGATAAGGAGCCGTATTAAACCCTCGAGCAAGTACAACGGGTTTGTTTGCTGGGGATTACGGGCGCCATAAAAACCACTTCAACAAAGGCTTTTGAGGTTATCATTGACATTCGGCAAATATACATTCAAGTGAGGTTTGAGGCAATGTTTACATCCAGGCGGCTCAAAATTTTAGGCCATTGGAGTCAGTCGAACATGGCATCATACTCAACTTTGTTAATGAACTCGGGTTAAGTTAAGGAGACTCACCGGAAACTAAACACATCATTTTGATTTTTCAGTTGAGAGGATTGGGCCAATGGTTCCTATGATTGACAGTTCCAACGGCGAAATCTGCATATTCACTGACTGATCAAAGGATGAATCAGGAACAGGAGCAAGCTTTTTTTATAGTAATCAAAACAAGGAGTGCAGTTTCAAATTAAATGAGGATAGCCCGACTGTTTATATAAGAATAAAAGGAAATAAAAAATCACACATCCCCTTAAGCTGCCAAGGACATTCAGCAACTTCAAGGCTTGTTTGAAACTGTGCACTCTATAGGGACACCTCAAGCACACAGGTCACACCACAAAGTTACTTTGGTGTAGTGTTAATGGTGGAAAAACTAAAAACCTCCTAGTTTTGGGCAAAAGAGAGCTTAGGAATATTGTAGGGGTCATCAGAGGTCACATTCCCATAAAGTACAACCTTCAGAAAATGAGACGCTGGAACATTACTTACGCGAATCCCCTAAAAAAAACTTTTTAGTACATATTTTCTATTATTTCTAGTATACGAGGTTTGACAATTAAGTAATGAGACTGATTTTATTGCCGCGCTTGTGGTAAACCTGTGACCTTGAAATTTTCTTTCTCTTTTTCCAGCATCCCTCCTTTCTTCACTGATATATGTACCATCGCTCAAGCTTGTTTAGTTCGCCTGCTGCGTCAAGTTGAGTAGAAGTGTGTTTGTAGTGCTGGTCACGAAAATGGAAAAACGAAATCAAGAGCAACGCGTCGCGATATAATTTTGCGCCAGATTGGGCGAAACAGCTTCAGAAACGTACGGTAAAATTGTAAGAGTGTATGATGATAGTGCTCTTAGACCCGGAAACCAAACGCTAAAGCTCACAATGGTTGTCTCCGCGCGCCGCCCGCCCGAAAAAAGCTCGCATGAGCAAGTCGAAGGTGAAAATGATGATTATTGCCTTTTTTGATAATCGTGGAATCGTCCACGTTCGTTCCGCCGGGGAAAACTGTGAATCAATCCTAAAATAAAATCGGTGGTCAAAGGGACCCATTTTGAGCCGATTACGGACATACAGGCGGCCGTGACGAGGGTACTCGCGGACATCCCAGTCGAAGCGTTCCATAAATCTTACGAAGCATGGAAAACGCGCTGGAATCGTTGTATAGCTGCCCAAGGGGACTACTTTGAAGGGGATGGCAGAGTTGTAGAATAATTTTCAAGAATTCGGTTTTTATGGAATCAGTCTCATTACTTAATTGTCATACCTCGTATATATATTATAGATTTGCAAAATTTTCATAGTTATTTGAAATAGAAAAAATACAAAAATCGTATTGCTACTTAATTACCGAAATAAACGTTCCTACAATTTGATGGCCCACTGTGCACTTGAAAAACTTAATAAATTCATTGCTGTGTTTCTTATTTTTATGAACATATCCTCACCTAAAATGCAAAATAACGTAACACCACTTTTCATAAGTTTACGAAGGAAAAGCGTTATAAGAGAAAGCACTCATGTTGAAACAAAATTTGAGTTTTGGTTATAATGTGGTTATAAAACGGTTATACTAGTTACATATTGGTTATATCTGACAGCAGAGGCTGCTAATTTTATGCTACATATAATCGTAAGCAAAAAAAGTCAACTTTGATTTTTTTCATTTTGACGGCAAAGAAACAGCTCTATAATAGGGACCACTCCTATTGAAACAAAATTTGAGTTTTGGTTATAAAGCGGTTATAAAACGTTTGAGGTTCGGTTATCAAACGGTTATATATTGGTTACCTGACAATAACTGAAAATTTTATGCTTTTTTATGAATAAAAAAACTCAATTTCGATTTTTTTGACAATACGTTGTTTTTAATTTTAGCTGAGGATATGCACCTTTGTGTGAAAATAAGGGGTTTTGACCGCAATTTAAGTCAATGTGTTTCGCAATCAAAATACGATTTGTTCAAGTTCATCCGAAATCACTGCATTGCAGTCTAAAATAAACTTTACTTTCGCATTTAATTTCGCACAATTTTTTCAAAAGTATGTGCGTTTAAAAACACGGAAAAATTTGCTTTCGCCGCCGTCTGCTTGAAGTTCTAGAAAAACAATACAAAAATGCCAACCTTAAGCTCTTTGGCTTTTACTTTCGCTTAGCAACATTGAGCAGTATGTGTACGTGTGTGTATGTGTTTGTGCATATGTATTTTTTAGACAGCTAATTTGGCTTTGAGCCAAAACGTGAGCACCACATACGTAAATGCAATATAAATAGTTCTTCAAATACTTTGTAGACATGCGTGTGTACTATATACTATATAGATTAATAAATAATGGGTATTTAATATTTATTGATGCTTGTAATTATTGAGCAAAGTGTGTGATAAATTGTTTTAAAAGCTATATATTTCATTGTCTCATTAATTTCAAGCATTAATTGTCACAAGTGTATATGATTATTGATATTATATGTAGAGAGGTATGTATAACCATTTGGTGTGAAAGCATTAATTTGAATATAATTACAATATAAATCGCGTCACAATGAGATATTATTGATATTTGGGCTGATATTAACGATATATTAAATATTCTCCATATAAATAAATACAATAATATGAGATTTCTATTTGAAAACATTCATTTACTACTGTGGGCAAAAATAGTAAGACTTTTTATTAACTTTCGCGGGAAAACCGTTCAGAATGTTGGAAAAGGCCTTCGTTGTTAACTATTTGTCGCGAGCCAGGGTTTTTAATTGGTAGAAATTATCCAGGGTGGCCATCAACATTAATTTATGATCCACACGTCAATAAAATAAAGGAATTGGTGCTTGAGAATCGACGTTTAACAGTCAGAGATCTTACTGGCATTGTTGGAATATTGGAAGGATCAGTGAAAACCATTTTGAAAGATCATTTGGGTTTAGAAAAATAAAAGCATAGGCAAACGGCTATCTCTGAGTCCTTTCTCGCTTCCTCTCTGCACCGAATTTAATACTCTCCCCCACTAAATCCACAGCGATCATATTCACAAACTGGACAAAGGAATACAGACTTTACCTAAATATTGCAGTCGATGCTGTTAAGATTCCGGCTGTCAATAACCCTAAAATTTTAGGTGTGACTTTCGACAGTCTGTGCTCCTTCCACTTGTCATACGACCGCGATTATCGCCAAAATACAGACTCCAAACAAAATCCTCAAGTCGGAAAAGGACAAAGAAAGATCATTGGCAACTACGGCGCACAAATATGGTCGCCTAGATGCAGTGAAAAGCAGACGAGAAAGCGCCAAACTTGTCAGAACACTGCACTCAGGACTATGATCGGATGCCTCTTTTTGTCTCCCATCGAACACATGCGTAGTAAGATCTGTATGCTCCCAGTTAAGTAGCATAGAGAACTCCTCTTCAAGCCGTTCCTGCTGCGGTGTTTTCGCAGAAATCATCGTTTGCTGTCACCTGCTCGGATCGGAGACGCCTCCTTGGAGTATCAAGAGGTCATTCCTAAACTACGTCGACGACATCAAACGATACGCCGACCAGACTTTGGACGCAACTAACCTCCGACACGCACTGACCGCTCTCACAGGGGAGCCAATTATCACCTTCACCGACCCCTCTCAGTGAATGGCGTACTTGGAGTCAAATCACCCTAACATATCAGATATATGTCCAGCGTACAATGTGTCCCCACTTGGCACTGGCTACCTCTTCGCATGCTCTGCTAACCTAACCCAACACATCTGACATCCTTCTCCCTTTGGTCTGATCCCGTAGAAACGGCACGTTTCCTGGGCCTACCCTTGGATGACGTCGACGATAACATATCTAATCCTTACCATCGTAACTAGGATTAGATACTCGTAACTACAACAACAACTCGGAAATAGATGATCAATCGGCAGAATATCGTGGCAAATGTGAGCCGAGCCGAAAAACCCACCAAACAACAAGTCAAAAATCAAGGTTATCTTGAGAGTTTTCTTCAATTATCGAGGTGTGGTGCGCTCCGAATTCCCTCGGACCGGCCAAACTGCTAACAAGGAATACTACAGGGTAGGCCATTTAAAGTTGACCCATCTGGCAACGCTGTAACTTTTAACAGCGCTGACAAATCGGCTAATGTCATACCGCGTTAGAAGCGTCATTCGAAGACAATTTATACCATGGAACAGTACACTCCAAAAGAACGCGCTGAAATTGTTCAGCTTTATATTCAAAATAACTTTTCAATTGTGTTAACTCAACGTGCGTTTCGCAAAAAAAATAAAGTGAAAAGTGCTCCAGTTAAGAACACAATTAAGTCTTTATACGCAAAATTTGTGAACACCGGTAATCTCAGTAATGCCAGTCATGCATCCAGACAACGCACAAGACGTTCTGATGAAAATATCGAAGCTGTACGAGCCAGTATTGAGGAGACTCCATCGACATCGAGTTATCGCCGCTCTCAGGAATTAGACATCTCTCGCACCACTCTCCGACGCATAATTCATAAAGATTTGAAGATGGATAACTTCTGGTTTCAACAGGACGGGGCTACATGCCATACAGCTCGACCAACAATCAATTTATTGCGACCATTTTTCCCCGGGCGATTGATATCGAAAAATGGTGATGTTGACTGGCCACCGAGATCACCAGATTTGACGCCACCAGACTTTTATTTGTGGGGTTATTTGAAATCCAAGGTATACGCTAATAAGCCAAAGACCTTAGCTCAACTGAAAGCCAACATTCGACGTGAAACAGCCGCCATATCATCCGAAACATTGGCCAAAGTCATGGAAAATGTCGAAAAAAGAGTGCATTTAGCTGTCAAAGCTAAAGGTGCCCATTTACGCGATCTAATTTTTAAATATTAGCTGAAACAAATCCCCTTGGACCAAAATAAATTATTTTTGAAATGAACAAAAAACATTGTTTTCTTTTGTTCTTTTTTTTTAGAAACAAATGGGTCAACTTTAAATGGCCTACCCTGTATTTGGGTGTTATGCGTTGTTTGCGCGAAACTATTCGTAAAAAGAGGCCGGAATTATGGGCGAAAAATCTTGGTTTTTGCACCACGATAATGCTCCGTCGCATACTGCGTTTATTCTTCGTGAGTTTTTCGCCAAATTTTCAACCGTAATCGTGCCGCAATCACCGTATTCGCCTGATTTAGCTCTGTATGGCTTCTGGCTTTCTTTAGAGTCAATTGAAGACATTGAAGGTGAATCGCTACGCGCATTGAAGGCTATTTTAGAAATGGGCTTTTAACTGTTTCGAGAATTGAAAAAAAATTATGAACCAAGTGTATTCGGGCCAAGAGGAGATTACTTGGAGGGAGACGACTTAGACTTTGAGGGATAAATTAAGAATTTTCAAATTAAGAGCAAGGTATTACTATTTTTTGCCCACAGAAGTAAAAATCGCCTCATCTTCAACTATTGTTGATACTATTAAGGCTGGCATTAACGATATATTAATATTTTGGACAAAAAAAATATATTTATATGCGATTTATATTTGAAAACTGTCATATCCATCTTTTAACACACCCCCTCCAAAAAATCTCAAACCACTTGCCATCTCACTGTGTCAAAAATGTCAAATCACTGAGAAAATATCGACAATTTTTGCTTCATTATCCATTCCGTATAAAATATTTGTACAAACCTCAACGATAAATAATAAATACATGTAAAGAATGGCACACCGAAAATTCAGCAACACATACCTGCAAAGAAAAGAAGAAGTGGCAAATGTTAGTTAGATGCATACACATATACCTACACACATATATATAATACACTACTGTTATTTATTATGTACGAAATTCAATTTCATTGTCAAGGGCATGAGGGCAACAAGTACATAACGGTAAATAACATGAACATAAATTTTGTGAAAATTGTTATAAAAAGTTGTAGAATTATTGTTGTTGCTGACACGCCGTGGAGTCCGCTGTCACCAAACAAAGTCAAAATTCTGCACGAGTCCATCAGCTGGCGTCACGCCAAGTTTTGCCGAACTGTGGCAAATAAATTGACCTCAACTAACTTGTGCTTACATCAAACGCTGTATTGTTATTGTTGCTTGTAGGTGGGTGGGTGTGTGTGTGCAATGCCACAAGGCATATATAATAATACCGTTTAAGCGGGCGAGCGTGAAAAATATCTTAAATGTTATTGCCTTTTTGTTGTGAGCATATGCCAAAAAGTGATTGTGGTGATTTCCATGAAATTCACCGCAACATGTTGTGGTGTGGCTGTTAACGGCAGCTGTGTGCGGTGTTGCACACTTTAACTTTGATTGCATGCGCTTTGTTTAGTTTTCGTGAATTTAATTTAATTTATGGAATTTTTTAAGCAATAATTTTTGGGTGTAGGAATATTGAGTAAAAAAGTTCGAACTTCTAAATAGCAATTTTTTCTTCCGCAAAGCAATAGCGATAGCTGTTCTAGGGTGCCTTTCCTTGCTAGCTCATCAGCTTTATATTTTCTGCGATTTCGTTATGGGCAGGCACCCCTACTAGTCTTATCACAAAGGCACTCTATGCTATTGATGGCGAGGTTAGGCACTCCTGAACGCACTGTAAATGAGTTCAAGACTAGTATCCCGTTTTGCTATCTTAGTGAATGATCACTTCTCTGAAGGAGGGCGCACTCCGGAGCAGTAGTTCGGCTTGGAAGACACTACAATAGACAGGGGGTCTGAAACTGGAGTTGATAGACTTCCCCTCAAGCTTTGACTCATCCGTAAAGAAGCTCACTGCCCCTCTCCTCCAACGGCTTCTGTCCACCCATAGCTCCCTTGTCGGTATATTGGCAGAGAAGCAGCCACCAGAGTTCGGTTGGCGACACAAAGATCTAAGTGATACGGTATGAAGTCAAAGTGTATGAGAATTTTCGAGTGTGGCTGAGGACGCCATTAGAGTAATGACCTATTAAAAGCCCCACAACAAAGGAGAGGAAAGGAGGCAAAGAGATAAGTCTATCTCCTGCGATCAATCTTTAGGTTCATATGTCCAACATGTTCTATAAAGCCGTCTTACATATGTAGTTCATTCAAGCACCGATGATATTCAAAGCATTTGATTCTTACCGTTTTTATTATAGACACTAGTTGATCACATTTTAGAGGCTGAAGTTTTCAATTTACTTTACTTGGGTGAGAATTGGGAAGCATGAACTGCAGCTACAATAATTTGTCTACCGGTTAGAGTGCAAGTGGGTTACTTGCTTATACATACTAACGGGTATGAAATATGCACTGCATTTCACTTTTGAGAACTAGGGGAAATTTGCATAAGAATGGTGTGGCTTGCATCTTGCGAACCCTTCTGAGTTGAGTGTCGAAAAACATTAGTCTTATCGTCTTCATGCAACCCCATCTTGATGCGTTGGAGTTGTTGACACATCGTACCGAAATTACATAATGTCTTAGATGCAACAGCTGGGGGACTTTTACATGATTACTATGGTAAGTTGAGTGAGCGAAGTTTTGTATTATGGGGTGCGGCAATATGAATTTGTCAGTTTGTACAGCTGATTGTTTTGATTAACTTTTGGCTTAGCGTTTCAACAAAGGGGATTTTAGCTAGGGTTGTGAATTTAAAGTTGTGTAGCATACGCTTTTTTTAGCAAGAGATTTTATTTTTTGGTTTTATTGTTTTGGTATTGTAAGTGTTTTTAGGAGTTTGCTGAACGTTCTTTGAAATGGTGTGCGTTTTCTTGAAAGAAGCAGGGTTAAAGTCGTAGGTGATGATCCCAACTGCTATGAATGCTTTAATGCTACAGCGGATTGACAGGGAATGATATCTTTTCACTATTCTTCCGAATGAAAAATTTTGTGAGGATCCTCAAATGGACTTTAAGCCATAAATCTTGTTTTTTTTTTAATCTTAGATTATTTACGAACCCTTTTACAAATTGTGAAAAAACCCGCGGTTATATTTTTTTTGGCAAAATTATGTTTTCTTTATTCAACAGCTTCCTTCAGGAGTGATTCACAATACACTGACTGTAGGGACCCTTCAACTTTTCGTTACCATTTTTGTAATACAATTTGTACTTTTCTTTGATAGGCTTCAGTTCCGACGATCACCTCTTTATTCGGCGAAAGTTTTTTCCTAGCGAGTATTCTTTTGAGATCTGAGGATAAGCAATAGTCCCTGAGGCCAGATCTGGAGAATACGGTGGATGCGGCAGCAGTTCGAAACTGAACTCATGGACTTTTTGCCATCGTTTTCACAGACTCGTGACACAGTGTATTGTCTTGCTGAAACAGCACTTTATTTTTCAAATGCGGCGGTTTTTCGCTTATTTCCTACTTCAAACGGTCCACTGATGCTATGTAATAGTTGCTGTTGATGGTCTTTCCTTTTTCAACGTAAAATTTGTTCCATGCTCATTCCAAAATACAGGCGCCACATCCTTGTCAGCCGACTGTTGCGATTTTCATCGTGTGCAGTCCACATGGATGACTGTCGACTGGACTTCGAAGCCATGTTTCATGCATTGAAAATCTCCAAACACTGGCCCGAATAATCAACTCGTCGTAGTTGTTATTGTTTTTGTAATGGTTTTCTAGTCCCCGTTAGGTTGCTAAGGAATATATAAGTTGTTATCGAGGTCATCCAACGATAGGATGAGCTAACGTGCTGTTTCGACGGGGGTCAGACCATGGGGAGAGAGTTGCCAGATATGTAGGGTTAGTAGGCCGTGAAAAGAAGTGGTTAGTGTCATGCGGGGCCTCGTTGCATATATTTGTATGTCGGGGTCGATTCTGGATAAATAAAAGTTTAATCTGCTACAGTATTCAGAACGAAGCTACGCAAGGGTCATTCTCGATTCTTGTGAAAATTCGAGCTCATCGTCTGCCATGGGTGATGGTTTCATTAACTCGTCGTTGATATTGGTCAAAAGTGAGCTGAGATCGGAAGAATAGCTGGTACGTGGTGGACTGGTCATCCAAAGTATTTTGTGGACTTATTTGCAGTTTTCGTCGCTAATAACCATTTCTGTATTTTGAAGGTTCAGGCTAACTAAAAATCATATGGATATCAGGCCGGGGACCTCTCGAATTTCCTGTTACATATCCCAATTAATTTCTTGGGATTTTCTTTTTTAAAAGCGTCCTATTTAGTAAATTTAAGTTAATTTCTAGAAATATTACAATTTTGTTTTTGTTGTTGAAAAGCTTTCAGGTCCCTAAAATGTTTGTAAAAACAACAAATAATCAACACCAACAAAAACAAATCTGCTGTAAAACTGCAATTAATTTCCCATACCACTTAATTTTTAATTTGTTGCATGCCATGAAATTGCCGTTATTTCTTCTACAACAACTACACACCGAGCGGTCACCAAAAATTCGACTTCTCTGCCACCAAATGCAGCCAAACACGCCACCGTCAGTTGTAAATCAGAAATTTAGAAAGCGTAAAAATTTTATGCCAGCGCATGTTTTTGTTGTTTGTTGTGCACGTGCTACAAAAACACCAAATCGCCAGACTAAGTGCGCAAGCCGCTATAATGCCTACCTTTATTGCAGCAACACTCACATAAATCGTTTGCATTGCCGCTTATGCACTTTTGCTCCGCCATCGCCTTTTTAGTGGGCGATTACATTTTTTATGGCTTTCGTGGCAGCAACGATGCGTTCGCATATAAAACCGACGCTACACAATTTGAACTTCCGCCCGCGAATGTACATATGTATGTGCAGCCAAGCGCCAACAAGGAGCATAAGGTAAAGTGCCGTGATGTGCTGTGATGCGCTGCCATGTTATGTGTTGTTAGCGTGAACGCGCTAAGGAAGCATTTATGTGGCAATACCGTAAAACTCATAAAAATCCAATTTTTTGGTTTCTTCCTTTTTCGTGTTTGAATGTTGCGAGTTCGTAAAAAGTGTTGTAAGGTTAGGGTGCAAATAAATAGAGATCATAAATATGCTTGCTGTTGAGTAATAACGGCATGTCGTCAATAGCGCGCTAGATACTCATTAACTTGCAGTGTGTAAAGGTTAAAGGTTAGAGTGTTGGCTCCCTAAAATGTTTAACTAACGAGTGTTATAAAAGGAGCTAACATTAAAATTAAAGTAGACTTTTCTGAAATAAGAAAATGAAAGAATTTTGTCCCTACTCTTCACAGGTGAATTATATTTTTATAGCATAAAAGGCTGTAATAAAGTTTTTTTTTCATTGTTTGTTGGTACAGTTTGCCTGGCAGCTATATCCTATAGTGCCGCTATTTGAAAAATATGTTGGGTTATTGTAAAAGCTGATCCATTTCGAGGTTCCCTACTTTATATATATTTTTTTAAAATTATCTCTTGAAATTCCGTTGTGTCCAATTTTCGATGACTCGTTTAAGCATAATGTCATCGCAATAATAACTGCCGAATGACACGCATGATGCTTTACTCCTACACCTCAATCGAATTAGGATTGTCCACACATCTGTCTTGTTGAAACCAAATGTCGCTGAGATCACAAGCTTTAATTTCAGGCATCAAATAGTCGGTTGTCATGGCTTCATGGTCATGACTCCACCGACCCAAAAACCACACCAAACCGCTGCTTTTTTTGTCCTGAATCACTTCAGGTTGCTTTTCGTCACAATTTTGTTTGTTTACATACCCATTGAGCCAGCAATGGGCCTCATCGCTGAACAAAATTTGGTGCGAAAACATCGTATTTTCTTGGAGCTTTATAAGAATCCATTGAACGAAGCGATGTCGCTTGCAAACGTGGAGCGGCTTCAGTTCTTTCACAAGCTGTATTTTGTACGCTTTCCAATTAAGACGTATGGAATGTCAGTCCGAGTTGCTGCGTAAGGCGCCGAATCGACTCTCCACGGTCTTCTGTACACTCTCAACTACGACTGCTACATTTTCTTCACAGCATGCTGGACGTGGTCTATTCAGTCGAATATTATCCGATAATGAATTCTGGGTCTCAAGGTGAGTGATGGTTTTGCGAATAGTATGCTCAGTAGGCTACGTGAAACATATTCTTTACAGGAGCTGGGTCGGAGCATAATAGAAGGAAGTTTCGTGTCGCTACAAAGGCTTCTATAAACGTTTCAGTGCAGCTCAGGGATGTCAATAGACTTCGGCAGTAGCTCAGCATAGTGAAAAAGGAGTTTAAATTGCATAGCTAGTTTTATTTGAGCTTAGCAAGTTCGTTGATTTGGGAGTTGTGTTCTTTTTCCAAAATGTTGCACAATGAACGGGTGTATATAGTTATTATGAGCTTCTTCTGATTCGAATCTACCATGTTGAGGAAGTAGGGCTGTTGACTTCAATTAGCAGATCAGCGAAGTAAGAAAATACTAAAAATTGTTCATTGTGATTCTTATCCGACGGGAATTGGTTTGAGTTTATGGTGTTTAAACATGTACTTCTTTCAAATATACCTTTAAGAATTCACAGTTGACAATGTGACTTTAGGTTAGGTTAGGTTAGTGTAATCTGGTAGGCCAATAAGCCGATACCAGATGGAGTTTAGTTCGTAGGTCAATGAGGAGTACGAGTAGTCATCCTTTAGAATATCTACGCTTGACGCGAATTTCAACAGACTTTGCGGCCTCACTATCGATACCTTCTTCAGTGTATCATACGTGGGGACCCCTGATGTTTAGAACGTAGTATTGCCATTGTGTTTCTGGTGCCTTGCTGTAGAGATTTCCTGCAACCTTCTCGATTTGTCAGCCTCATTCTGCGGGTAAGCGTCGCTACCAGAAAGTGACGTTAGTACGACTTTATTAGTACAAAACTTATTTAGCATGAGTTGCCTATATTTTGGGGGATACCTTTAGCGATGCATTGATGATAAGATTTAAAAAACATCCAGCTTTCTTATTTAAGAGATTATCGAAGGCACTATTTGCGGTTATAGAGTTGCGAAACGAACAAACTACATATAACAGATGTTTAAACATAATGGCAGCACTTGCGGCTAAGACTGGGTTTACTCACATACTCTTTTGTCGCTCATTATTGGCAATCACGAGAAAACAGCCTTGAAAGATAGCGAGCAGATACTAAATGTCGAATCAAACACCCTATTATAACTGTCAATCATTCTGTACTAAAATTTAATATATTATGCTTAAATTAGTAAAAATAAAAACTAAAAAAATATTTTTCTCCACTGCATTCTTAAGCCACTTTCTTAAAATAATTTCCCTTCGCTCATGGGGAAAATTTGCATCGAAAACCTTTGACTTGCAATTTCGTTGCGGAGAACAGACTTTTTTTTTGCTTGTAATCACACTAAATGCTCATTTTCCAAATAAGTAAGCACATTTAGTGCATAACGGGAACGTCCACCAACGTTGCTGGTGCAGCTGCATTCATTTTGGCACACACAAGGAACTGCATGTCAAAGTAAAATGGAATTTCGTTTCTCCTTTTGAAACACTTCTCCACTTGCGCCACTCATGGGTTTGGTGTGTGTGTGTTTCTGCACATGTTGATGCTTGTGGCTTCGTAAAGTTAAGTACTTCGATGAGCAGGCGTTATGTTTATGGAGGTTACAGGCATAGCAAGTGCTCGGGCATGCTCGGCTATGCCAGATAATAGCATAAGCGCATACTTGTGCACACACAATAACAAGAGCATAAATATTATTGACCGTGGCGTATGAGTGACTTCTTAAGTACACTGCTTGTGCAAGTGCACTCAGCGAAATATTTTTGCAGCTTTTCATAAAAATTATATGCACGTTTTATATGTATCAGTATCGGATTTTTTGTGGCAAATTTATAATTTTTTCTTCTGGTTTTTTTTTGCAGGCTATCAAGGTATTAAAGATTTATGCAAAAAATAGATGTTGTGATCAGGCACACCCTCACTGTATAACTACCTACATGAATGCTGCTGAACGATAGTTAGTTAAGGTAAGTGCTTGTTTTTTTATAGTAATTTAAGAAAATAAACAACTATATAGAATATTCCATGAAATTTGGAGCTTAAATAAAGAGTAAAGACATTAGCTTGGAAATAGTAATTTATTCGAAAGTGAGAAAATAATTTCTTGTATCATAAAAAGTGTGAAAAAATTTAAAAATGTTTATACCGAATTTCGTGCAGAAATCTTGTCAAATAAAAAAGTTTTCCATACAGGCACTGGATTTTGATCGATCAGTTTGTATGGTAGCTATATGCTATAGTGGCCCGATTTGCACAATTTGTGGGTAAATGGTACAGTTGTCTTGATCAATGAGCTATGCCAAATTTGGTGAAGATAACTTGTCAAAGAAAAAAGTTTTTCGTACAAGGACTGAATTTTCATCAATAAATTTGTATGGTAGCTATATTATTTAGTTGTCCGATATGAGCGATTCCGACAAATAAACAGCTGCTTGGTGCGAAAAGAACGTGTGCAAAATATCAGATCGATGTCTCATAAACTTCAGTCAGATATTGATGTAAAATATGGTGCACCCTTTATTGTTTATCCATTGTCTAAGTCCTTACATTTGTGACTGACAATGAAATTTTTTAGTCTTATTAAAGTGAAATTTCACTTTTCTATTAAATTTTATTATTTATATAAGCAATTGTGTTAACCACAATATTTTTTTAGAAAAACACCGCATAATTCCATTTACCACATTTTTTTAATAGTAAATCCGTCCAAAGCTTCATATTGCTATTGGCTATAAATAAAATAAAAACGTATAGTTTAGCGCAGTATTAACGCGCGATTGCGTCTCAATAAATAGCTCGCATTTTTTCTTGCACATTTTTGTATATATTTTGACATATCTACACAGCGAAAAACGTGTACATAAGCGCATGCGGCACTGCAGCACATATGTATATTTATTCCATATAAATATCTACATATATACTGAAACTGCATATTTGATTATGCGAAACAAATAAATATCGTTGCATACCAACAGGCGCACGCTGATATGTTTACTTGCTTGTGTGGCTACAAGACTGCATACTATACATATGTATATACAGATACATATATGCATAAGACTACATACTATATATAAGCACATACGTTTACTCTTCGTACTGTACAAGTTTTTGTGTTTGACCATTCGTGGTTATTGATGGCGATTCATTTTTTATAACAAATTTGAATTTTTTATTTTTAAGCTGTTTCCATAAATCCCCACTTGCATTGTTTAATCAAATACAAATGCCACTTTGGTCTATTCTGTTGGTGTTATTTTTGGCAATTTATCCATTGTCGGTTGAGGTATTGAATATTTTATATGTGGCGGTCGCTATTGTCCATTTAATTTCGCAAATACTCATAAATACTTGACCGACGTTGAGTGTTGGTTCATAGTATTTATTTATATTTTTTTTTTTAATTTATATCGGCAGCTTTGCCGGCTATGAATTTAATTAAAAAATGTTTGCTTACTTTGTTTTAAATTCTGTACAGTGTATAAATCGTAGTAAACTGTTTTTTGATTTTGAGTTTAAGAATTTTAAGTATTTTTGTTTGTACAATTTATTTAGTATAAAAAATGTTTATGTTGTTTAAATATTTGGTGTTTTCTAGTTAAATATCTATATTTCGACATTGGAAATGTCACATACCATTCGGAAAGTGACAAATATTCAGTAAAAGGTCTAAAATTTACGAAATGGGTCGCTATTCAGCCGTCTACAGTTCGTAGATTGGGCAGAAGATCGTTTGACCGAGGATGGTCAATTTTACCGAAAAATCATTTTTTCGGAGGAGGCTCATTTCCACTTCGATGGTTATGTTAACAAGCAGAATTGTTGCTTTTGGGGCACAGAAAACCCGCACGTAATCGTCGAGAAGCCAATGCACCCAGCCCGAATCACTGTATGGTGCGGATTTTGGTCTGGTGGAAAGACCTATACCAACACTGTTAATGATTTCTTACTACTTTTATGTTAGACATCAATTTAGCGAATGTCAACATAGTTGTCTGAGTATTTATTGAAATGCATTCTGAGCTTTTTGTTTTTTTTAAATACTTATATAGAAAAATGTTTGTTTTAGTTGTGAAAGAAGTTCAGAGTAAGAAATAGAGGTTAGAAAGAAAATATAAAGCGAGTCAGGTACTAATTAGTTTATATACAGACGGACTAAAATACAGACAGACCAATGGACATTTCCAAATCAACTTAACTCGTCAACCTGTTCATTTATATATTTTATAGAGTCTCCGAAGATTGCTTGAAGGTTTTTTAACATTAATCCGATTGCTTAGATCAAGCCATAGTAGGCTAAGTTAAGCTGTCGATGCTAACAAGTATCCCACCTGAACTGCTTAGAACGTCGGTCCATTGTGGACCCTCATATATCAATCAAACGGTTTGTGTCTATCACAAATTTGTTAATGCGAAAATGTTCGTTGTGCCTATGTTTCCTGCTTCGCCAAAAGTAAGACTGCCGAGATGTCTCAAATGCTGTACAATGGTGGAAAGAGTGTCTAGATATTTTCACCTCTTTTTTCCCATACCACTTTGACAAATTGTGTTCGCAAGATCTTCAGAATTTCGCATGAATTCCTATTGGACAATGTTCAGTCAGAACTCTCAACTACGATTGTGGCAAGATGAGCTTTGCTAAGAGTAGGCAATTCAATAGATCTTCTGCATACTACTCTGGACCAAAATAATCTCCTACTCACCCAGAAGCTGGTCGTCGACTAATGCCTAATAAGGCACATTAGTTCCACTTTGAGTGCATAGTTAGTGAGCTCAGTGCTATCACTCTCTGCTTTTGTAGTGAATGCTCACGTCCCTTAAAGAGGCTGCACTTCGTCGCGGGATCCCTCTGCTACCTTAGTAACAGCAAGTTCTGCCCGAAAAATACTACAGTGGTCCGGTAGCCTAAAGCTATGCTTGACGGAGAGCTGCTGACAAAAAACTCCCACTCCAACTTGCCATCATAGCTTTGACGCGTCCGTGAAAAAGCTTTTTGCGCCTCTTCTGCAGTGAAAACCTATCCACGTATCCCCCGTCGATATGTGAGCAAAGAAAAAGCAATCGGGAGACACTAAGTTTTCAGGGATGCAATTGTAGCTGATACCTGCTGTAATTTCAGTATGTCCATGTTTGGACCCCTTCTAATACAAAGCTTCCCTGAGCCTTGAGGTACTTTCGAAGCAAAATGGCATTACATAAGTGCTATCGTTCGTGTTGCCTATTATGCGCAGGATATGCCGGGAGATATGAGAGTGACAAGCCGTAGTAAAGAACTGTCAGAAAAGCTAGGGAACCTTAAAAAGATCCCATGACTCAATAATTGAAACAACTCGCTCAAACCTATCAAAGTGTTTGAAATAGTACAGTGGTTCCCGGGTGGATCTCCGATAAAATTTCCTTGGTATGAACAGTTTAATTTGTAAATTTCAGAATTCTAATTCCAACACCGTTTTCCGAAAATTGTTGCCTACATTTAGGAGCAAAGTCTTTTCCTTGCAAATTGTGGTGAATGTTTTATCGAACTTCTTTCTCGCTAAAATTATTTTGAAATAATTTCAGAATTTCAATTCCATCACCGTTTTGCGAAAATTGTTGCCTACATCTAGGATCAACTTGTTGCCTACATTTAGGAGAAAATTTTTTTCCTTACAAATTGTGGTGAATATTTTGCGTAACTTCTTTTGAGCCAAAAACATTTTGAAATAAAATTCAAAATTTTCTCTTAAGCCAAATAAATTCAGAACCACACGTGCCTGCAAATTTATTGCACAAGCAATTTAATTAAACAATGTACACGAATTTTTTCATATTTTATTTATCTTTTATTTACTTTTACCAGCATCAAATTGTTTACAAATGCTGCTGGTGTTAACTTCCAAAACATTTTTCTACACATTTCCACCCGCAAAAGCATTGTCTCACGGCGCGCATTCAGTCTTTTATCATAAAATGGAAATTCCAATATTTATGCATGCAACATGTAGCGCCGCCACGCCAGGGTATTTACTTTCATGCACACGAATTTTATTTATACAGTCAACAATCAGTGCATTATGGCCGGATGTCGGTAGGTTGCGCAAAACACATACAAATTCGTTTATGAGTACACACGCGCCATAAACACACACACACACATACGCAGGCATGTGAGTGTGCTGAAGTGTGGCGTGGGTACAGTGCTGTGGCTGCACAAAAATATTCCTACAAGCATTCCTGCATTCAAATACATACATATACTAACAAATACATACACATATGTATTACCACATACCTACAAATACATGCATGTATAGACGCTATTGCATGCAACCGGAGCTCAAATTATGCATTGCTTTTGTTGTTGCTGCACTTGTGTTGGCAACTTGTGCCGTTCGGCACCACAGCTTGGCAGTAATTGTATATTTATACTCACATGTTTAAGTAAAATTACACTTACGCACACATACACATGCAAACATGCAGTTTTGCTGCGATTGACTGCTGTGGGCGCCTGCAAGTATGCAACTGCATTTGCGGTGTAAATTTAAACATTTTTGTTTGCAATTTTATTTGTATTTGTTCATTGTGCTGTTTTGCTTTCTTCAACGGTAATTTGTTGAACTGTGAGCTGTAAGCAAAATGAGGGCAGCTGCGTGGTCGAGTGCGTGATTATATTTCGGTGTGTCGAGGAGTCAAGTTGGCAGGATTATTGTAATATTTATTAAAATATGCAAGGCGCACCATTGCAAATGCCTGGTATTTACATATTAGTTCTTATATGCACGTAGTCTATGAATGACAAATCTGATTTCGCAAATGTAGGCAACAATTTTCTCAATTTCTCAGTTCTAGTAAATAAAACTTGTGTGCAAAATATGAAAAATATTTAGAAAATTGAAAGTTTGTATGTTAATTATGCAACTGTAAATAAATTTCGAAAATTGTTTTGTTTTATTTGCATTTGCATATGAAGGTGTGCTCATATGTAAGGTTCATTATAGTTTTTTTAGAGGAATTTGTGTCAGAATTTCACATCTAAATAATTTTCATGATTCCGGCATCTATGAAAATATTTTGTTTTTATTGTTCTTCAGGTAAATTGAAGGGTTGAAGAAAATATGAAATTATACTATATGCTATTTTAAGTGGTATATATTAAGGGTGTTCTCTGTACAGACATATTTCACAAAACTTAAGTACCGAGTTTTCCAAAAGGGATGATATAATTTCTAAGTTTCGTTTCGTCCATTTTTCATATGTCATGATCCGTAATTTTTTGTTCATTGTATTCCGTACTGTTTACAATTTGATAATGGAAAGATATACGCAAGAACACGTTTACAAATTATTCAATTTTACTATCAAAATAATCGTCCTCCAATTGGTACTTTTCGTGTGCTTTTGCCATTTTATGATCTTAACAACCGTCCAGTTGTGCCCGCTATCCGTTGAATTGTTAACAGTTCGAGCGTAAATTTTCTTTACATAATGTCCATGTGCCAATAAGATAAAGAACCGCTTGAAGTAATGAAAGTATTGCTGCCGTTCAGGCCAGTGTTGCAGAAGACCGCATCTTGTAGACATGAAGACGTTCTCAAGAATAGTGACTGTCTCAAACAGTAACTTGACAGACTTTGAGAAAGAATTTGGGCTTGTATTCGTATAAGGTTGTTCTCACTCAAAAACTGAAGCCATTTGACTAACCCATACGTCGCGAACTTGCTGATTTTGGTTTCGAACAACCAAAAAACGATAACGATTTTTTTAAGAAAACCATCGATCATGCGATGAGGTTCACTTTCATCTGTGACGCGGTAAATAAAAAAAACCTGTCGATTCTGGTGCGAAGAAAATTCACACATTATTCATGAACAACCAATACATCTACCTAAATTGACAGTTTGGTGTGCTGGAATCATCATCCTGTACTTCTTTCGAAATGATCGATGATAACCAACTTTTTATGGCCGCAATCAGAAGAAGTTGATCTTGACAATATCTGGTTTCAACAAGAAGGTGCTATTGTGAGAAAAAATTGGTGATTCGATTATTTGAAGAAAATTTGACATTTAATGCCCTCAAAGAAGTTGTGATTGAACATCATTAAACCTCTTTTTGTGGGGTTATATGAAGTCATTGGTCTTGAGCAATAAGACTATGTTCAAGTTTTAGAAGTCAATATTGTATTCGCTATTCATGGCATACGTCTAGATTTAGTGAGGAAAGTACTCGAAAATTGGGTTCATCGAATTCGTTTCTGAAAAGGAAGTCATGGAAATCATTTGAATGATGTTATAGTTAGAACTTAATTGTATCCATTCAATTTTCCTAACAATTAGTGTGTGTGTCCTTTTTTTTCGAAAAGAATTTATGTCACTCTTATTGGCAAACCCTGTAGTTCTATACTCTTATCTTCTGGAAAAAAACGGTCTTGGAAGTTTTGCTTTGTAAAGATTAATTTTTGTTTAATAATCAAACACTGCATATCGCTCATTTGCTGCAAGACCGGCATAAATCAAAAAACGTGATTTTTGAGTTAATGCTGCAGAATTGTTCGTTTTATCATACTTCATGTTGAGTGAAAAATTCATATGAATACCTCTTATATGCTCCGCTTGAGAAGAGGTGTAAGGTTGGAGTCACCGTGTAAGGTTGTAGTCAGTTGAAAACTTTAAACGCGTTTTCTGGAGAATCGATTTTTTTGACTTATGCCGGTCTTGCAGCAAATGAGCGATATGCATTCATGTATAGCTTCATTTTAAAAAACTTTTGTTATTTAATTCATTAATATTATTAATCAGAATTGAAATGTTAAATTTGAGACCGAAAAGTAAAGTTCCGACTGATTGAATAAATTATTCAAGATTTTCCCATAAAATAATTATTTGTGACTGCGGGAGCAGCAACTTAGGTTTATTTACTTTTCATCAGCTTCACAAGCACAAAATCTTAACAGGAAATCCATTAGAGCTAATTAAATTATAATATAATAGAATTACATATATTTTCAATTAATAAATTATAACTTTTGGTTTGGAAATTAATTTTATTGACGTTATTATGAGACTTGCGGTTGCTTTTGGATTGAATATAATCATGAAATTGCTTCTGCAGTTCCATTTTGTAGTAGAAATAAATTAAGACAATTGACTTCACAACTTGGCAAGTGAGCTTGAAACAGATTTTGACCAAAGAGATGAGACATTGTTTACTTATACTCTTCTGAAAGCTCACGAAAATAGACTTTTTTGAAATGATTCTGAGGAATGGCACTTTAAAGAGTCTACACATACCAAGGCTTCGTCTAAAAGATGTTGCTATATACTATAGTCATATTGAATGTGTATTTCAATTTTTAGACTTTCTCCGTAGGGAAATATACCCTTATTATCACAATTGCTCTTCTGCTGCATTAAATTAATTTAGAAACCTGTGCTCCTCTAATCCGTGAACAAAAAACGCAGTTGTTGATGGGATCAAACAAAATGTAATGCGCTGAATGATGTAATTAGCATGACCAGCTGAGTCGATTTAGCCATGTCTGTTGGCATATAATACGTTTGTTAGTCCATAACTCAGTTTTTGAGATATTTATCTGAAATCCTGCACACGTTCGTTTCTCCCCTAGAACTCGCTCATATGTCAGAATCACCGATATTGGACCACTATAGCATATAGCTGCCATACAAACCGTATGATCGGAATGAAGCTCTTGTATGGGAAATTTTTTCACATGAGAAGATATCGTCAAGAAATTTAGCGTGTATTATTTTTGAAGCCAATGGTACAATCTCCGAAGGAGATATTCAGATCGAGTTACTATAGCATGTAGCTGCCATACAAACTGACCAGTCAAATGCAAGTTCTTTTAAGGAATCTTTTATATTAATGAAAGGTATTATAACTTGGAAGCGGCAAGCTTCAGTGCAACCGAAGTTCACATATATCTCTTGTTTAAATTGGAGATAAATTAGATTTTTCTTAGCGCTTAAAAGTAGGCAATATTTTTTTAGAGCGGTTTTGAATATTTCATATTTTAATAGAAAAGCTTTACATAACTATTATAAACTCCAAAAGGTCGCCAAATGCCTGCAATTTCCCATCAATACTTATTATGCAACCCTGCAGCACGCAAACCTCTTTTAATACGTAAAATTTATCGGCTTTGTCTTCACAAATTCACAAACGGTATATAAACCTAAATTGAAAGCAGAAAGAGACAATGCAGAATACCAGGAGTTCTCGTTGTCAGCGCAAAGTTAAATGAAATGAAAACTTCAATTAAAATCGCCCAGCAGTGTATGCCATGGTATGCAAGGTCCACGCATCAATTGGCTGGCTGGTGGCAGCGTCCCAACTGCTTGTTTGCCTTTTGTGTCGGCGACTGTGTCAACATTTATGCGTGTGTTATTGTCAATGCGTTGTTGTTGTTTTTGCATGTACGCTCCGTGCAATAACGCTTTGACATTTTCAATATTCGGTATTTTTTTCATTGCAACACTTTTGCTTTTGTTTTTGCGTCATTCAACATTTCATTGCTGCATGGTTGTTGCTTTTGTTGCACGAAAAATTCCTCAACCACGCTTGTTTTTGGGTTTAAGACTATATCTTGATATATACGCACGCACGTATGTGTGTGTGTGTTTCTGCTTGTTTGCCCGACAATTCTTACTCCAGCTCCTTTTTTTTTTGGCTTGCGGCAGTTCTCTCAGGTATTTTGAATTTCGTGCTGTAATTGAATTTTATTGCTCGGAATGCAGCTGCTACCTTTTTCCGGCAGAGATAACTGTCGACTCTCAATCTACTGTTAATTTTGTTAAGGTTGTGCTTTTTGTGAGCATAAAAGTGAATACATGTGTATGTCTGTGTGCTCATATGTAGATTTTCATATGGATATTAGCTTCACAGTTCGCTTCACAGTTTTAATTTTATTGTTGTAATTTCTTTTAAGTTGGTGCAAATTGGCATTTTGTGGTCCTTTCACTGCGAATTTCATAGTCACACTCACACACCACAACCTAACGACCATGAAAATCATTGCTAATTGTAGCTCATAGTAGTGAATCAGATTTTGGTGAGCGGAAATATACTCAGAAAAGTAATAAAAAATTATGGACAGTAAAATAATATTCAGTGTGCTTTATAAAATTTGGGAAAAAATAAGAAAAATCTGTAACTTCTGCTTTGGCTTGCCACGAAATTTACAGCATCAGCGTGACAAGCTGAGTCGATTTGTCAGTATACACCCGAAATAGTTCTTGAGATATCGAACCTAAATTCTTCACATGTCCTTTTCTCCTCAAGAAGGTGCTTTTTTGTCGAGACCGTCGACATCGGACCAATATAACGTATAGCTGCCATACAAATTGACTCATCGAAATTAAGTGCTTCTATGTAAAAATTTTTCATTTGTCGAGATATTTTCTTGACTTTCGGCACAGATTATTGTCAAAAGCAATAGTGCAATCCACGAAGAAATTGTTCAGATCGGACCATTCTAGCATATGCCTGCCATACAAACTGAACGTTCAAAATTAAGACTAATATTTTGTTGCACCTTTTAAGCTATACAAAATGCACCTGTGAGGAGTATTACACCTTCGATGAAGCGCAAGTTAGCTCGTCTCCTTGTTTTCAATTAATTTCAAACGTAAAACCCAAAAGAGAAAAACAAAATACAAATCAATCATTTAACTAATAGAAAACTCACTTAAAAAAGTAATCAAAATAAGCGCCATTGAATAAACAATCAATCAAACTACTTGCACTTATTGCATGAAGACAAAAGCGAGTTGCAATTTGACTTTCTTTCCGCTCTTACTTGTTTTTATTACACATTTTGTCATTTGCGCAGACTTCTCCATAAAATAGCATTGCCAAAGTTGCCGCAGCAGAGTGTGCACAGCAATGTGGCAATACCGCAAAAACCACAAAATTCAATTGATTGCGAAAGTTGAATGTGAAGCTTATATATATGTGTGTATGTACACACATAAATTGTCAGCAAAATGGAATATATGAGTGCTTGCCTACATTTTCCTGCTGCCACTGCGCAGTTATGCTAGTGTAGGACCAGTAGTCTATACGTGTGTGTGTGTGAGTGTGTCTGCGCTGCTTATTAAAATGCAATTTGACAGCTACTAACACAGTTACGCACACTCACGGTCGAGCATTTCGCATGCGACCTCTCAATTTGCTGTGGTTGCCTGTGAAGCAGCGGCTGGTTGCGTATACGCAGTGGCAGACATCAGCTTGCTTTATAAGTATATATGTATAGGTATGTGCTGCTGCTAATGTGCTCACGGGTCGTGCTGCCAGTCGCATATACATATATTCGTGCAACTGCTGCACCTGAAGTGCAACTGCGTGCTGCCACAAATGCTTGCCTGTCACACTTGCAACGCCCAGCCAACTCCCTGGCATTTTGTCTCTACGCTTTGTTGTTGCTGTTGCCTTTGCTTTTTAATGCGATTTCGTTTTTGAAATATTTGTGTCACAAAGTGCAGTGTCAGCAGGCGGCGGCCATTGTAAATACATTTGACGGCTGCACTTGTGTGCTCACATAGGTTGCTGCACTGTTGCAAGTATGGTAGCACTGCGTATCAGTTGCGTGCTGTCCTTATTTCCATTTACACATTATGCCACTTTGAGTTGCTTTTATACCCACATGCATGTGTGCGTATCTACCAACTCGTTTACATACACTCACACACGCACACGCGCGTTGTGCTATTGGCTGTGGCATAATCAAAAATTGCTGGGCGAAGGCATTGGTAAAATGAAGAGCGACACTTATGTGCTTATGCGCAGGTATCGGATGCCTTTTGTCATTATGTGCTCGTGTACTTAGTAAGTGGGGCAATAGCTTCGATGCAGCAGCAGCTGTCTTGCTTGTCACCGTTATTGCAGAATGCCATTACAACAAATTACTGTTTATCGTTTTCGAGGGAGGTAAAAAATCATTTTCTCCTTTGCTTACACATTTATATGTATGTAAGCGTAAAAGTAATTAAATATCGATAATTATGTATTGATAATAGCCTGTCAGCGATATGGCATAATTAATGAACCTTTATTGACTTTGACTGATTGATCTATTTTAGAAGCTGAACTTTTTATGTTCTGTGTAAGTAGGCATACAATTCTTATTTAATTTAATTACACATTTTCTGAAACTGAGGCCAAAACACAAGCATAAAGTATTTACATTCAAATTATAAAGATTGGAAGCTTAAAGTGCTTAAGGTATTACAAGGGTTTCCTCGGGTAACAAAACAGCCTTTTTATACCCTGAAGAGGGTATATTCAGTTTGCCACGAAGTTTGTAACACCCAGAAGGCAGCGTCGGAGACCCTATAAAGTATATATATAAATGATCAGTATGTTAAGCTGAGTCGATGTAGCCATGTTCGTCTGTCTGTCTGTCCGTCCGTCTGTATACATATATACGAACTAGTCCCCTCAGTTTTTAAGATATCGTTTTAAAATTTTTCAAACGTTATTTTCTCTTCAAGAAGCTGCTCATTTGTCGGAACTGCCGATATCATACTACTATAATATATAGCTGCCATATAAACTGAACGATCGGAATCAAGCTTTTGTATGGTAAACTTTCACATTTGACAATGTATCTTCACAAAAGTTGGCACAGGTTATTTCCTAAGGCAACAATGTAATCTCCGAAGAAATTGTTCAGGTCGGTTAACTATAGATATAGCTTCTATACAAACTGAATGATCGGAATCATATGCTTGCATGGGAAACTTCACATTTGACGATACATATATCTTCACGAAATTTGGTATGAGTTATTGGTTATCGAGAGATTGTAATATACATATGTGAAGAGTATATGCTTGAGTGCCGCCGAAGTTAACGTTTTCTCTTGTTACAATAATATTTTTCTCATATAAAAGTTAAATATTTTATTAGATTTTTTTTGTTACAAATATACATTATTATTAACAAAGAAATTCTGAAATTTTTGGAAAAACATATTTAAACTCGGGCATTGCGACGCCATCGAGTGTTTTTGTGATAAGACTAGTATGGGTGCCAGGCCACAGCGGAATCGCAGGAAACTATAAAGCTGGTGGGTCGCGCGGAAGCTTGGTCATCGCTGAGCCACCGTCGGCGCTGCGCTGTCGCAAAAGTCTTTTGGTCCAAGTTCAATAAGACTAGCCACTCCCTAGTTTTGGAGCTTTTAACGGTCCATTGCCCTATTGGCGTCCACACAGTAAGGCTGGGAGTCCTACTAGACGCCATCTGCAGAAGCTGTGTGGAAGAAGATGACTTTGAATCAACTCAACCCTTCCTTCTTGACTGTCCCGCGTTTGGGAGGTCAAGCCTTAAGCAATATTTTTAGACATCCCACCGATCTGGCGGGAATGGAAATTAAATGCCTCACAAAGGATTACATATAGTAGTCCATGGGCGATCTTTAATCCTCCGGATCAACCGAAATTTTGTCGTGATGAGTTCGATATTCACAAGTCTATATCTATCTACATACGTATCTCGATTTTAGGCTAATTTAGATGAACAAAACTCTTATTTTCTTATCAACATCTTGCGAGGGTATAAATATTAGAAAATAGTATCATTCCAGTCAAACTTACAAATTCTTAATTTGAATTCATAAATTTTATAAATACATATATTTATAATAATTTTGTGAGGAAAATTTATAGGTTAGAACTTTTCGTTCGAGTTTATTGCAGCTTTGCAAAAATTACGCACCGGTAAACTAATATATTACATATATATTCAAAATACATATGTTTGTATGTTTGTTTGCAACACTTTTGAAAGTTTCCGCACACATGTTTTTAGCGTTAAGTGTTGACTTGACATCGGACAAGTTCCGAATTCGTATAAAGAAGAAAATTACACCGACGTGGGGGGTGGTAGTGGGTAGCGGAAACAGCAGAGTGTCGAAGCAGCGACAGTGCCCGACATAATTCATTCGAACTAACAGTAAAAATACCAACGAACAATATCATAGTTGCATTGCAGGCAAAATGCGTGTCTGCTAGTGGGCCTGAATATGTGTATGTGCATGTGCACTCACTAAAGTACGTGTACTTCGTTGTACTTGCACTTGTTAGTTAACAATCTTTTTTCTGCTGAACAAGCGTTTGAACACTTGCGTGTGAAGTGCAACCACCACTCATGCAACACTTAAGTGCGGGAATATGTGTGCACACACACACTTATGTAATAATATGCTCCTGTGTGTGTGTTATGCATTTTATTGCATTGGCTTTAAGTTTTTGTCTTCGAACAGCTTCTGATATGTTTTCGGCGTGTGTGTCGCTGTGTGTGAGTTTGTGCTCTGAAATATGTCGGACATCGTAGAGCTGCGACATTTTTGTTCACCCAATTCAAGTTCAAGTGATTCGTATCTTCGATTTGCAAGTTCTTGGATTCTTAATCAGCACTTTTCGAGTTTTTTGAATCATTATAAATTGGGCAAAGTTTATAGTTTTCTCAATAAATTTAAAAGTTTTGTTTCCAATCCGACATTTTGTCCTCAATCGAATAAAACGGCGTTTCCGCTTTGCCCCTTTGAACTTGCTGAATACCCAGAAGTTGATAACGGTGGTTGCGGAACAACATGTCTCCAGTTTTTGGCAAAATCTCAAAGAACTGCGGCAGTTTTAGATGTAGCAATTGAGCGTTTTTGACACCAAACCAGACTGATACTCGTTCTGCAAAGAAAATTTGATGCAAGTTCTTTCCTCAACAAAATTAACCATTCGAAAACTTGAAAACTCTATTTTCGGTTGGTAACAAAAAGACGTGTAACTTGGGTGTTGTAATCCCAATTTCACCAACGTTTTGTGTACAGTTATATATTAATTTCAAAACTACGCTACATTGTCATCCATTTGACATTTGCCAAAAGTAGCCGATTGATATCATTCTGATATATGTATACCAATTTGACGTCGGTTTGGCAGCTTATAACTGGCATCCGAATGGCAACTTTTATACAGTGTATACTGACAGTTGCCAACCATAAATAACTTTGGCATTTGCCATAAGTCATCTGTTCGACAGCTGTCATCTAAAAGCCATTTGACAACTGTCAACTGTCAGAAGTGAGATCTCCCATCCGTTTTTGTTAAATTTATTTACTTTTATATTTTGATTTTCGTCGTAAAAATCTGGTTTAAAATTTTTTATATGACTCTTTTTCCTTTCCTTACCTAGTATTTAAAACAGTTATTCCCCAAAGCACATGTTTTCCATTTGTTCACATATGGAGGTGAGTAAATATTTGAAGACTCCCTAAAAAGTTTATGTAAAATTAATTTACAACTGCTTACAAGGAGATATCCAAAACCGGAAAAATAGCAGTAATATTTTTTTCAATTTTCTTTTCAACACGTGTCACTTTTTAAAGCCAACCATTACTTACTGCCCTCGTAGATAGTGCCCTCATAGTAATTAGCGGATAGTAAAAAGTGAGCATTAATTTCTTTTACAATGCTCTTTCTAATTATGTGGCCAGCATTCGCTGTGTCATCAGCTAGCAGTACAGCCAATAAAGTCAGAATATCGCTTTTTTTTGCGCTTAGTAGGAAAAATTGAATCTTGTTGCCAGCATGAACATGGCTTTATATTATATACAAGTACTATATGTATAGCAATATATGGTTGTCTAAATTTCAAAGAACATAGTTTTTTGTTAAGCATACCAAATTCTTTAGTTGAGTAATTAAAATTTTTTCAGGTGGCAACTCTAGGTATATAAAATCCAAGCCTAACATCACCACTGAAGTTTAACATTAACTTCTCGACATTACTGTTACCAATTATAAATAATCTGTATTTGATTTGCCAAACATGAAAGTTTTGCCTTAAGGCATTGAAATTTGCTATTATTCTGTTTGTTACATGAAGGTGCTATACTTGAACACCCGTTCATGCCAATCTGTTAGCAAAACCATCAGGCTTCTTAAGCATATGGGCATATTACTTATGATCCAGTGTATTATATGCATGAGTAAATATTGTAGTTTCTCTGGCATAAGCATATTAAATGAATCATGCAACATAATTTGCTTCTTCTTCCGCTGTATTCTATACACAAATGCATGAAATTGAATTTTATGTAAATATTTGTGTGGTTATGCATACGAAAAGGGTGTTTTAATAGGAGTATAGAAATTTCTTCTACAAAGAAAAAATATACAAATTAATGAAATGACTGTGGAAGTTCAGATAATGTGTCCACAGTGACTTCATTTTAAGTATGAGAACCATTATTCCTCAAGTTAATTTTTGCACGCTATGTCCTGTTCGTTGGGAGTGGTTTCTACGTGGCGGGCCCCGAACCCAGCGCACGATAGACGTAGCCACACCTCTGGTGAAAAGACGCTCCAATTAGACTTGAGCGAACCCGAAACCGAATATGCCGGTGTGGCTCTGCCCAAGTTTTCTTTCTTTTAGTCGTGCCCTCAGGCTCCACACGGATAAGCTACCGCATCTTACACAAGGGTTACTCACCTTTCGAGGCTGCGCGATGAGGATGCCATAGTAGGAATTGGATATAACTGTAACTGCTTATACAGAAGCATAACTATACCCCACTACAGCCTTGAAATCCAATCCTTGCCAATAGGTGCTAAAAACCAAACTCTATAAGTCACTCATTATTCCCGTTCTGCTATTTGATGGAGAAGCATGGACAATGACATTATCTGTTGAGTAGGCCTTAGGAGTGTTCGAGAGGAAGGTTCTTCGGAAGATTTATGGTACTTTGCGCATTGGCAACGGCGAGATACTGTACGAGTAAACGGAGACCTAGTTCAATAGTTCAGCGAATCAAGAGACGGCAGCTGCGTTGCTGGGTCATGTTGTCCGGTTGGAAGAGAACACTCCAGCTTCGAAGGTGAAAGCAGAAGAAGACCTCCACTCCGTTGGAGAGATCAGGTTGAGAAAGCTCTGGCTGAACTTGATATCTCGATCGGTTTGTATGGAGGAATGAAATCTTATAAATCTCTTGAGAGTGGCTAGCAATCAAAATAAACCGATTTGTCTACTTTTCATACTCGTAAAGCCGAAATCTTCATACAAAATGTAAATGTCAAAAACATATGTTTAATTTGATAGCTGGTTTGACAGCTATACCTCAAAGAAAGTCTACACTTCAAAAACAGACCCTGTATATTTCACTGTTCATCAAGTTGTATGATAACATATGCTACTCACATAAACCGTATGTATAATGCAGTGATTTTCTTACGACACCATTACCATTTAAGTTACGAAAACACCTTAAATCGGCTATTTCACCCTGCTTTCACTACTCTCAGCTCTACCGCTCAGCCCAACCGCTCAACCCAACCACTCAGTCCAAACATCTCCCAACAACTCCGCTTTCCAGCTTCCTTTGTTTTTCTTCCCTGCTTTGGTGTTTTATTATCCTATCCTCGCACGCACCGCTTGCTTCTCCGCTGCCAGTCATCTGTCGCTCATCGCCTCGTTTCGTAAACATTAGCAGCTTCAATCTGCTGCTTTCGTCTGCTCTTTTGCATTGTAAATAGTTAATGAGCATAACCTTCTCCACTGCTATATTAAATAATCATTTTCATTGTTTTGTTGTGTGCGTGTGTGTGCCCACATTTGTATTTAGACCTGCTTAATACAGTCCATACTACGCTCGTAACTCGGGTGAGATCGTAAAATTTATGTTATTTATGTTAACGGCGCTAAGCAGATTTATTGCGATTTACTTTTTATTACAACGTCTCTCTTGTAGCGAGAATTAAATTAATGTAGCTGCTGCTGGGTGTTGCCATTATGCCGGATCATACATATTTAGGAATATTAAGCAGTGTTAATATATGAATATGCATGAAATGTTTAAGGTGTTGCCGGTATTAGGCAATTTTTTTGTGGCATTTTGTTACAGAATTTAATATGTGGTGGCTTGGCTGAGCTTAAATTTCTCTTTAAATTTACGTGTATGACAGTTTCTGGGGAAATTATTTGTTGACAAAAAAAATAATATTAACAGTTCCCTATGTTTAAGTCGTTAATACCAAATCTGAAGCTTTTATAGTCTTTTAAAGTTTACCTGTCAATTCCGCCGCCGTCACAGACGAGGTTTGACAATTAAGTAATGAGAATGATTTTATTGCCGCGCTTGTGGTAAACCTGTGAAACCTTGAAATTCCCTTTCTCTTTTTGCCAAAGCTCACAATGGTTGTCTCCGCGCGCCCCCGCCCGAAAAAAGCTCGCATGGGCAAGTCGAAGGTGAAAACGATGATTTGATAGCCGTGGAATCGTCCACAAAGAATTCGTTCCACCGGGGAAAACTGTGAATCAAGTCTACTATTGCTAAGTACTCGAAAGATTGCGAAACCGAGACAACAGGGTGCGCCCAGACATCGCTTGTAACTGGAACCTTCATCACGACAACGCGTCGTGCCACACCGCCCTCAACGTGTCCCCGTATTTGCCCTCTAAAGGGTTCGCCGTGTTGCAACAGCCGCCTTATTCGCCCGACATGTCACCATGTGACTTATTTTTGTTTCCTAAAACAAAATCGGTGGTCAAAGGAACCCATTTTGAGTTGATTACGGACATCCAGGCGGCCGTGACGAGGGTGCTCGCGGACATCCCAGTCGAACGGTCCAGAAATGTTACGAAGCATGGAAAACGCGCTGGAATCGCTGTATAGCTGCCCAAGGGGACTACTTTGAAGGGGATGGAAGAGTTAAGAATAGTTTTCAAAAATACGGTTCTTATGGAACCAGTCTCATTACTTAATTGTCATACCTCGTAAACCGCATGACGTCACAGAGATGCCCAACGCTTGAGAACGACTTGTGAGAGACCAATTTTGGTCTTCCTCAATTGATGAGCGGGCGGCAGTAATATTCTCGACACTACGGGCACTTCTTTGTCTCAATGGCACGGGAACATTTTGTGCTGTGCCTGTGGCTTAAAATTTTTCCACTAGATGCTCAATTGTTGATCTGACAGGACGTTTATAACGACCATAAATTGAAGGCTCTTAAAGTTGAGGCCGCTGACTCCGAATTTCGGTAGTAAAATTTAATAATTTCGACTCGTTGTTGGATTGTATATCTTTCCATGATAAAATGGCAAACCTTACTTCGAAAACACTTCAGCTTTTTAAGAATCCTGTCTTCCCTCCCATATTTACACCAAACAGTTCTTGTATCGATTTTCTCCAGTGTATGTAAACAAATCAAAACTTAACACTCTGTGAAGCGAAGACCCTTTTCTCAAAAAAAACCTCTCATTAATTATCGATCAACTCGAAAATGTGTCAGAAAGGGTTACTATGTGACAAATAACTTGCATCCAACCCACTATGTAAGCCGCTGGGACATGCAAATCAAAAAGTTGCGGAGATTTTAAATGCTAAAAATACCCAAACGCTTACGGTCGTTTATAAATTTATGTATATTTTGTAGCATTTTAAGTGGCTGACAAATTAATGCGCAGCCTAAATTGGATAAATATTTTGTTGACCGACCAGCAAAGTCTTAAGAAAGACTTTTGCCATGCCACCTTCTTTATGGCACAACAATCGGTTCCACAGCGGTTGACTGCTGTCAAGCAACCTCAAATTGCCATTGCCAATGGCATTTTAGTCAACTGTGCTTAATCAGTTCTATAAGTTTAATGCCCCTTGAAGTATGCTACAGTTTGTTTGTCATTAATTTGAAGCATTTAGTTTTATATACGAGTTTGTGGATGTGTGTGTTGCTGATGTTATAAGTATGCATATTTCAAATTGTGTGATGTTGCATACTGAAATCATGAAAACATAAATTTAAAATATTTATTCCAAGATTTTTTGTTGTGAGCAAGAGCAAATTTTGAGGAGAAGAATTATGCCGGCGATTCTTGGAGAAAAAATGGATTTTCTACGTCAGAATTAAAAACATATATTTTATATGTTATTTAGGCGCACTTCTTTATTCTATAGTCAACTTTTCAGAAGTGTTTTACTTTTTAATCATTATAAAAATCATTTTAAAATATAATTATTCTTCAAAAAATTAAAACCTGAATTTGATATTTTTGTATTCTTGAAAAACATTAGAAAGCCAAATCCCGTAGTCACAGTCAAATTATCTAATATATAACTAAAAACTAACATTACCAGCTCTCAGTATGCTCACAAAATGAGACTGTTGAAACTGTGCTTACTGTCTCTGCACTTGCTGTTGTTAATTGTTGTGTTGAAAATATTTGTAATGTTAAACCGTTCAGCAATTACCACTTGCCAGCCTTGCCAACTGGCAAATAATCTTGCTGATATTGCATTTTAAACGCATAATTACTGCCAGATACATTTCCGTGGGCGTTGGTGCTGGGCATTTTAAGTGAATTGAAATTAATAAATATTATGCCGTAATGAGCGCAGTTAAATGAATTATAATTATGGGCCAACACTGTGTTATTAAATAACACGGAAGCTCTTTACAACTACATAAACACTTAATAATTGATAAATAAATTTAATATAGTGTAAGAAATGTAATTAATTGAAAATTTAGTTTCGTATAATTTAATTTTTGGACAAATTCCGTTTTGGCTAACAGTTTATTTTAATTAAACGAGACTTTTTATTAGGTGTAGGTGATTGGAATCAAACAAAAATCGATGTTGTGACCATTCATATGCATAGAGAATATAAAAATAATATAAAAAAATAAATAAACAAGAAAAATTCTGATTACTTTTCGAATCACACGCTCGGATCCGGGCTTCTCTGTCGATGCATCCTTAAAAATGTCTTGAATTGAGGCTATTGTCCATACATCAATCTTCTTTCGAAAAAATTATTCAGCTATAAAAAAGGATAAGTCTGACAAACCTTAAAAGAAAGAATTGGAATTAATCATAAGACAACATTTTGTATTGAAGGGAGGCCTGCTTTAGAAGCTCCAAAAAATCGAATTTTTTGCGTAAATATCCTTAGAAAATAATCTAAGAATATGTCCCCAAAGGGTTAGATGGGAATTCGAAATATTGTCGAAGCTAGAAGGGCAATAGTGTCCGAGCGTCTAGCAGATATATTAGCGCTTGGGCAAAAAGCGACAACTTTGATGCGCGATTTCTCGGTTTTTCATTTTTACGATTTTTCTTAATTGGCGGGCATGATAAAAAAAATAAAAAACTTAACGTCGTATGGAATTGGGGCAAAGTTTATTATCTTTGGCATTAAATTATCTTCTCTTTAAACTAAGAAAAGTCAAATTTGAGCATATTTTTAAACAACATAAAGTAAATTTTTTATGGTCAAAACCTCATTTTTTCCAATTTTTTAAAAATCTAAAATTTTTTTTTTGTTTTTGAAATTTTTTTAGTTTTACTAGAATAGAATAGAATATAAGTTTTTAACAAATATGAATCTTTTTTAATTTTTTGTTTCCGATAGAAATTGCGACCTGCATCCTGCCCGCCGTCCGACAAATGAACATGCGATATGCATCGGGCAATTACTTCCCAAAGGCAGAATATTAAAGATTTTGTATCCAAAAAATTTTTGGATGATGTTTAAATATGTATATAACTATAAACCCTAGAAATTTCGCTTTAATCAATTATTTCTTTCCTTCTCAAAATAATCATCAAAAAACTCGAGTTTTTGAAGCCTCTAAAGAGGCTCCTCCCTAATTTCTCATCTAAGCCCATGCGAAAGCCATCAATGATTTTTAATGGACGGATTATTTTGCTTATAATAGCTGTATATAGGCTTTGTCAAGTGCTAGAGAGTTACAGAGTAGCGAATCGAACAAACCATAACCGATTTTTAAACATACTGGTAACACTTGTTTGAAAAATCGCTTAAAAAACTTTTGTATCTAATTTGATAACAATAATTTTGTCATTTGAGCTATTTAATGTAGTAAGAGTGTTAAAAAATAATAAAATTTTTTAGCATACAGACGAAAGCAGTTATACTATTTCATACAACATATAAATCCCTCGCATTAAATTCAAGTCGCTAACTTTGTTTTTGCTTGTCACATGTAATAATTTTGACAAGAGAAGACTGTTGATATAATACACCAACATAATTCCAAATCCCTAAGTCTAATGCCACTACAATTAAATTTAATTTACATATTTTCGTTTACAAACGCCAAAAGCTATATATTTCGGTGAAACGATCCGTTATTTTTTAATTCAGATTTTCAAATAAGCCGATTGGCACATCTATTGGGATGCTTTCTTCGCTCCTGTTTATCTAACGATTCTTACAAGTATACGGTATTAGCAAAGATTGCGTTTATTAATGTGACCTTAATTTATCGATGATCACATAATATAGAATTGACTTTGTTGTACCCCTTTTCAAAAGTATTTTCTTTTAGAAATAGTTTAAAACACCTCGGCTTCCTTCTAATATTTAGTAATAGTAGTAAATATTAGATAGGATTTTACAACTTTAGTCCCTTAATTTGAGTTTCGATAACATTATCAACTCTTCATTTGCATACTAATTTTAATTCGACCAAAGAACGACTTATCCTTCCGCTTCTTCTAAAGGGTGATTTTTTAAGAGCTTGATAACTTTTTTTAAAAAAAAAACGCATAAAATTTGCAAAATCTCATCGGTTCTTTATTTGAAACGTTAGATTGGTTCATGACATTTACTTTTTGAAGATAATTTCATTTAAATGTTGACCGCGGCTGCGTCTTAGGTGGTCCATTCGGAAAGTCCAATTTTGGGCAACTTTTTCGAGCATTTCGGCCGGAATAGCCCGAATTTCTTCGGAAATGTTGTCTTCCAAAGCTGGAATAGTTGCTGGCTTATTTCTGTAGACTTTAGACTTGACGTAGCCCCACAAAAAATAGTCTAAAGGCGTTAAATCGCATGATCTTGGTGGCCAACTTACGGGTCCATTTCTTGAGATGAATTGTTGTCCGAAGTTTTCCCTCAAAATGGCCATAGAATCGCGAGCTGTGTGGCATGTAGCGCCATCTTGTTGAAACCACATGTCAACCAAGTTCAGTTCTTCCATTTTTGGCAACAAAAAGTTTGTTAGCATCGAACGATAGCGATCGCCATTCACCGTAACGTTGCGTCCAACAGCATCTTTGAAAAAATACGGTCCAATGATTCCACCAGCGTACAAACCACACCAAACAGTGCATTTTTCGGGATGCATGGGCAGTTCTTGAACGGCTTCTGGTTGCTCTTCACCCCAAATGCGGCAATTTTGCTTATTTACGTAGCCATTCAACCAGAAATGAGCCTCATCGCTGAACAAAATTTGTCGATAAAACACATTTCGAACCGAACACTGATTTTGGTAATAAAATTCAATGATTTGCAAGCGTTGCTCGTTAGTAAGTCTATTCATGATGAAATGTCAAAGCATACTGAGCATCTTTCTCTTTGACACCATGTCTGAAATCCCACGTGATCTGTCAAATACTAATGCATGAAAATCCTAACCTCAAAAAAATCACCCGTTATATTTCTACTCTGTTTGTGGCACCTTTTGATTATAAATTGCAAAACCTAACGATCTCACATACATAGGTCTGATAGGTTTTCTGCAGTACTGAAGTATAAAAAAATGGTTTCAAGCTTTGAAATCATTCCTTAGTCTGTTGAAAATATTCGTACCGAATGTTCATCTCATCATAGTTGAACCAAATCGTACCATATCGTATTTTGCGACCTTAATATTTTTTCTGCAAAGAATTCCGATCACCTAAACAATCAATATGCCACAGAAACAAGTAGAAAAAACTTAACTTCATAAATAAAAATATTTTCAACGTCATAACAAATGTATAAAAAGCGTGAAAAAATAAAAAAATTAAGTAAAATAAAAATCTCAAAAATGAAAACACGAAACAATTAAATAAAATAAAACAAAACAAAATATAAATGAAAGAAATTAAAACAAATTAAATAAAATAAAAAAGTATAATATAATAAAATAAGAAAAAATTGGAAAAAACGGATAGTAAAATGAAAGATTGAAAAAAAAAATAAATAAGATGAAATAATAAAAAAAAATATAAAAAATTTTAAATTACATTAAACGAAAAAAAATACAAGCAAAAAAAAAAAAGAATTAAAAAATAAAGTGCTTTTTTACATTTTTTTATTTCTTTAATTTTTATTAGTCAGAGTTTCCTTTACAAATTCCATCACCCTAATGCTTCCACATGTCTGCTTCCTTCTTTATTTCTATTTTCGCCGCTGCTTCTTGATTTCCAACGAAGCGTAGCAAATCCTAACGAACACGAGCACATTAGCTCGCTTTTCTATTAGCTTCAGTGAAATTTGAATTTTCTCACACGTAAACAGATTAATACTCAGTAACACCCCACACGCACACACACACACATGCATGGCAGCACGCAGAGCGCCACTTTTGTTCGTAATTTCAGTGGCTTAAGGCTTGAAGGCGTACAAATCGGCTAATATTTATGAGCCTTTTTATTAGGTTAAGCGCAACTCATGTGGAAAATACACGAGAATGACAACAAAACAACAATAACAACCTACCCACATGTACAACAATAATTGACACGCACGCCGTCAGGTGAGACGTTTTAACTGAAAAATGCTTTCACCATTTAAGCGGATAACAAATGATGCTGCTCCAATTTAAATATTGCCTACGTGGAAATGACTTGAGAGAATGTGAGAAAAATGGTGGAGAATATATTAAAAGTAAGACAAAGTACTCGGCGTGCTAATAATTAGGAGGCAAATAGGTCATGAAATTCATATGGATATATGTGTACATACACATACATACATAAACATTTCCATTTACATACTTATATGTGGCCTGTGTAAGCTCATGCTTCTGACATTCGTTGGTTCAAGCGTTGAATGTGAGAGCACAATCAAGCAGTCAGCAATTTTTGAAGATTTATGGTAATTGATATTGGTAGGAATATCTTGAAGCAGCGTTATTGAGAATGCCCTTGACTTTTTCCTCTACCACTCGGCAGTTTCTATAAAATCACCAACTACAAATATTGTTGTGATCTCTTGGAAACCCAACGCTCTCTCTTCTCTAGACTACAACAAATATTCTCGTATACATATATTTATATTTGCATTTTGCTTGTGCTTCTGCTTACTAGCCTGAAATTAAAATTTCTGCCGTCGGCAATTTGCTGACTCGCTGCATTCACTTCAATATCTCGCTTTTCATTCAAGCACTCAACAAAAGACATGTCAGATTAAGAGTGCTGCTTGCTGGTTCGAGGTAAATATGAAGAATATGCATGGCCTAGTAAGAAAAATTAGGTTTCAAGCCGTTATTCATATTCGACATTGCATTTCTGCGCTGTTTGACATCGTGTCTGGTAAATGCCAGCATTGCCAGTGCAAAAATGTTTGCCGCCTGTTCGACACTAATCTAGCTAGGCAAATTACAAAATCCTTCATCCAAAATGTGACGTATCCTGCGGCAAAAACTAGGCTGCTGTAACGGTAATAAAGACTGCAGCAATAGAAACGAAACTAAAAAAAGAATTCTTCCTCGAATGCAGTGTAAAGATAATAGCAAGAGTAAATGTGTGAATGAAAACTGTCAGACGATTAAAATATTGGTGCTGTTGAAGAAGGACCCCGTAGGAATTTTTTCTTATATTTATTTACTATATATACTACAATATGACAGATACCAAGCCGCATACTGAGATTCAAAAAATATCCCTTTTTTCATACGTATTTTTTGCGATGGCCTTCAGCTCCTTCTGCAGTTTTTGTTTTATCCCTTCGATCGGGTGAAAATGGGTTTCACGGAGCGCAAATTTCAGTTTGGGGAACAAAAAAAATCACATCCAGCCAAATCTGGTGAATGCAGTGGTTGATCGATGGTATCCATTGTGTTTTTGGCTTTAAATTCGCTCACAATCGTTGCTTGATGTATGATGCATAATCATCGTGTAAAATCCATGAGTTAATCTTTCACAATTCCGGCCGCTTTCGATGGATGTTCTTACGCAAACACCTCAATTCGCCGAAAAAGAACTCCTTATTGCTCGTCTACCCCTCGGGAACAAATTCATGATGTACCAAACCACGAATATCGAAAAAAAAAACAATGAGCATCACTCCATTTTTGAGCGGATTTGTTGTGGTTTTCCGATTTTGGTTTCGTTTTGTTGACTTCTTTAGATGTCAAACTCATAAGCCCATGTCTCATCGGTAGTTATAATGTTCTCCATGAATGTTTTGTCGAAATTCCCACGATCTAGCATGTCCAAAGAGACCTTTTTACGGTACTCATTTTGAAAAAATTCCGATTTATCGGGACGAATCGAGCTAGAACCCATTTCATACCCTAAATGTCCACCAAAATCTTTCAAACGGACTCGCGAGAGATGTCGAGCTCTGTTGTCATCTCTGTTAAACGTGCCTGACGATTACCAAGCATCATATCCTTCACTTTTTTAATACTTTCGTTAGTTGAAGAGGTCGAAGTACGTCCAGAACGCGGTATGTCTTCAACGATCTCTTGATCGTTTTTGAAGGCCTTGTACAACTCGTAGGCTTGTGTGTTTATAAAACTGAATCTCCGTAGGACCTTTCCAACATTCGCAATGATGCTGCACACGAAATTTGATTAGAAATACAAAATTTGAGACAAATTCTTTGTTCGATATTTTTATCCATTGTAGAAATCGCAACGCACAACTGAGGTGTACCGACTTAAGCAGCTGCTCTAAACGAACTGATTCGTGCTCATATTTGGCATAGTAATCAAGGACAGTCCTAACAACTTAGCAAAATATAGTTTTGTGAAATAAATATATAATATATGTATTGAATTTTATCTTTTTAAAACCTTATTAACATTTGTTTAGTTGTACAATGCAATAATAATATTTTTTTCTTTACAGGTATGTATTCTATTAATATTTGAATAGAGGCCTTTTACATTGGTAAGCTAAATTGTAAATTTATATTAGTAAAATACGATTTGATCAGTATTTCAATCTCAACAAGAATACAAATAGACTCCTGTTTTCCAATACTTCTTTTTCTATGAAAGACCAGCAGTTCTTGGTCCACTGTAGTTTTTTTCTTTCTTCCAGACTCAAACTAATGTTAATTGAAGTATGCATTATTATTTTAAATATCTGGATGGGAGAAATCGCTTAAAAAAATCCGTCTGCTTTACGAGTTGGCGTTCAAAGCGTATTGCAATTTAGGACTCATTCAAAGTTTCCAAAAATCTACGTTTTTGATTTTAGTTGAAAAAAGTGTAAAGTGACAAATTCAGTAATTTTAGTGGAAATTGGGGATAATATTCATAGAAAGTTTGCTGGAATCGCACCACTTAATCGCAAAATAATTGTTATGCTCTCTGTTTGGACAAAACTTTTATGGACAATTTTGGTTAGCTTAGTGCCTCATTTATACATACATATATTTGCTGCTCAAAACCAGTCCAGCTCACACCCTGGTGGAGATTATAATATGAGATATGGCCATTAAAAGTGGTAAAATACAACCATAGCTCAGCAATTGATTAGGCGCTTATTTTTCAACTCACTGAAACTTTACTGAATACCATAACGTATAGTTTCTGTTAACACGTCGAACATTGTAAAGGGTCATAGTGACATTTATTGACATGTTTATCACCAGTTTATGTTGATGGCCGTCCTGGACGTGAATTTGTTCAAATCGAAAAATTTGCTCGCGAAAAACACTTATCACTGAAGGCCTTTTTTAACATTCTGAACGTTTCGGCAAACAAAAAATATTTCGACGAAAGGGGTTTTGAGCGAAATTTAAATTAAATAGTCTTACCATTTTTTGCCCATACTAGTAAGAAGTTTAATTTTGTATTGTATAGAAAACTTCTTCATGTGACGAGATATCTTGAAATTCAGCAGAGACTATTAATTTAGACAACGCAACAATCTTAGAAGAAATTTTCCTGATCAGACTACTATAGCATATAGCTGCCATATAAACTGACCGATCAAACTCCAGTTCTTGTATGAAAAACTCTTTTATTTGTATGGGCAACTTCATGAAATTTGTTGTAAGTTATTATCAAAGACGTCGCTTCAATCTTGCAACCAATCATTCGAATCGGAAGACTATAGCTTATAGCTGCCATACAAACTGAGCAATCAAAATCAAGTCTTTGTATGAAAAACTCTTTTATTTGTCAAGCCATCTCTATGAAATTTATTATAGATTTTTATCAAAGATATCGCTTCAATCTGCCGAAAAATCATTCAGCTCAGAAGACTATAGCTACCATACAAACTAAACTAAACCAACGGAATCAAGTGCTTATATGAAAAGCTCTTCTATTTTCAAGAAGTTTTGCATGGATTATTGTTCAAAGCTTTTTTATTATTTTTATAATTATCTTATTTTTTTTACACTTTTTTATGCTTTTATCATACTACTCAGTTCTATAATTATAACATTCATAAATTATAAATGTATGTTAACCTCTTTCAATACAGCCTTAAATTTCGATACTTAAAATTAAATTTTCCATGCACTCCTTACAACATACGCGCACATACTATATTTTATTATCATGTCAAGTTATTATTAATGCCATGCCGTGCTCCCTCGTACGTGTTCGAACGCAATTTCCACTCTGCGCCGTGTTGCATATGCATGACAGAACGCTTAAGGCTTCGTGCCGCTCGTATGCAGTACGAGTGACATGAAGTGTCATGTAGAATTGAAGGTGCAAATGCAGTTGAACATTGAAAAATGATGAAACGCCAGCACTATAAATGATTTCCACTGACTGCAGCGCCGCACAACCCGCCTATGACCCCAGAGAAAATGCGGAGCTGGATAATCGTGCCAGTCATCAGCTTAATGACGTTCACCAATCGACACTGACACGGCTTATTTAGTGGAAATGTTGAAATACTTAAATCGATGACTTATCGAGCATCACACACACACACACATGTGCATGTGCATGTGACTGTGTGTGTATGTGTGCTTTGATTGGCAGCTAAACGCTGCTGATCGTTAGGGGATAATACTATTTGCAGCAGTGTATTTTTTTTGCTTTTTCTTTTTTGTTATTTTTGTGCAACTTTGAAGGCTGCTTGCAACACTTTTAAAATTATAAAAGCGAGCAAGTTGAAAATGAGTTTCTGCTTAGTCAGCTTTAAGATATCAATTTTTTCGGCATCTCTGCTTTTATGCAATTTAATTTTTCTTTTTAATATTTTTCGCTTGCTATTTTGCTCACGCCTTCACTCACGCCTTTTAATCTTGCCAACTACACCAGCGCGCCAGTCAGCTAGTCTCCACTAACCAATGCGCTCGCCTGCCAGTCCAACGCTTTACGAAGTGTAAATGTGTCAAACGTGCCTTCACACACACACACATACACATATATACGCACACATGCATCTTCTTGCTACTTGCCGCCTGCTGTGTGTGTTCCCATGGCCTTTCGCATGCCGCTCCGCCGCCGCTGCTGCTCCTAAGCTATTGTTATCACTCGTTCTTCATTTCTTTTGTTCTCGCCTTCTTTTGTTTCAGCGCAAAACTTATAAAGTTTCTGGTCATGCTTCTTTTGTGTTGTTGTTGTTGCGTTTTTGTTGCTTTTGTGTGTGCTACACGCCCGCCGGCAGGTCCTCAAGTGCACACACACACACCCCCACACACAAACCTATAAATAAAGCGTGAGTGTTCTAAATCAAATGCTGTCCACACATTCGGCAATCCGTGTGAATGGCGCACCGTGGCGTATGCGTAACTTCCGCGTGAACGCGCGTGTCTGCGCTGCTTTCATATTTGTACAACCAATACATACATATATTACCTATGTACATACATTGATTTATGTTTACTTGTTTACACAGTTATGCTGCCGCAGGCCGGATATTTGCCTGTAAATCTTCGGCGCTGCAAATATTGTCATATCAAGTGAATTATGTAAATAAACACGCGCTTAATACACGTTAAGCATACGCAAAATGCCGCCTACGCCGTTCGAAGTGCAGGAAACGAAATTCTGCGTTTTTTTCTTTCCTTTCTTAAGCTTCTTTTCTTCGTTTGTGTTTTTTGACATTTTAGCTTATCTCTACAGGCTTAGCAGCTTGAAGCGCCTTTTGAGTCGAATTTCATGGATGAAAAGTAAAGTCTTACTTACTTAAAAACTCGTTAAGTTGTCTGGCAGCCTAAATTTATAAAGTGTTTTTTTTGGTACTTTTCGGTATGAGGTTTAGTAAAATAATACTTAGTTCTGCCATAAGTTCTGTTACAGGCCGTGATAATACGAGTAATACTATTTTTAATAAGAGTTTGGATATAATAAATGAATGACCACGAGCAGGTACTATTAGTATTGATGGTGCTGCTTGACCCAACAATTTTTTAAATTTCTGTGGGATATTCGAAAGGCTGTGTTTTCCAGCTCAGACTAAGTAACTTTGTTACAACCCATAAATAACTATTTTATTTTATTAATAAGTATCCTATGACCTTTTATCTCATTTGCTTTGGCTCTACAACTGTGGGTCCAGAACACAAAACTTCGCCAATTGCCTCTATCCTTGGCAAGGTCACGCCAGTTGTGCTATCTACCTCTGTATGTGCAGTCGTCCTTGCCTTCTTTGACTAGACATGGTTCTCGAAATCGAAGAAATTCTTCGCTGACGCATCGCTTTAAATGTGCCTGCTTCCCAATTGCTTACCGATCCCAAGGTAGCGCCTAATATCAAGAGTTATTCAACTATTAATGTCTAGGATTAGATTGGTTGTGGGATTTATGCTTGTTTCGAAATAGTCAAAGTGCTTCCTTTCTCCAAATTTATAGCAGCCAAGAGCGTAATTCCCAAGATCTGCATATGCGGGCTCTTTCGCTTAATTTTCTAGGCTGGAAAAGGCTGAACTGAAGGCTTTGTAGTAGTAGTAGTATCTTTGTTCTTTAAGGAGTGCCATAGCGGTTCAGATTAGCAGTTTTTCCAGCAATAATATCAGCCTGTCTAAAATTTCTTCTTCTGTCGAATGGTTCGGTGAAATCGTTTTTGACAAAACTGTTGGTAGTGCTCACCGTCTTTCTGAATTTGCGCATAAGTTACGCAGGGACACCAAATTTAGACATGGCGTCGCATAGGCACTGGCTATCATTGCTGTCGAAAGTGTCCTTGAAAACGACAAAATGGCGATGAGCTTCGACCTCTTTGTCGGGGGTGTTCTCCAGGATTTGACCTATTGTAAAAATCTGGTTTATAGTGGGCTTGCTAGGTCTAAAGCTCCACTAATACTGTCCAATCAGTTTATTAACAATGAATTTAAGTCTTTCACCCAACACTGTTGAAGGAACCTCATATGCAATGTTAATAAGGCTGCTTCCGCGATAATTAGCGCATACCGCAGGATTTTGCTTCTAGTGGATAGCGATTGATTAGACTTATATGTATTCCAATCGTTTGACACATATCTCTAAAATCATGCTTAGCAGTTCCAACCGACAGCATTGAACAGTTCTGCTGGTAATTCTTGGTCTTTGTCGAGTGACGCGCCGATAATGTTGTCGCGGTGGATTAATGGAACGGATTTTTCATCATCCTTCGCAGCACTGCTTTTATTATTGGGTAGTCGAAAAAGTCTTTTCGTATTTCTAATCAAACTTCAATTTGTTTTTTCTTGATTTATAATGAACTTCATTGAAACAAATATGTACCACATTTTGCCATTTTTCCGCTAGAGACATTATTCCAACAGTATAAAAATTTTCTGGGTTTTCGTCGAAGACCTGCGACAGGTAATTTTCATAGGCTTGTCCTGAAGCCAGCTGTACTCCATTAAGTGTTCTGCATTGACCGAAACAAATGGTAGTCCACTGATGCAAGGTCAGTGCTATATGGTGGATGCATCAAAACTTCCCAACCAAGCTCTCCTAGTTTTTGGCGAGTCATAAAATATGTGTGTCTAGCGTTGTCGTCGTGGAAGACGAAACCCTTTCTGTTGCTCTGTTCTGGCCGTTTTATTTTCGATTGCTTGCTTCAATCTCATCAGTTGTTCACAGCAAAATGTAGAATCAATCGTTCGATTAGACAGGAGCAGCTCATAGTGTTCCATTCCCACCAAACACTCAGGATAACCTTTCGAGGCATCAATCCTGGCTTTGCGACCATTTGTTGAGCTTTACCACGCTGGGATCATGATCTTTTTCGCACATTATGGTCGTATTTGAACCACTTGTCGTCTCCTGTTACCATTCGCTTCAGAAACGGTTCGATTTCATTTCTTTCAGCAAAGAATCGCAGATCTTAATTCGGTCCATTAAATTTTTCACAGAGAATTCATGTGGTACCCAAACATTGAGCTTCCTTTTGTAACCAGCCTTTTTTTTAATATTTCAAAACTATCTGATGATGATAGTAAGTTCCTTAGTTATGTCATGGCTGCTTATGTGTTGGTCCTGATCAATCTTTTCCATAATTTCACCGACTTTTTTAATGATAAGTCGAACAGAGCGAGGTGCATTTCACATCGAAGTTTCTAGAGCGGAAGCGAGCCATTGTTGTGATACACGAACTGATATAGCATCATCTCCGTAACTTTCATTGTATCGTAAACGAATTTCATTGATGGCGTATGTGGCATTCTTCCCTTTTTTATACAATTTCTTTATTATTTTCATTCATTTTTGAACAGCTGCAACTTTTTTTCAACTTTCCGAATTTATTATTTTATTTTTTTGTTTAAATGAAGCTTAAAATCTCACCTTTCCAACACTATTTGGTTATGACACAATGTGATTGGTAGCAACGGAGCTTTACGACTAGAACGACATCTATTGACAAAATACGAAAAGACTTTTTCGACCACCAAATATTATTACGGATTTCCATCTCGATCGGCGTGTAAAAAATTATTGTCATGAAAAATGATTAAATTTTCAAATAACCCACTCAGCAACGCAATCACTTTGGTTGATTTTGTCGATTTTTTTTTATTTTTGATTTTCCGCCCACACATAATCGCATAGTAAGCCATATTAATCTCAATAAAAGCGATAAACCCGTTATTCGGTTTGCAATTTGTCAGCACGAATTCCAAACAATACAAATTATCTGCTATTGTGCTCATAATTTACTATAATGGACCCGTCCACTGGCGCAAGTTTAAACGGAAAATTTATGCAATCGCAAAGTGTGAACTTCGCAAAAAGCAATAAAAAGCACACACATACACACACAAATACAATAGATAAAAAAAAACATACAATGACATTATTTGGAGCAATATTAATGTAGAAACTTCAAATAAATTATGACAAGCGCTGCGCTGCGCTCACTTGCCATTAAATGTATCAACAGCACGCACACAAACACACAATTATTTCACACAAACACAGAATTATTTCACACAAACACACATACAATTATTTCACACACACACACAGTCTCATTGTTGGCGCTTTTGTCACATAAATCCCAGAAATGCAGTTGGGTGTGAAGCGCGCTTCAGCTAATTTGTGTACCGTTATAAAAGTGATGCATGCGCGTGTGTGAGTTAACAACTCTTGCGTGTGTGTGTGTGTTGGTGTGCTCGTGTGACTGCTGTTTTTTACGAATTTTTTTGCTGTGTATTTGTGGTGGCGACAGTTGTGAGCTACGTGCGAGCGGCACCAAATTAGACGCAGCGAGTGCAGCAATGCGAAAAATACAAATTGCAACAATAGCAATAACAATAGCAATTAGAAACACCAGTTCTGCAATCGCGGAACAGCAAAGCAATTCATAACAACAACAACAAGAACAACAATGGCAGCCGAAAGTTAAGTAATGCCACAATGAAAATGCCGTAAAAATGAAACAATAAACCATAAAACCACGTGACCTCAATTAAACCGCATGTTTTTCGCATTTTTGCATTCTCTTATTTTCTTGCATTCATTGCTGTTGCCTTTATTTGTTTTGTTATTGTTTTTTTTATGCCACTTTGAAGGTAGTCAAACGGTGCAGGCACACAAGAGCACACACTCGCATGCGACCATGTATACACACGCATATAGGTGCACGTATGGGTTAAAATTTTTATTTGTATGCATGCATGTGTGTATGTCAGCCGCATCCTAAAAGCAGGCAACGCAAATACGGCATCACGCAGCTGTGATTTGCATCAGAAAATCGCTAGTTTTTTGCTTGCTCTCAAGCATGTGTGGCACATTTGCGGTTTAGTTTTGAATACCCTGTAGGAAATTTATGGTCTTCCTACAAATTTTGTATTGGACCACTTTATACTAGTACTAAAATTTTTAAAAGCACTTTCATTTGGTTCAATACAGTCTCTACTAATGTTCTGAGTTATGGCTTGCATAAGGGGCACACCTGGTGTAGTTGAGTAAAAATAGGCGATTTGTGCAAGTTAAAAAAGAATTATGAAATTCGGGGGTCTTTTTGTTGCTTTCATCCATTTTCGATATAACTTTTCTCGCAAATTTATATATTGTCTGTTATAATTTAAATATTTCAAACATATTTTTCTGGACTGTAAAACGCAAACGACTACTCAGTCTGCAACAATGCTTAGCTAAGATTTTATTTGGGCACAACTCAAGTATGGACTACGAAACTGGCCAAAAGAATGACTCAAACTATGTCGGCAGATTCAAATGTAACAGTGGTGTGACTCAACAATTGTAACTCAATATTTTAGATCTTTAGGTTCATCAAATCATCGTATCAACTTCAAAGCGAAAGTTTTATTCATACAAAAAATCTGTGGAACACTAATGAACAACTATAGTAGGATTCGAAAATAAAGCATAGTAGTACAGCAAGGAAGCACTATCGAGCCTATCATTGCCAATTATGAATGCCAAGTTACTGACAGAAAATCGCTATTACGAGGTATGACAATTAAGTAATGAGACTGATTCCATAAAAACCGTATATTTGAAAATTATTCTACAACTCTGCCATCCCCTCCCAAGTAGTCCCCTTGGCAGCTATACAGCGATTCCAGCACGTTTTCCATGCTTCGTAACATTTCTGGAACGCTTCGACTGGGATGTCCGCGAGTACCCTCGTCACGACCGCCTGGATGTCCGTAATCGACTCTAAATGGGTTCCTTTGACTACCGATTTTGTTTTAGGAAACAAAGAAAAAGTCACAGGGTGACATGTCGGGCGAATAAGGCAGCTGTTGCAACACGGCGATCCCTTTAGAGGCCAAATACTGGGACACGCCGAGGGCGGTGTGGATCCAGTTACGAGCGATGTCTGGGCGCACTCTGTTGACTCGTTTTCGCAATCTTTGGAGTACTTGGCAATAGTAGACTTGATTCACAGTTTCCCCGGTGGAACAAAATCTTTGTGGACGATTCCACGGCTATCAAAAAAGGCAATAATCATCGTTTTCACCTTCGACTTGCTTATGCGAGCTTTTTTCGAGCGGGGAGCGCGCGGAGACAACCATTGTGAGCTTTGGCGTTTGGTTTCCGGGTCTAAGATCACTATCACCTTACACTCTTATAATGTTAGCGTACGTTTCCGAAACTGTTTCGCCCAATCTGACGCAAAATTTTATCGCGACGCGTTGCTCTTGATTTCGTTTTTTTCATTTTCGTGACGAGCACTACAATCACACCTCTACTTAACTTGACGCAGCAAGCGAACTAAACAAGCTAGAGCGATGGCACATATATCAATGGAGAGGGAAGAGATGTCGGAAAAAGAGAAAGGGAAAAAGAGAAAGGTCACAGGTTTACCACAAGCGCGGCAATAAAATCGGTCTCATTACTTAATTGTCAAACCTCGTATTTTGCTTCATGGCTTTAGGAATATACTTTCCATATGTATATGAGAATGAAAGAGTAGTCATCAACAATATTTTCTGTAGACTTACTAAAACCAGTATATAACCTTGGAACATATACAAGAACCATAATCTATAATAATTATCCCCAAAGTACTTAACTGACCTAAATACCAACTGATCAAATTTGACTCGAACCGGTGCATGTAAATTGTGCTAGTAAACCGAATCCTTGATTGTCGCCTTATGCTATGTAGCTTAAGAACCTTGATTCATCAAAAATCATCATTAAATTGGTTTATAAATATTGCATGACGGTGATCCTGTCCAACAATCTTTTGAATAGCGCTTTAAAATTTACCCGAAACCAAAAGAAAAAAAACTGAATGCCATCCCAGCCGATACTTGCAACAATTGTGTGGGAAATTGGATTCAGCGTTCGTGTACTTCATTTGTATTGACTTAAAATTAATTATCTTTTTGTAAGTCTGGGTCAAATTTCATTGGAACGTTTATGCAAGTAATGATTCATAGAAGAACGAAGTTCTATTGTCATAAATCTAAGCAGGTGCCATGGCCGAAACAAACATTGAATTGCACTTGCACTAGGTGGAGCTTTATTTTGAATGGTTTTTTATTTATTATTGTTTTTAGTTATATTATATTTTCGAAATTTTTCAAAAATTTAGCGCATCAATACAAATACTTGAAGTAAAAAAAATATTTTCGATGTGAGGCTTTAAATTCGATATCTCGTCTCGGACTTACATATGTAGACTTCAATACCAAACATCAATCATTTTATTTCGTATAAATAATTTCATCAAACAAATTCCAATAAAATAATATTGTTAGTAACTTATATTTTTGCCAAATTCAGTATTGAAATAAAATTGATAATTCGTTCAATATACATAATCACCATGACAGCATTAATATCAAGTTTTTTCGCACACATTTTCTTTTATTTACTCAAGTGGCTTTTCAAATGAATTTTAATTTATTCCACTGCATGCCCAATTTGAAATAAAAAATAAATGAAAAATTGCAAAACATGTTTACGAATTTGAAATTCCACAAATAAAAAAGTGTTTTCACATTCATTTGACATGAAATTTGCAATTTGCAGACTAAAACAAACAGTTTTTAATTTCACTGCGGTTATTTGATTTTGGTTTCATTTCTTGTTTTCGCTTAAAAATGTTAATTAGAATGCAACCACTAACTGCATTGAGCTCAGCACATTTGCCGCCGATATTAGACACACACACACACATACATATAAAACACGCATCGAAATGTGGACTGTAGCATACTTTGCGGCGCTTGACCGCCTGTGAATCAAAGTCAAGAAACAAAAAGTCATGTGGAAATAAAACAAAAAACGCAGTGAAAGTACTCGCTCGTAGTGTTGCTGGCAAGTGTTTCTAAGAATTTTCGTTTTCCTTTTATCAACACAGCACTTTCGGTTGTATACTTTCAATTTTAGCAATTCATTGGCTGTCCAACGCAGCGAAAATGCACAATAAGCAAGGCTAAGCTAAATTAGTGGCAAATGGTGCAACCAAAGCAAGGCAAAAAGAGTAAGAACCATTTAACAAAGAAAAATAAGAGTTTGTGCCTTGGCTGGCGTACAGTAACAGTGGTTGCGTTATGTGCTTCTACTAAGCTCTGAATTTAATGGATTTTTGTTACTGATTATCAGTTTTTGACAGCTATTCAGTTAATTATGACCTATAAAAATTTTAATGGTATTTTTTGAAAGAAATTTAAATTTTTAATGGTAACCCTAACGCAAAATATATCGCTATTAGAACAATAATTGAATTAAATTATATTTTTTAAGTGTTATGTGGCAACTCTATGTTTTTTCTTACTTTCTGATGTAATTTTTCTTTACCATTATTTGTTAATATGATAATTTTTATACCATGAAAAAGAATATGCTGGCAACCCTATTACAATTTCTTGTTTTTAAATGTCGTTTGTGGTTTCGTTTAATATAGTACATACATACATACATATTTTTAATGATTTCGCAAAAATTATAATTTTTTAAATCTTATTTGGCAACCCTGGTATATTACAAAATTAATATTTCCTATTTTTTAATACTAAATAAAAATTTTTTAATAGCTTCATTTGTTAGTTAATATGAATTTTTCTATAATATAAAAAAAATATTTTGGCAACCCTATTACAATTTTTTTCTTTATTAAATATCATTTCTGTACCGCTTTCTATTGATCTACACTTATAGTAAATATATTTTATTGTTTTACATAAATTATAGTTTTTAAGTGGCATACAGAGAGCTGGCAACTCTATAAAAAGTATTTTTACAAAGTAAAAAGTCCTCAATATATTTTTTATATTTTATTAGTTTTCTATAATAAGGACAACCTAAGTTGACAAGTTGCTAAGTTGGCAACCCTATTACAAATTTTTCTTTTGCATATGTTTTACGCTTTTAATTGCTATTATTTACATGGGTGCCCAGCCAAGTGAGAATCACACCACTGTATTTAAGTTGTAGGAGTCACTAACACTTGCGATTAATATTTCTAATTAAAAGGCATTTTTTAGCGGATAGGAAATAAGTGTTAATTTATTTTTAATATAAACTCCGGTTACAATAAATGGAACCTTATACTGATAGTGAAACAAATGCGGGATCGATGTAGTACGAAGCGATGTCGAAATATGTAGTTCAGGATCACGGCCTATCCAAAGTTACGGAGAAGCGTTTGAGCTCTACCTCGCAAAAAGGGTATAACTTATGCGCTTAGGTCTGCAGACGAATCGAAAGTCTCAGCACGGGGGTGTGTAACGAAGCGAGTGCTTTCGCGGCGCAGTGTGTGGTCGAATTGTTGACGTGCGAATTGTTAATGTCGAATTGTTTAGGGCGAATCTTGATGTGCGCAGTGTGTCGAACGAATGTTTTGTTCGAATTGTTTTTAACGAATTTCGCTTGCCTTCCCGTTGCCCATCCTTTTTGTTGACAAATGTGTTTAGTTGTGTTGTAATCATCATCTGTGGTGAATTGCACAGGCGCATTAGGATGCGCCAGTTTTACCGGGTAGAGGGGTGGATGCTTAACTCATTTAAACATCCTGGGCCCCCTAGGCGAATATTTTGCCTAGTTTTATATATATAATCTGAGATCGGTAATTCGGCTTTCTGTTGGTGGAGTAGCCGAGGGCGCAGAATATTAGCTGTAAAAAGCTTTTGCGTGTTTTGACGACTTATTATTATAGTAAAAAAATTGTTTGCTTTTATTTATTTTACTAGCGGTTATTTAAAATTTCTTATTTTATTGATTTGGTTATTATATATCGGTTATATATTCTTTGCTTTTTTTGAAATGGTTTTCATTTATTTTTATATTTATGAAATATAGCGGCGCCACGTCTGACTCAGATATGGCCAGAGTGCGTGCTCTTTAGCCTTGAGTTTTGAGCTGTGGAATTAGAGGGTTCTTGCGAGAGAGTGGCCGGTTATTGCGAACGGCTTCATTAGAATAATAATTTTTTAAGTTGTATGTTCAAGTTGTACAACAGACTCTCACCAACTACCCTTATGAGAAGCGCTAATGTAGGTGCGATAAGAGCTACCTTTGCTTTTGTTAAGTCTAGGTGCGTCAATGTATCGCATTAGGAGTATGGTGATCCCTTGACTGTTGTATGTATTTTGAAAATGTATGAAAATGTCGATTTTTCGACTTTTTGATACTATTGTGTATATTTTATTTTTAGTACGTACTAATTTGGCGTTTAGTAGCCCGCCTCCGCTCTAGGATTTGTTCAGAATTATTTTTTCATTATTGGCGAAAGCCATCCTGCGGGGTCGAAAAGTAACATATGTTTGAGTTCTTACTATTGTTAGACCGAAATCTTACTTTGTTTTTTCTACCAATATGTGAGGTATTGGAATATTGTGGCTCTAGGGGTAGTCGTACGACGTACCGGCCATTGTTCGATTGAGTAGTTATTGGGGGAAGTTTCCTTAACTCTTGACATTTCCTTAATTGTGAATTAAGGTATTTGTTTTTATTATACTCAACTTGAGTTGGTATGGTTGTAACTAGTTCGGTAACTAGTCCACTTTGTGTTTCGCTGTGCAGCGTTTGAACTTTTTGTGCCTTCGAGCAACATGGTGTCTCTTGGCAATTTTTATAATTTTGGTTTTCGGGACTTGCTTTTGCAATTAAACCCGTGGTTCTTTGTGTATAAGAGCTTCTTTGAGGTGAGATGGGATATCTGCTGTAATGAAGCATTGAGTTGTGTCTTTTGTGACAATATAAGCAATTAAATTTGCTTTTGCAATTTTTAAAATTGTGTGCATTGGACAAGCAGTTTGTACAGAGTCTTTTTGATCTGACAAAGTTGTTCCTTTCATTTATATTAAGTTTTTTAAACTTTTCGCAAGATTTTAGCTTGTGCCCTCTTGTGCATAGTTCGCATGACGTTTGTTTTCTTTGTTCGGATGTGAACAATTGTGTATTGTTAAAAATTCTGTTTGATTTGATTTTGCTTCTAACTTGGGGTCTATTTAAGCTTCCATTTTGGTCGTTTTTGTTCTTAGTTTTGAATAGTTTTTCTTCTAACCTTTCCGCAATTTCATATTGGGTGGTGAGAAAATCTTTCATTTGTTGCCACGTTGGGCACTTTCTTCGTGATGAGAGCGATTGCTCCCATAGAAGTAACGACTTTTTCGGTAATGCCGCGGAGCATATATTTACCAGTATGGGGTCCCAGTTGTCTGTGGGAATATGCTGTGTCGCTAGAACCGACAAGCAATTTGAAACAGTGGATTGAAGTTTTATAAATTCTTCACTTGTTTCTTTCTGAATTTTTGGTAAATTCATTAATATTGTGACTTGTTTGTCGACTAATATTCTTTCGTTTTCGTAACGAGCTTTTAGAGCTTCCCAAGCATAATTGAAATTTTCGTCATTAAGAGCGAACTGTTTGACTATTACGCCTGCTTGACCTTTTGTTTTGTATCGGAGGTGATACAATTTTTGCGCTTGTGATAATTTAGGATGGTTTATGTACACGGCCGTAAACATGTCCCGGAAGGACGGCCATTCTTCATAACCTCCATAGAATGTTTCTGTGTCACATGGCGGCAGCTCGAGGTGGATGCCGGAACTTGCCTTTTGACCATCTATTTGTGGCAGCTCTACTCTACTGTGGGGAGTAGGTGCAGTTGCTTTAATGAGCTTTATTTGATCGGAGATCATAGCTTTTGTTTCTTCGAACTGGTCTAAGCAGTTTTCGTATATGGCGTAAGCAGATAATTTAAAATTTTGTGGCAGATCTGAATCATCAGAATCTACAATGGCGTCATGAGCCGTTTGGAGGCGAGTCCAAAAATGTTTAAGATTTTGACCTTTTACTTCTAATAACGATTCCGAGTGTTCGTGAATCGGTGAAGAGGCAAATCTAGTGCAGTATCTTGTTAAACTGTCACTTTCTGATATGAATTTAATAGCCTGTTTTGAGCGTATAGCTGCTGCAGGTGTATTATGATTTTTTCCGTTATTAACCATTTTTGCGAAATAATATTATTTATTTATTTTATTTTAGCTTTAAGTTTGAAAATATCCGCACTTTTACTTTATTACCACCTTTTACGTCCTTATGTTAGTATTTAGGTGCACCCTAATACTTGGACTTGTGTGTATGTAAGTATGTATGTGCTTATGAAGGTACTTGATATGTTTTGTGCAATTGAGAGCTCGCTGAGGAGATCAATGCGCTATGTATATAAGTATACGAATTGTTAGTGTGCTAATGATTATGGTTTTGTTCTTAGGCAATTGAGAGCTCGTTAGAGAGATCAATTCGCTTTGAGCCTAAGTATGCACGAATTGTTTGTTATGCTTTGTTCGTAAGCAATTGAGAGCTCGCTAGAGAGATCAATTAGCTTTTTGTCCACAATCCTGCTTGCTTTTGTTTGCCAAAGAACAAGAGGTATTGCTGGATAATTGCAAATGTGGACTTTGAACTTTTGGTTTTTTTGCGATTTTGTGTTTTTCGTCACAGGCAGATTTTGCCGTATGTTTGTATGTAAGTTATGATATATATATATTTTTTTTGTGAAAAAGTGAGAGCGAGATTTAAAATGGAATGTAAATAGTTACATATATATGTATGTATGTATATTAAAATTTAGTATAGAAAGGTAAGAAGATTTGCATATGTGTATACGAGCATATTGTATTTTTGTTGATAATAAATCAATATTTGTGCTTTTTGTAATTTATATTTGTTACACATATGTTTATAGCATATATGTTATGAATATATGTATGTATGTATGTATGGATGTTTGAGTTTGTTTTTTTTTTTTTTTTGTTTTGTTTTCTATGCTATTTAATACTAATTTTGCCTTTGCCCGTATATATGTAATTCTGGTTACTGCTTAGTTAAACAGAAGGGGTTTGAGGGAAATTTTCGCAAGTAACTGCTTGATTTCCTTAATTTTTGTGTTTTGTTTTTTTTTTTTTGTTAGTAAATGTGTTTGAATACGCGAAGGTAAATTATTACATGGGCAATAAATTAATATTATTTGTTTAGCATATGTACATGTATATATTGATATATACGTTATACCAAACTGTGGTCGGTTTTTCCCGCAAAGTAAACTCAAAGGAGCAGTTTGGTAACCGTTTTTCCGCTGTTAAAACGGATTTTATAAGAGCATATAAATCGTATTTTCATATCCATATATATGTGCTTTAAAATAGATTCAATGAAATGAAATAAATACGCTCACTTTGTTTTCCAACAAGGGTTTTTGGGGATAATGCGGTTGTATATATGTATGTTTATATGTGTCTGCAGGTATTCGGGCCGTTGATGCTAATTCCTTCTCCTCCGCTTCCAGTTGGTTGTTCAGTATGTATGTGTGTTGTTGCTGCTTTTTTGTTTATTCTAGTTTAATTTAAATTCGCGCCCGTTTTCTTGTTTTTATTTATGTCTTGTTTTAACGTTTCGCGCGCGATTTTCTGTGTGTTGTTCTCTGTTTCTTTTACATTACTTTTTGCTATTTAGATATGTGTGGTTTTGTTTTTTTTTTCTTTTAGGTTTCGCGCCCGAATAGTGCTTGTTTTTAATTTATGTCTTTTATTTTTAGTTTGGGAGCTGCGCGCCACGTTTGGTTTTGTTTGTTGGAACGGTCTTTTGATTTGGTTGTTTTTTTGTTTTTGGTTGTTATATACGTATTTATGTATATACAAGTATATTTTTTTTCGTTGTGTGTCACTGCACTTTGTTGATTTTTGCACATTTGCACTTTTGACTCTTTGTTTTTTGTTTGTATACGTATGTTTTGTCTACTGTTTGGGGCACTGCACTTTTTGTTTTTTAATCTTCGCGCTTTTTTTGTTTGTTTGTCTATTTGTTGTATACATATGTTACAAATGTATGTAAAGTTATAACTTTTGTCACTTCATCGCACTTGTTTCCTTTTATTTTATTTATTAGTGTTATAGAAGCACTGTTTATGTCACCACACTTTTGTTCTGTTTGTCTTTTCCTTTTCAGATTTTAGATTTGTTTAAAATCCATTAGTGCCTTTCTGTTAGGCTCGAAGGACCATATTTACCTGGGTGCCCAGCCAAGTGAGAATCACACCACTGTATGTAAGTTGTAGGAGTCACTAACACTTGCGATTAATATTTCTAATTAAAAGGCATTTTTTAGCGGATAGGAAATAAGTGTTAATTTATTTTTAATATAAACTCCGGTTACAATAAATGGAACCTTATACTGATAGTGAAACAAATGCGGGATCGATGTAGTACGAAGCGATGTCGAAATATGTAGTTCAGGATCACGGCCTATCCAAAGTTACGGAGAAGCGTTTGAGCTCTACCTCGCAAAAAGGGTATAACTTATGCGCTTAGGTCTGCAGACGAATCGAAAGTCTCAGCACGGGGGTGTGTAACGAAGCGAGTGCTTTCGCGGCGCAGTGTGTGGTCGAATTGTTGACGTGCGAATTGTTAATGTCGAATTGTTTAGGGCGAATCTTGATGTGCGCAGTGTGTCGAACGAATGTTTTGTTCGAATTGTTTTTAACGAATTTCGCTTGCCTTCCCGTTGCCCATCCTTTTTGTTGACAAATGTGTTTAGTTGTGTTGTAATCATCATCTGTGGTGAATTGCACAGGCGCATTAGGATGCGCCAGTTTTACCGGGTAGAGGGGTGGATGCTTAACTCATTTAAACAGCTATAAAAAAATTTATTAAAACTTTAAAAATATTTACTAAAAATATTACTTAATATTTTTTTAAAGAATTATTAAAATAAAATATGTAAAAATTTTATTAAAAAAAAAAGTTAAAATTATTAAAATTTTTTATTGATTAAAAAAAACTACTAAAACTTTTATTAAAATTAAAAAAAAAATACTAATTTTTACTTAAATTTTTATTAAAAAAGAATTATTTAAAAAAATAATCAACAATTATATTTCCAAAAAAATATATGTATATTAAAAATTTGATTTACAAAAAAATAGTAGAAATTTTATTTAAAAAAAAAAAGTCTGAAATTTTTTATAAAACTTAAGAAAAATGTGCTAAAAATTTTACTTACATTTTTTTTAAAAAAGAATTATTTAAAAAAAATTATTAAAAATTTTACTTGAAAAAAAAAAACAAACTACTAAAATTTTTATTAAAACTTAAAAAAATTACTAAAAATTTTATTTTAATTTTTTTTTTTAAAGAATTATTGAAATAAAATAATTAAAAATTCATTTACAAAAAAATTATTAAAAATTTCCAACCGCGTTTACATAAAAAAGTAACGACAAGTAGAGCAATCAAACCCACTGTGCGCCCGCATAAAATATAGTAGTGTGCGTAGAATAAACATGAATTTGCAAAAGTCAATCTGCGTTGCTGCGCTGCTTGCACTGATTGTGCCTGATGCCTAACGCCGCCGTGGCCTGCCTAGCCCCACAAGTTTTTCGATGGTCTGTCGTTTGTTTTTGTTTTTATGAAAAAAATACTTCTCGCAGTTGCGGCGTTAAATAGTTTTTACGTTGATCCGCTAGTATTTTTTTGTTGTTATTTTTGCTTATTTGCGCTGCCGAATATTTCGTGATTATTTTGTTGACTCAAAATAATTCTGTCGAGTCGGAGCTTTGCAGTGGACATGCGGAGTTTTTGCACAGCTTTGACTATTAGTTTTTGCTTTTTTGTTTCACTCCTTGTGCCTTCCACCGAAATGGGCAAAGCTGTAGCAGTTCGGCATGAGGGTGCCTGCGCGAAGTATGGCACCTGCCACTTCTGCCACTCACTTGCCGCACATTTTATTCAATTTTTAAATATACATACATCATATATACACTTCGCCTTAAATTTTGTGTTGTTGTTTTACGATATATATAAATATATACTCGTTACTGTTTCTGTTGTCCACAACATAGCGTAGCACAGCATAACATGGCATAGCATGGCTTGGCATGAAATTCACTTAAGCATTCATGATGACATTTCGTTGCGTCGCCCCATTTGTTCGCTGGCTAAAAAAAATCGCCGCTGGCTTTTTGCTTGCTCCCCTTTTCGAACGGCGCACATTTTTTGGCTTTCGCCGTTTCAACGGCAACAGACGCTTCCGTTTTTAATTGCTGTTGCAACAGCGCGAAAAAGGTTAATTTTGTTGTAGTTTCGTTTTTGTTGTTGTTGGAGGTCCATGCTTTGGTGTTGTTGTTGTTGTTGTTATATTTGTTGTTATTTTTGCTTTCGCTGCATCGCTTTTGCCTGCTTGTTTGTTTATTTGTGGCGTGTGTTGTTATTATTTGTGTTGTTGCTGTTGTTGTTTGTGTTGCCGCGGAAAGTTGAAGGCCGCAGCGGAATTTTAAGCGACTCTTTGTCTTCCCCTCACAACACCAACCAGCGCACACTACTTACACGGCTAGTTTGACCTCCTCTCACTGACGCTTTTCACACGCCTGAAAGCCTTTCAAATGTTTTATAAATATGTGCTTGTATGTGTGTGTATGCGTGTGTTTTTGTATGTAAATACTACAGGCAGATTTTTGGTAAATTCAAAGTATTTTTATTTTGTTGTTGTTTGTTTTTCAGCAGCGTTTGCGCCCATTTCGCGGCTGTTAAAAAGTCATTTATGTGTATATATGGAAGCGTGTATATATGTGCATATATGTGTGTCTGTCTACTTGTATTTGTGTTTTTTTATAGCACCGTTGAACTCTATTTCTATTTTTCTATTTTTGCTCTTTATTTTGCTATTCAAATTCTAATTGTTGACTCTTAATTGCACTTTGTTGAGATTGGACATGGCAAAAGTCGATTAACCGGAATTTGTTGAGGTTAGGTTGGCGAAAATGAACTTCGGTTTTGTGCATCTGCATGTGTGTAGACTAGTGTAAATTGGCGCGAAATTTTCACAAATTGAAATGAATGAAGCTAATTATATTTGCGTTCTACTCTAGCGGTTTATTAATGAATTTTAAATGAATACTTTAATCGATAGCCATTAAAATAAAATGCATGGAAATTATTTGAGGCTATGTTTTCAACATAAAAAATGGTTTCAAATTTATATGACAAAACATTTCTTTTATTAATATACTTATATTTACCATCAGCAAAAGCACTAATAGTTTCTTGGGTTAATTAATCTTCAGGAAACTCAAGCTGAATGATATTATTTGATCAAATTTTAATCAGACTATGTACAAATCTTTATTAGTGCCTTCAAAATATAATTGTAAGATAATAAAAGCATGACAACACTAAATCCACTTGTTGCATACATATAAACCTCGGCTAGGATGACCTTCAGTGCATTTACGAATTTCGTTTTTTGTTTCGGTTCATTTTTGTTGCACTATTTGCTAGATTGTTGGACAGTTTCGACGTCATATTCATAAGTTCTTGTCTCGTCCTCAGTAATAATGCGTTTGAGCTACAATGTCAAGCAACTCCTTTGCGATTTCTACTGAACAACGCTTTAGTAAAAGATTCACGTATTTTGGTGCGATTGTATTTTTTCTTACATCCTCTCATCAATAACTTGCAGAGGGCTTTACCTATTACTTCCAATATAAACATTTATAAACCATAGGAAAGCAATGTAGAGACAGTTTTAGGCACTTAAGAGGTCGAATTAATTGTCTTTTTTGATGTTAAAAGTCCCAAAACTGGGGAAAGGGTAATCTTACTGAGGGCAAAGAAATCACTAGATCTTTTGCGATCAATCTAGGGCCAAAGGCTATTGCGATCTGCCGATGGTGGCCTAGCACCGACCTTTCTACTAATAGCGGTTCTAGGGTGCCATTTCTTGTTAGCTCAACATCAGCTTTTCAAATTCCTGCGATTCCGCTGTAGCCTGACACCCATGCCAACTTATCGAAGTCACTCGTTGCTATTGCGACGTTAGGTACTCATTGATCAGCGCTGAACGCACAGTTAATGAGTTCAAGGCTAGTATCGGCGCTCTGTAATCTGAGTGTACAGTCACTTGAGCTTGGAAAACACTAAAATAGCCTGGAAGTCTGAAGCTATAGTTGATAGAGATCTCCTTACAGGAAACCCCTCCACCAACCTTGCCCCAAATTTTGACTCATTCTTTTCTCCACCGGCTTCTTACCACCCACAACTCCTTCGCCGGTATATGGGCAGAGAAGGAGTCGCTAGCGATCGGTTTGACGACTTTATGATCCAAGTGCTCTGGTATGAAGTCAAATTGTGAGAGGATTTCCGACTTTTCAGACAAGTGTTCTTTTAGGAACCCAGATTCTCTGAATATGATAGCAGCTTTCGCAGCCATAAACCTTCTGATTTTGTCTATGGGCAATATGTGCTAGATGGCGTTAAGTGCCACGGCAGCGTACTAGTGGTAGTCTTCTTATGTAGTAGGTGTGCAGAAAATGTTTGTCTTAAATTTGAAAAGTCTTTTAAATATTACTCTTTATGCCATACACCCACTGTACTCTATTTTATGCATATCAGACGACTATACATGCAAATATGTATATCTTTCTTTACCGGATTAAAGAAGAAAGATAATGGAGAAGTGATAGAGTCAATGTAAATAAGCGTGGAAATGTCTGCTTAGATTTATTACACAACTGTAATGATGTATTCGAATTTTGACACCTGAGTTTAGTTGCTCATGATTGAAACGCGCGCAGATGCTACATCTAATCGATGTGTTTTATATTCATAAATAAAATGTTTGAAGTCTTGTACATGTGATACACATATATGTATATATATTTAATAGACCACTACAGGCACATAATGTTTCGCAAAAACTTTGCCAGCTGAATTATTATTATTCAAATATTCACGAACATGAATTTGCTATGATTTATAGTCTCACATATGTGCTTATATACATATGTATGTAGGCATAAAGTTATGTGCTTGTGCTTGGCTTTTTTCTATGATGTGTGGTTACACGATCTACATGACCTGAATTTCACTTCTTTTATGTTGCGCTTAACAATTTTTATTTATTTTGCTTGCTTTTCGCTCTCGTTTCATATTTTCATCCATTTTGATTGCGTTTTTGAGGTACGTGTATAGTCTTTGTTTTATAAAACAAAAAAAAAAAACAACAAAAATGCACACATATTTGTTTCCTTTCTATTTATTTGCTTGGTTTGATGATGCTTCCGAAAAATTGCAGACCGAGCAATGGAAATGAAAGGCGTTAACTGGCAAAACGTAGTGAAATAGAATGCAAATACACTCACAGATCAAAGATGTATATAGCTGGCAAAAATTCATAACTGAAACAAAAAATAAAATACCAACAACAAAGAAGCAGACACATATGCATATATGGTATGTATGTAATGCGTATATGGTGCATTCATATACCATAGTTCGTGTGCATGTACAATATTTATAAATGTTTTGCTCTATTACTTTTTTATACAGCCTTGAGAACTTGTGCGCTCGAGGCTAGCTAAACTAACTGCCCCGTCTGTGCTGGAAAATTCTTTTGTTTGTCACGATATCTTATGAAATTCAGTAGAGATTACCATCAAAGCAATCGCTTCAATCTTCCAACAAATCACTTAGATCGGAGACTATAGCAAACAGCTGCCGTACAAGCTGAACGATCAAAATCAAGTTCTTATAAGTAAAACTTTCACCTGTGAAGTTTTTGTTTTTTGTCTTTGCAGAAGCGCTAAGACAAATTATGCAAAGTAAAAACGCTCTTTATTTTCAGTTCAAATCGTGTCTAAATCATTTTGCTTTTTTCTTGGATTTTTCAAACTTTTGCATTAATCAAATATACCTACAACTTTGGAAACTTGATATTGGCATAGAAAATTCTGCGCTAATAAAAAACAGCCTGAATATTTTTTTTTTATAAAAAAACATTCGTTTAAAAGTTATAAGCAGTTGAAATTATACTACCAATGCACAGCGCATTCATACAGTACACCTTGACGTATGAGCAATACTGTAATAGTGTTCACTTGTATGAATGATCAGTACATTTCGCGGATAAGTTTAACTGCAGATAACTTCTGGAGGCTTTTGCTAGTAAACAATTAAGTTGCTAAATAACAGACACCCTAATATGCATACATACATATTCGTACATATATGGAAGTGTGTGTATTTGCCACAACCTATTGCTTTTATTATACCCATTAAAGCGGAGTTTAAAACGTGCCGTGCACATGCCAAGGTTATTTAAATGATTATTTAATAAACATTTTTTTTACACATGTGATTGAGCATTTCCGCCTGCACTTGAGCATGAGCTTATTTAAATGCACATTTATTATTGCGCTGCAGGAGAAAGCGATTGCGTTAAAGATTGACTGCAATCAAAGGCAATTAATCATTGATTATTAAATAGCTTTGTGTGTGGGTGTGTACACAAAATGCAAACACTTGTGCGAAACAATGTGAATTTTGCGAGCGCATGCTCTGGCATTGATTTTACGCAATTGTATGTTTGCATACTTTCAGGCGTTTCCGCTGCTCATAGCAGCAGCAGCAGTAGCCTTCAAGCGATCGCTTGGGGCCACCACCACGTTCAGCGAAGGTTTCCGCTGCAAATATGCTTCGCTTGCCACAAAACAATGCATACACAAGCATTTCGTGGGCAGCTGTTAATATAGGTAGAAGTACTTGCTATAAACAAATGTACAAGTATATGCATGTGTTATTGAAGCTATGATTGCCAAGGGAGTAGTGATGTTGATATTCTTACCATATACATACATATGTACTCGTATTGATCGGCAAAACATATGTGCACGTTGCTTGATGCTTGAGTTTTATAGCCTAATCGATTACAGAGTAAAATATGCCAATTTTATATCAAGTTTTCTTGCTGGATAGACGAACGGACAGCTAGACGAACATTAGGTAATGAATTTTGAAAAAGCAGTATTCACCAAAACAAGTATGAAACTGTAATAAGATTTAAACTACTAACTTGACTGCCAAATGGTTGCCCGTCTACTTAGCTCTGACGACTTTATCAGGATTTTGCTTTGTGTAAGGCTGCTATATTTATGTATATAACGGATGTTATAGATATAATTGATGTCCCTGTCACTTTGTAATCGTTGAAATATTGGTAACTGCCCTTATTTATTATACGTGAATCACGTTGGCGGATATTTCTGTGAAACCTAAAATTTATTTAAAGACAAATAATATATATTTCTATTTTATTTCAAGCATTTATTTTTACATTATTGAATTTCATGCACGAATTCCGACTTTTAACTTCAATACTTGTTTTTATTTTTATACAAATTTACATAATTTAAATTTTTTTTCTATCTTTCATTCTTATATTCACACTATTATTTATAATTTGTGTTATTTTCCTGCTTTATTTTTATACCTATTTATTATCCTTCTCCCAGTTCAGGTATTCCATTCTATTAAATGTCATTATTTTCACTCCAATCTCTACACACACATACATATATGTAAATATACTATGCTGACATACATTTAAATAATTGCCAGTATCGTGTTCATAGCTTCAATTGCAACTTCCCACATCCCAAATTTGGTCATCAATTTGCCATAAGCGCCGCCACAGCAACTCAATTCGCTCATAAATTGCGTGGGTGTCACGTGGCGTATACGCAACATCTGCATTTCACACGCATTCAAATATCGACTTTATTAATTATTCACCACGCAGAGCTCATTCGTCATTGCATCCTCATAAATATTTGCCATTAATTTTGCAATTAAGGAATTTCAACAATTTCTGGCAAAAGAAAAAAGACGTTTTGTTTAATAAATTGATTCCGCAAATATTTTAAGTGCTAATTAAAGCAATCAAAGCGAATTTTCACTTAATTGTATGTATGTATGTGTATCAATAGCAATTGCGCGCTTATTATTTTGCAATCAAAATGCAATGATTGTACTAGACATTAGGGTGGGTAAAAAAAAATTATACTTTTTGCCTCTTCATATATAGCCTTTGTACATGTACCTATCTAGACATTAGGGTGGGTGAAAAAAAAATGGATATATTATTTCTCTTCATGCTTTGAAAACTGGTTGCAAGAGACTTTCAAGAAGCAGCTAATATACATTGTTCCTCCGCTTTTTACCTTATTGTTGGAAAGAAAAATTCATTTATCGACATTTAGTACTTGAAAAAGTTTTTATCGTATCATATATTGATAGGAAATCGAATTATAAACAAAAGTGATTGCCTACAATTTTTTCGTAAACCTCAACATTCGAAAGCTATAGATTACAGATACAATATTGATGAAAAAATATTATCATTCTCCAATAAAAAATTAGTATGATAGTATGATATAAATGAAATTGTACAGCTTACTTTTCAATATTGCGATAAATGTAAAATGGAGAGCTCATACTTATCGAAATTTTTCTTGAATTACTTACCAACCCATTTTTCAGAGCACAAAACCTAAAAAAAATATTTTTTTTTGACACACCCTAATGCATTTATAGGTTTTGTCACCGTTACTTTCTTTGCATTTCGTTGTCGCCCACATTTTATACAAGCTAATTTATGTTTCTCAAATGGTCTTTAATGAGAATGTAAATTTTTCAATTAAAGCACTTAATGCTAATGTTAAACACACACACTTATAATATTGTCACCTAAAATGCAAAACAACGTATCCTCAAACAAATCGAAATTGAGTTTTTTACTGCTTACGATTCCCTACATCATAGTATTTATATGTAGCATAACAATTTCGGCTTCTGCTGTTAGATATAACCAATATCTAACCAATTTATAACCAATATATAACCAATTTATAACCAATATATAACCACTTAATAACCAAAACTCAAGTATTGTTTCAATATGAGTGGCTTCTATAATAACGGTTTTCCTTCGCCTATAAATTTATGAAAAGTAATGATCATCAACAAAAATTGGAAGCCGCTATCAGATAAAATAACCAATATATAACCACTTTGTAACCAAAACTTAAATTTGGTTTCAAAATGAGTGTATAATAACCAATACATAACCACTTTGTAACCAATAAATTTTTGTTTTCAATAGGAGTGGTTTCCATAATAACGTTTCTCCTTCGCCTGTAAACTTATGGAAAGTGATGATCATCAAAAAAAAAAAATGGAAATCGCTGTCAGATATAATAACCAATATATAACCGTTTTATTTTTTTCAATATGTGTGCATGATAACCAATATATAACCACTTCATAACCAAAACTCAAATTTTGTTTCATATGAGTGTTTTATATTATAAGGTTTTTCCTTTGCCTGTAAACTATGAAAAGTGATGTTACGTTATTTTGCATTTTAGTTGACGATACGTATGAACACATTTGCCCATTTATGTCAGATAATTGGAACTTGTTGATTGTATTATTTTATGTATTAAGCATATCAAAAAATGATTATCTTAATTGATTGCTCCTGAGTATAAAAATATACGTTTAGTTATATTAATGTATTTATTTTTATATTAATATATTTTATTGTAATTTTTTATTTGATTTAAATGGTAAAAAAATAGTAAAAACGTTTAATTTACGAATGCTGCTCATAAAACACACGCATAAATATTTTCTTTAAAAAATTAAAAATAAATTAAATTTTTTTGCATACATTTATATATTTTTTCCTCAATATCGTCAATATTACTCACACTTTCGTTATCTTCTCAATTAAATACACCACAAATTAATGAAAATTACTTACTACAAATACACAACAACACATCATTTACACATATTAACGCCACAATTAAGATATTTTAAATTTATATGGACTTTTGCAACCACATTGCGGTCAGAGGTCATGTCGCATTGATAAAGTGAAGCCAACATTATGCGTTAGTTATTTATTGAAACAGTTTTACACGCACAAATGGCTTAGTTAAAGCACACTGATATCAGTTAGAAGTCAGTTACGCCATTTGTATTTGATTTGTAAATGATTTTCTTGCTTTTAGTAATAACAACGCACGCAAATGCAAACAAAGCCGGGTGAGCCACTGCGGATGAGTAACATATTTGCCTTTGTACGCAAACGCTAATGTTTGTGCAAACACCAACGCGGTTAGACATACACTTACAAATGTATGTGTATGCATATATATCGAATTGTATGTGTGTTGCAATGCGTGTGTGAATGTGTGTTTGTGTTTGTGTGCTTTGCCAACCAATGAATATCGATTCATATTTGATTAGCGTAAATGTAATTGAATGACAGTTGGTAATGGTAATGGTAATGGATGCGCCACAGCCTACACCCACACACACACGTGCGCCTACAAACCTAAATAGCGGTTATTTTGTTTTATTTACAAACGTTGAAAGCAGAGTATTTGTGGCAGTTGTGGTTGTGTTTGCTCTGTGTTGGTTTTGTCGGTTACTTTATGACAGCTCGTTTATTGACAGCCTAATGTCAATGCTCTAAACTGAACTGAATTGCTATAAATATTTAATGCGTACTTTTGCTCATATATGCTAATTATAGCATCTAGTGTCACATTGAATTAATAAAGGAATACTTTTTCTGGTATGATGTCCTTCTGCATTATTTTTTTATTATTTTTTTTATAACACAGCTGCATTTTCAACTTCATTTGGAAAAAAATAAACATATTAGTAAATGTTGGCCTTATAAATTAAACAAACATAGTCTGAAAAATATTTTTTAAAAAAATAGCGAAACTTTTTCAGAAAATTTAGATATCTAACGGGTTTTTCAATAAGACCGCTACAAAAGTAACGATTTCCTTCGCATGGCTACCATGGGCACGCTTGCAGAAGTACAGACGCTGAACCCAATTTCCGAAAGTTTTCTAGCATAAATCGGCTGATACTGCTGCAATTTCACGTTCGATATTCGTTCGTCGCTGGCTTGTTGGCATAAACTATAGAGTTGAAGTAGCCTCACAGGAAATAGTCTAACGGCGTCAAATTGCACGACCGATGCACATTCGCCGTATGGCTTGTGGCGCCGTCCTGTTGGAACCACATATTGTCCAAGTCCATATCATCTAAAAAATATTCGGTTATCATTGAGCGGTAGCGATTCCCATTCACAGTAACGTGCCGGTCTTGATCATCACATCATTATAAGTACGGCCCAGTGACGCCGCCGGCACATAAACCGCACCAAACCGTAATTTTTTCACGATGCAATGGTGATTGATGTACGTGTGGATTGCTGCCCGTCCAATAACGCATATTGACAAAGACATTCAGCCAGAAATGAGCCTCATCGCCGAAGATGATTTTTCGATGAAAATCCGGATCATTTTCAAGTTGTTGGTCAGCACAATTCACGAACATACGACGATTCTGGTGGTCAAGGGGCCTCAGTTCTTGCGTCAATTTGATCTTGTCGAGATGTAGGCTAAGATGTTTTCGCAAAATTGTCAAGAACGACTTCACAGAAATGCCCAGTCTCAACTTTTTGTCATTCCTACCATATTGAGTTAATCAATTTAGAAAAATTTATATCTTCTTAAATGTATTTTCTAAATCGCAATCTTAGAACCAATTTTATGTTACCGAATGTCCATAAAATATACCAATCGAGGCGACGTAAATATATGTAAATATTTTATATATGACTACTAGAGGAAGACGTGAGTCAATTATATTTATTTTGAACACCAATATGATTAACGGATTATGTGGCAGAAAGGCATCCAAAAGGTCGGAGAATCTCATATTCAGTAAATAGTGGGGCCCAGCAAAAAGCCTTGTCGTGTTTTCCACCATTTTCCAAAATTCCCACATGTCAGTAGCCGTACATTTTGAGATATGCATTATAAGCACATTAGAGATCGATGCCATTACAACTCAAAAACTATTTTAAGTCTGCCCACTCCATCTATGCCGAATTCGAGTTTGTTTTTAATTTACTCGGTGATTGAGTTATAACGCTTGGTATGTTTCAAAATAATTCTAAACGGCATGGCAAGAGACAGGTCTTCCCAGAATATCAAAGAAAATGGCTGCCAAGTGTCATACAGATTTCAAAAATTCTACACAAGTAATGCCTTGGACAAGCGAACTTAATCACAAACTTGATATGTACAATCTTTATTAGTCCTAGATATACCCTGACAGTTTGCAACGATTTTTGTAACTTTCAGAAGGAGTGGTCGGATACCCAATAAAGTATTTATGAATATAAATGATCAGCATGAGAAACTGAGTCCATTTGGCTCTAGTTTTTGAGATATCTATCTGAAATTCTGCACACGTCCTTTTCTCCGCAAACAATGCTCATTTTTCGAAAACGTCAATAACGGATCAGTAGAAGGTATATTAGACACTATACATACCATAAACATCTTTATAATTGATCCTAAAGGGTTACATGAGTTTCCTCGGGTATAAAACCGGCTTTTTTTCAACCATTTTTTTTTCATATAAAAAATTAAATATTTTTTTTAGAATTTTTTATTGTTACAAACATACACTATTAACAAAGAAATTCTGAAATTTTTAGAAAAAAATATTTTAAACTCGGCCATTGTGATTCTATTTCCGGTGACCTCTCGCAAAAAAATGCGTCCGCGTTGGTAGGATAACTCCTTACGTCATCTTAAGTGAAAAAAGCTTATCGTAGCATTTGGACGAATGAAAAAAAAATGAAGATTGGATTTTTGGCAGCCATTAAACAAAACAATTTAAAATTTCGTAACATTTTTTTCTAATAGTTGTAATCCAAAAAAAAAACTTCGTAGAACTGTTTAAGAATTGTATCTCAAAGACCTGTGTAAAATTTAATGAAGATCGTTTGAGTAGTTCTCGAGAAATCTTGCCAACCGACTTCAAATATATAGTTTCGGGAAAATGCGTTTAAGGATTACCCTTTTAGCCTAGCTTCCCTCGAGCGTACAAGTTTTCATGGCTGTTTCTTCGAAACCATTACTCGGATCAACTTAAAAATTTAGGTGTTCTAGAATTGGATAAGACAATAAAAAATCGATTTTTTGAAAACAGATATAACCCTTTAATGGTTTTTTGTGTTTTACTCGTAGTTTGAGGTTTCGCTCAATTTTAGAACAATGTTTTTAAAACATCTTTCTTATAATAAAAATTAAATTTTCAACCTTAATCATAGGAAAAATTATATTTCGTTAATTTTTTTAATTTTCTCTTTAACGTTAGCCGTGACGTGCACCCGCCGCCAATTTCACTTAACCCAACATCATGTTTTTCCAGTATAAATTACATATACATATGTACAAGCATTTATGCGTCCACATGTGCTGACAATTCCACTTTATCGCTTGCCGGCCTTTGAGGCGCATTCAAGCCAATAACTATCTCACTGACGCTTTGCACCTTTTGTCAACACCTTTTCTCTTCTGTCGTTTCCTTTTAAGGTCTTCCGTGTGTGCCACTGTTCACCTACCTTCATGTACGTGTGTATGTGTGTGGCTTTGTGGACATCGAATGTGCACATATGTACAAATACAAGGCATATATATAAGCGCAGGTAAGGTATATAGGAAGTCTCTGTTTGCTCACAAAGCGCATACAAAATGAGGGAAGTCACGGTTGAAAGAACGCAAACGCAAACGCAACAGTAAATTGTTGTTGGTATAAACAAATATCTACCGAAGTAAGCGGCTGTGTGTGTGTGTGTTTGTGTACTTTGGCTGCGTCTCTGTATTTGTGCAGCAGGTGTTAAAGCTGACATTTCTGCTGATGCTTCGCCACAAATCATAACACACACACACATGCACGTGTATGAAAAAAAATATGCACACATACATATACAGGGTGCATGCTTCATGTCCGCACGCACAGCGAGCTCAACTGACGGCGCATTATTTATTTTTGTATACGGTACTTTTTATTTACTCTCAGATTTATATATATGTGTGTGTGTGAAAAAAGCCTAGAGGTTGGAGCTGGTTGACCATCCAACACACATACATACATACATATTTGAATACATAAGTGTATATGTTGTACTGTACTGTGGAGGGCATTCAACTTCTGCACTGAATTTTCTATGCTAAAAGCTACAATAAAAAAAATAACGCTTAGTTGCTTATTTGCTTAGTTTATTTGTGTGTGTGTTCTCTATAAAAATGTGACTACAGTGTTCAATGTTTATGTGGTAGACATTCGATTAAAGTGCGTAACTTTTTAATAGTTGAAGTTCTTATAGTCACTTTTGTTGGGCAATAACTGGTGTTTACTTTGTGTTTACACTTGGTTTATTCTAGCGCTCTTCTTATGTGTGAGGTTCATCAGCTAATTACCTTTTTGGAAGCAGTAATCGATTAAATTTTTAGTCCGTAATGCATTGGAGCTGAAGGTTTCTATATTAGACCGTTGTATTATTCTATTCTTAAGCTCTTATTTTCCTTTGTATACCCTTGGGGGTCAATAACTTCGGAAATTGTCGCTTTCAACTTATGACAATGGCATAAACTTATCTTTATTTACTAGGAATATTTATAACCTAATATATATGGGTATTTATAGCCTGAATAGGGAATACATTAAAACAAAAGAGTACACGGAAAATGTTATTAAACTCCGCGGAAAATGATATTTCAAACAAATGTATTACTCGTATAAGTTGATAGAATCGTCCTTTATTACTGTGCCAAATATGAGCGCAATCTGTCAACCAGGTTGTTAACAGCAACTGAGAGATAATTCCCCAAGGCAACAATTTTTCTGTTCGGACCACTATAGCATATATCTGCCTGCTTATAGCGGTCGCGGGTTAGGGGATCTTGTGCCACCTTTTTCGATGAACAAATCAAGCTTAATTTCTCAAAGTTTTATACAGAGCTTTAAGAATAAAATTTGGTAAAAGTAATTTCGTACTAATTCTGCGAACTTTAGATATAATTTGAATGAATCATTCTGCACCAATGTAACCCATATATAGTGGCTGTCATGCCTCTCTCACTCTATTGTCTTCTCTCTGAACCACTCCGATCTTCTGATGAAGTTCCTCAATACAAAATCTTATCTGTGCTACTTCCGAAAACCTATAGTTGCGATTCTGTTCCTATGCAGAGCTTTACATTCGCATAAAAATTGTTTATAGTCGCCTCTTCTTCAATCTCCTGACAGTTTTCATAATAGTCATTATATAGTGTTTCCAGTCCGCTGGAATGCCTGCCTATGGCACCCATATTCCATCATATGCCACATTTGCTGGCTGGTTGAAGAAGTTATATATTATCTCCACCTAGACTCAGCTTTATCTATCACATGCTTGTCTACTAAATATCTACAAGTAGACAGAGGCATATAAATTCGATCGTTCCCGGAGTGTAATTGTAAGATAGTGCCTGTCCTGTATAGTTCATTTGCTACATAGTTGCCAGGAATATTGCTATGTCCTGGAACCCTTTGCAGGTTTATCATGAAATAGACCATTATATCCACTGAAAGATCAATACATTCCTTTACTGTCCTCGGCGAGACCCTAAGAGACTTTAGTGATTTTAAAGCGCCTTAGTTAACTGAATATATGCCCTCTTTAATTGCTGTGATCTCCGCTTGGAAGAGACTCCATTGATCTGGTGGCCGGTTGACTATTTTGGTGTCTAACTTTGCTGAAAGGCCACCACCTCTCACTTGATTACCCAGTTTGGACCCACTCCGTATAGATGCTTATCCCTTTGTCCCTGATCACTTCACCCCGTTCGCACTCTCTGGAGGAGAAAGCGATATTGGGTGTCTCAGTTGTAAGTTTCATTATTTTTTCGGAAGAAAAGTAATTAAAATGGGTTCCACTAGAATAAAAAAATTTAACTTGTATTTTTGAAATATTTATAAATATACACATTAATATCTTAATACAATCGATACAGAAATTATTTTTTTATTTCCCAAAAATTGCATTTTCTTAAGCTATCACACTACGTCTGCCTGTAAAATTGTCAGTAGCATTGGTTTTTTTGACTAATATAATGTTTAGAATGTGTTTAGTAGGGTTAAGGAGCTTTATACCAATTCGTGGCTAAATATTTATTCAGAGAAAGTTCTTTATTTTCAAGTATGCAAAAAATTTTGATGTGTTTTTCTGTTCCCTAAATACAACCAATAAGCGAATGAATTTTGGTGCTAGCTAATGATTATATAATGTATTATGTAAATCAATTGTTTGCTGCCTAAACTTTCCTTGCCACAATGCTTTCTCGCCACAAATTAACCACACGCATCAGTCCTACCTCAAAAGAGAGTCCAAGAAGAAGACGCAGCAAATCAATAAAATAATAATAAGATATAATCTGCGCATATGTAACAGAATATATGACAAATGCATAAGTAAATAATTAATAACAGGTGGCATATGTGGCGAGATGAGGACTTTGCGTGCTGCAGCAGAGCACTTGCGTCTTCCGATTACACACAAACATACATATACTTATACAGTTAGTATATAACGCAGTTTGATGAATGATTAATTGCCCACATATTAAGCGTTAATACGCACCAAAGGCAACACAACCCAAACACACACTGTTTCTGTTTCTGTTTCTGCTCTACTAACTCCGCTCATAACTAATGCATAACCGCTAACAAATTCCTAAACTTATTACGCTTACAAATAATTTATGAGCCTTAAAGCTACTTATGTAAGGCTTTGTCGACTGGTCAAAGGTAAGATACAAGTACTCACATGCGCCGCGCCGCACACATAATTAACATTAGTCATACGCACTGGTGTACTGGCAGTTGTAAGTAGACACTTGCCTTTGTGGCTTTTAATGGTGTGGCAACGAGTTAGCATATTTCTGTTTAAACACATTTAAGCGCTGACTAAGTGTCTTTAAAAGGACACACATACATACTGTGTATGCATATACATATATGTATGTGTGTGTGTGGACTTTTTACAAGCGAAGCAGCAGACGTAAAAATGAAAAATGCGCTACAAGATTGCCGGAAACAAGTGGAGATATATGCAAATATCTATATATGTATGTGTGAAAGTAATATTATTCTAATGTGTAGCTGTGTATGTGTATGCGTGCTGTTGGAACGCATAAATCTCGACGCATTGCAGTGGCAGCTAAGCAAAACTGTTGTAGTGAAATTTATTTGCAGCTGTCAGCTGCCGCAGAACATGTCATTTATCCTGCACTGTAGCTGCGCCACGCCGCCTCACAAACATACATACACACCCTTGCCTGTGCAGGCACATAAACTCTTATAATAATTGCGAATTTCTTTATACGCCCCAACCGCCAGTAGCCAAGCACGCTTATGCCTGGTTTCCTTCAGCCTTCTTGCCTTGCCGCAGCTTTCTGCTGCCTTTTGGCTTCGAAGAAAATGCAATTTTCCTGTTCACTCGTCAACAAGCATTGCATTCATTGGCTCTGAAATATGCTGCGCATTGCTCTCTGTCATGCCATTCCCCTCTCAGCGTCCTCTATGTGCTCTTTGCTTTCTTTACTTGCCTGCTGCGCCGCAGGCATTCACCATTGTTTGGCATTTGAAAAGTGAAATTTTCCTCTCGCCGCCTTTGCAAGCTGAAATTTGGAAAAATTCTTGGAGAAAAGTGGTAATCTATGAATTTGATGTAGGCGTCATGCCGCAACCATTGACATTGCTGTGACGTGATCTATGGTAGCGCATATCAACCGAAGACACAATGAGTTTTCATTCTGTCATTTCTCTGTTTTTCATTTGGCTAATCTCACACAAAGTTGAAATAGAAACTGCAATGATTCTAATTTTGTCATTTTTGGTTTCTTGTGGCCTTAAATTTCAAGCCATTCAGAAAATTTTTGGGCTATGCTGGTATCAATAGATGCCTATATACAATTGTCTTTCGACTCCAATGAGAATTTTCGCGCTTCAGAGCATCATTTTTGTTAATGTAATCGGTTTTGTCTCAACACTTTGAAATCATGAGAGTAGTCCAAATTTAGAAATATTCATATGGTTACGACCGGATTAATTTTTGCAAGCTTTTATTTCGTGTTGAAAGTCGTATGTAGTAGAAGACATAGCTTGACCGTAACCAATAAAATCATACTAATAGGTTTCCAATGACAAGCTTAATTTATATTTTACTAAATATTTAACCTAAGAGCTGCCAAATAAAACTCAAATTTTCAATAAAAATTTACCACTCTGACCACATTTAAAAGCATAAGTGGTCATTTTGGTGTGAGAACTGAACTACATTTGCATAAACTATAAGAAATCCCCAGGCAAATATCCTACTTAGCTTGATTCTCATTCATTGCAAACTAATAGGTGCGTTGTTATATAAAATACCTTCCAATTAAAAAAAATATTTTGGAAGTACTTTTATCTGTATGGGCTTTAAAGCTCTTACTACAAATATTGGACAACCAGAAAACCGGTCTTACTATGCCTATTGCGGCTTACAACTCAACTACACTTCAGTTGAAATTTCACAATTTATCCGTGTCACAACTCAATGCGTAAAAAAAATTATGGAATGTTGTCGATGTCTTATAACTTGTTTCTGTTGTCACACCTTCAACCCTAAGCTACATCATATGGTTGTCAAAAGCACATCAAAGAGACTAGCCTATTGTATTTTACAACTCAACTAAACCTCAGTTGTAATTTTACAATTTGAACGTATAACAGCTCAATCAGGCAAATAATTTAGTTAGGTTGTCGTATAATTTGTTTGAAACGGCACTGCTTTACCCTGAGTTCCATGGTAGCGTCTTTCTTCTAACGAAAATCAAATTGCTTGCTTAATTAAGAGAAAGTAATGGCTGAATCTGCTAACATGCGTTACTGAAACCACTAATTCGTCCGGAAATGTAGCCCGGCTGGAAGATTTGACGTCTTATGGAACTTGATTAATCTCTAGACATTACTCTTAAGCGTTACGCGTAAAATTTCCTTAGTGTAAATGAAATTAATCCCTTTTTCAAAATTATCAGACTTTGAAGTTTATCTTACTATGAATCTGAACTGTTTTTTTTCTAAATTATTCTTCCAAACCATAAGTTTTTTAACTGTCAATGAAATCGTAAATTTTTAGGTTTGAAACTTCGGAATAACTTCAACTACAACTGAAATTAGCTGTTATTGGAAATAACCAGTTTAGTTGTTTTACAAGTTGAGTTGTCTCAATTTTAACTCAACTATTGTTAGCTTACAAATCCATAAGTGGCTGAATTATCAGTCAAATCGTCACTTTTTTTTTAGATTTGAAACGTTGATAAAACTGAAACTAGTTGTAATTTGAAATGCTTTAACCTAGTTTAGTGGTTTTACAAGTTGATTTGTCTCAATTTCAACCCAACTGAGTCGAGTTGTAAGCCCTTTTCCTATAAAATAAATCTACCATAAACTATCATTTCAAATTTAAGAAAATTGTACTCATTGAATACCCACGAGATTAAAGTTGGCCATTTACAATTCCTTATCATAGTATTCGCAATCTTTGATGTGTCAATTGTATGTATCACCTTTCCAATTGTCGATATGCCTGTCAGTTGGCTTGCGGACATTATTCAGCAGCAAGATTCTACATGCGTCACTGCTTGTTGACAGTTTGGCAACTTCATTGCTTGTCATGTCATGTTTTTGGCACAGTTTGCCGTACAAGAAAACAATTGGCAGGACCATGAAGTGTACCTATGCTTGCATGCACGTACTCCCTCAACTCTACCATTACAACTGATTTCTCAAGTGTGTGTGTGTGCAAATACTACAATTTCCGATCAAACAGGAAATCGAAAAGCAAAACATTTGACAGCCAACTGGCGAGCAAATATCAGCCAACAACTTACTGACTAGATAAATAACGGCAGGTGTAGGTTGAGGCAAGAGTTCGCTTCGCATACAGGATACGTTTAATATATTATATGTGTAGTAAAGTGGTGGAAAATAAGAAAACAAACCCTGATGGGTCATTTGCGCAAACATCGTTGTTATTTTAGGCTTTCGAAGTGTCAACGCTTCTTGACAGCAACGGCAACTTGCCACATCAGTGAAGATGACAAATGGGTCACTTGATTTAGATTGATTGATTGACTGATGGAATAACATACCATATGTGTATGTATGTTTGTATTCAACCAAAAAAAATAAATCTTCAAAGATTCACTAATCAATTCGATGTAGAAAAACATCCTTTTTAGTAAAAAATTTTTTGTATTTTTTCAAACTCTTTTTTTCACATTAAGAACTAAAAGTCATTTTTTTAACAGTATATGTCAAATGTAATTATACCGTAGTATAAAAATTTTTATTTTATTTTAACTAGTCACACACTAGTGCTGAGTGGACTAGTTGCATCTTGCGGAAAATAATTTTACTTGCATTTTATTTTTCTTCAGTGGTGTGTAATAAGAAAATACGTTTTACTTTGAATTATTTTTGAACTAGTTACGGACTAGTATCTGTCTAGTCCGTTGTAACACAGACTTGAATTAGTTATTCCTGATATGTTCGTAATGTAGTTATTTTGTTATATATAAATTTTAATTTTATTTTAACTAGTCACACACTAGTGCCCAATGGACTAGTTGTATCATAACAAACAAAATTTTACTTTCAGTAGTATGTTACAGGAAAATTACTTTTGTTTTAATATGGAAGTATTTTTGAACTAGTTACAAACTAGTACAAATCTGAGTAGTTCGTTATGACACAGGTTTGAATTACTTATTTCGGATATGTTCGATTTTTATAAGTTTTCTGTTTAATGTTTTCTTCAATATCTTAATAAACAAGCGTTTTACTCTCAACATGAAGTCAGTATACAGTTTTCCTGCTAGTCATAAGCTAGTACAAATAAATTAATAAATAACATTTTCATAAAAATTTCATACAATAATGAAATGAAAATACAAATTTCTTCTATTTTTTAGAATTCATTATTTTTTCAATTATCAATAAGACTAGTCACAAACTAGTTATAATTGGACCAGTTACTTTTATAATGGTATCTATTTCAAATAACATATGTTTCTTTTTTACAATTCCTCATACTTTCTTTACTCGCCGAATATATAAAATATACCGAAATTGAAATCGACCCAAAACGGGTCGCCTTTAAAAAGTAGCACATCCTCCAGCGCCACATTTTCATCCCCTCAACAGTTGGATTGCACCAAATATACTGCTAATAAAATTCACTTACCTCTTCATAGATGAAATTATCAATTTCCTCCAGAGGTTTGCCGTACATATTCTCCGGAAACGGTTCGAATTTCTTTGGCAACACGTCGCCATCCTCGACAGTCGCCTTCGTCCTCGGATGGAAGCCATACTCACGCACCAATTGAATGTGACGATTCTCATGTTTGATTTGCGATTTTTGTGTGTAGGCAACGACTTGATGTTTGGCAACTGGAAGATACAAAACAAACAACAAAAAACAAATGATGAAATAACACACGAAAATAAATTCAGGCTTAGACAGTGAGCTACCTATATTTGTGTATATAAAAAAAGTGTTGCAAAAACATTCCCAAATGCTTGAAATGGAAACTTTCGAATTTTTGTTTGTGCTGCAATGCGATTTGTTTATTTGTTGGCGGCCTCAAACGGATATTGAAATAAACTCTCCTGAATTGAGGTCGTGCTGCTAAGCGTGTGGGATACTTGAAAAAAAAGTTGCATGTTGACGTTGATCCGGCTGCAAAAAAAAAAGGCTTTCATATATTTTTTTAAATTTTTCAATTTTATTTTTCTCCACTACTTGGCGGTTTATCGGTTTCAGTAGCCGCTTCATGGGCTTGGTAACAGCGCTTGTGGTTGTTCTGATTTCGCCATTGCTCACTCGGTCCATAAATAATCTAGTAAATGGTTCGCCGAAAATGATGTTATGGCCTGGGAACGGTAGTCGGCAGCTGTGGCCAACTAACGCGGCGCGAGCTAGAAGGATTGAATAATAGTGCTCGTAAGGCACTAAGGGCTAGTGAAATAGTACATAGAATATAGTTGCAAAAACAAAAAAGAAAGTAAAAGAAAGCAAGAAAATGTGTAATCAAAGGAAGAAATAAGAGAAAATCGTCCTCCAAATGGTTTGGTTCTGTTCGTTGAAATTACTATTTTCTGTTGAAACAATGCTGGACAAGAAAATTACTAGAATAGACTTTAAAAATTGTTTGTGGAATATATTTTTTCGAGTATACTGAAGATACATTTATGCGAATGGTTTCCAGAAGCGCTCAAATCAAATTTCTTCAATTAATAAGGGTTGTCATTTTGTTCTTTATAAATTACGATCCATTTCTGGGTTCCCCTACTTTTTTAAAGAAAAAACACAGAAACTTCAAATTTAATGAGGAATGTTCATTATCATCCGAAAGAACATTCTTTAGCATTTATTTTTTGAAGATTATATTTTTCAAGCAGCAACAGATTATCCATTCATTGAGCTCAATTTTCGATGACTCGTTCGAACATTTCGTGTGATAACTGGCGAATGACAAGCGTAATGTTTTGCTCCAAGACCTGAATTGAAACGGAATCACTCACATAGGCTTTCGACTTTACATATCCCCATAAGAAAAAGTCTAACGTTGTTATATCACACGATCTTGGTGGTTAATCGAACGGCCCGTTAACGTGAAATTATCTGCTCACCGAAGTGTTCTCTCAATAAATCCAATTATTGATACGATGTGTGGGAAGTGGTGCCGTCTTGTTGAAATCAAATGTCACCGAGATCACGAGTTTATATATCAGGCATCAAATAGTCTGTTTCATGGGGTAATAATGATTGTTATAGGGGGTTTTGTTCTCACCGGCAACATTGTTGCAGAAATATGGACCGATGACTCTACCAGCCCACAAACCACACCAAATCGCTATTTTTTCGGACTGAAATGGCAGCCCTTGAATCTCTTCAGGTTGCTCTTCGTCCCAAATGCGGCAATTTTGCTTGTTTACATACCCATAGAGCCAGAAATGGGCCTCATCTTCTTTTGGATCTTCTTTGAAGTTTTCAAGAGCGGTTTCAGTTCTTGTACAATCTCTATCTTGCATGCCTTCAATTTAAGATCTTGATTTAAAATGCCCCAAATCGGTCCATACGTCAGTCCGAGTTTCTGCGGACAGCGTCGATTGGTCTCTCCGCGGTCTTCTAACCAAAAACAACATGACACGATCTGTCAAAAAAGGCTATTGAAAAAAGTATCTCTCCTTGCTATATTCATAACATATCTTCTTGAAATATTATGTACATATTATTTTTGTAAACACTGTCCCTTTCACTCAAATAGCTTTTCCTCACAAGCATACCAGCAACCAAAAAAGGAGATGAACCAAACTGATACTTTTTTTCCTTATTTTTTGCGACTGCTTTCAATTTATTTGTATTGTGCGCAAACACGTGTATCTGTCCGTTTTGGGATCATATTCCAGCCTTTTGTGGTCTGGTATCATTCTATAAGAGTGTTTCGCTTTCAAAGCGCTTTCACCACAAAAAGGAAACAGACAGGAGATAAACCAAATGTGTGGTGTGTTGCCAGAGGAAAGCATAAAAATAAATAGTATAACACAATACTTTAGCTTGAAATGAATTTTATTATCATTTTTATTGCACACAACGCTTGTGCTTTAACACAATTACTTACGCACCATTTGAAACTTGCGGCCAGAAATTACGGTCATATATTATGTGGCAAGGATCATAGAATGCTTGATTGGTTTCATTTCATTTTTTGCTCGTTTTTGGTTGTTTTTTTAATACCGTTGGCTTGATTGGTATGCCCTTTGGAGATACGTTATCATGAAAGTGCTCACATTACACTTATGATTTAAATAATGGCTAAATGACCAGAAATTTATAAGATGATCAATGGGCTAACATTGCATTTTGTTGCGAGTGCAATTGAGTTGATAAATGTAGCTGAAACTATTGGGAGTTGAAGCGAGCAATATATGAGTGTAGTGCATGTTTTGTGAGCAGGGATGTTTGGAGAAGTTTTTTATATAATTCTTATAGAAGCAGTTTAACGCTAATTGAAACCACAGGGGCGACACTCTTATCTATTTAAGACTGGTGATTCGTAGAATTTTGGAAGCGGTCAACTTTGAGAATGCCATTACCATTTTTCAAATTATATCTTCTGCCATTCTAGGTACTTGTAGAGAAACCTAAGGACACTTACTACATTCATTACGAAGGTAGTGACTGAGAAAATAATCTTCCCTGGTTGAGGCTGCTACTATATTTACAAGCTTAACTGATTCACCAAAACGCTTCTCCTCTCACATTGAGCGTTAGGAGAGGTTGGATTTTCGGCAATCATATGCAGCCGCAAAAGCCTCGCTAAGACTTTATCTTATCTTCTACTTATTCTCTTCTTTGCCACTACTGTGTGGCGGTGCGGCCCGAGAACACAAAACTTCGCCAGCTGCATCTGTTATTTGCGAAGCTACGCTAGTTGTACATCCCAAGTGCAGACAGTGCGCTCTACACCGGGCCCTTCCATCAGCTGCTGGAGCGTCCTTTCATCTGTTATCCAAAAATTTGGCTCGAATCGAAGGAGTTTTTCGCTGGAGCATCATCTTTCATTTGTCGGATTTTTATGCGCCTAACTATATCCGAAGAGCTCATACTGTTTATGGTTCCACCTTCTCAATATTTGTCGCACAAGCGAAAGGTTCCAAAGACCTTGAGGACAATAGTTCTCTCTCTCTCTTTCTCTTTGTTCATCACTACCCAGCGGGATATGGTAGACATTGGTAAGCGAGCAAGGTAAACGATACAGCATGATTGTATCGCTTACCCCGACCGATGAAAATTAACACGGCGATGTCCTACGAAAAGTAACAGATCACCTTTTACGCTTACCATGGGACGAAGAATTCTTCGATGCCAAAGTAAACGAGGAATTCTTTGATGCCACAGTTAACGATGAATTCTTCGATGCCATAGTTAACGAAGATTTCTTTGATGCCAAAGTAAACGAAGAATTCTTCGATGCCACAGTTAACGATGAATTCTTCGATGCCACAGTTCACGAAGAATTCTTTGATGCCAAGGTTAATAGGAAAAATTGCATATTCGTATGAAAATAAGTATTATGTGTACAAAAACTCACCTTATAGGCCACTCACACTTTTTGTTAAAAAGAAAAATGCACTAGATTCAATACAATCGTTATAGAGGTTTTATTTTATGCGAAATGCACTTAAAAATTGTTATAACAAAATGTGTTTAAATGAACCGAATTATTACAAATTTAAATAGTTTAAAAACGTTAAATAAATATTATATGTATATGTATGTATGTATATATAAAATGATCAAAGGTTGAAAACAGTTTTAAAAATGTTAAATATACATATACAGACGGGTAACTGCGGAAAGAACCGGGATGCTGCCAAAGCGGAGATGTTGGTCGCTACTCATTTAGCCATTATGGTTTTCTTTTAATTTTGTGGCTGAGTCTCTTGCCGTTTTTTTTTTCAAGCAACGAGACTTGAAGAAACTGCGTTTGGCGAGTTTGATAACTTTTTGAATTTGGTGAATATACTCCGATTCGGTGAAGCCTTCAACTTTCACACATTCTACAAAAAAGTTGAAAGAGTATGTTTATAAATTTGAAGCTATGTCCTTCAATGTTAAAAACACGAAATACTTACCAAATAGTAACCAACTTTTTGCTTGATGATTTGACGAAATAATGAAAAAATTTACTTATAAATTTTATTCCATCAATTTGTATTTGTCGTTTTTCACGTACTTACTTGACTTGTAAATATGAACACAGTAGAATTTAGCCGCATAGCTTACTTTTATGCATTACCTGGTATCGAAGAATTCTAGATAGAATTTTTTTCGAAGTATTCTTCAAAGAAAAATGTAAGCGGGGAAACATTATTCCGCATAGCTTACTTTTATGCATTACCTGGTATCGAAGAATTCTACATAGAATTTTCTTCGAAGCATTCTTCAAAGAAAAATGTAAGCGGGGAAACATTATTCCGCATAGCTTACTTTTATGCATTACCTGGTATCGAAGAATTGTACATAAAATTTTCTTCGAAGCATTCTTCAAAGAAAAATGTAAGCAGTGAACCATTATCCCGCTGGGTAACCATGTAATATAAGTATGAAGTTGGAAATAATGAGAGCCTTGTAGAGTTGATCTTCGAGAGAGGAACCTGCTTCACAATCGCCTACCAAACCCAAAGTAGTACCAGTTGGGAAGGATTATAATACGGATCCAGGCTTAGATTATTGGTGCTTAACATTCTCCAAATTATAGTGACGTAGTTCCCAAAACCCGATGAGCCCTTGTATCTAGCCTCCAGGTACATTGTCTTGCCTTCGTTCACCACAATACCAACCTCTCTCGCTTTTTTTTCCAATAAAAAAGGCTGCGCTGACATCTCTGTTGTGGGACTTCTATCATTCTAATATTATTATACCATATGTATATATAAGTATATATTCTAGACACATTAATACTCTAAGTTTTCTCTTTATATTATTTTTTTCACATATTTTTAAAATTGTTTCTTCGTTTTCCTTACAGACGAACTCCACCTCAAACGCCTTTCTCAGCGCTGCCTAAAACCATAACAGTTCCACACTTATTTGCCGCCTACTTCAGACATCAAACATAGAATGGCACCAGCCAGCTCCGAACTGCGCTTGCCAAAGCCATCCGACTTTGAGGGCAGCGTGCATCACACTTCCGCGCACGACGATTACACCTCAGCACAAGCACAACTGAATCAAATCTATGCTGGCGCAATATCGGGCGCTTTAACACGTACAATCACGCAGCCATTCGACGTCTTGAAGATACGTTTCCAGCTGCAGGTCGAACCGCTCTCCAAGCACAAACAAGGCAAGTACACCTCACTGTGGCAGGCCAGCAAATTGATCTATCACGAGGAGGGTTTGCGTGGTCTCTTCAAAGGACACAATGCTGGGCAATTTATGAGCGTCGTCTACAGCGTAGGACAATTTTGGTCGTACGAACAGATACGCGCCATAATGCGTGACTCACCCTTCATGTCGACGCATATGAACACGATGAACTTTTTAGCTGGCGGTTTTGCCGGTTGTGTGGCGACCATTTTCTCCATTCCCTTCGATGTGATACGCACACGCATCGTAGCACAAGATCCCGGACAGGGCTATCGCAGCATGTTCCACGCTGTGCCAATGATTTGGCGCACCGAAGGCATACGCGGCTATTTTCGCGGTCTACAGCCGACGCTGGTGCAGATTGTGCCATTGGTGGGCTTCAACTTTATGTTCTATAAGAAGTTCAACGAAATGCTGGTGCGCACACCGTTGGCGCGCAACGAATTGCTGCCCACCTGGGTGTTGCTATGCACCGGCGGTGCGGCTGGTGTCGCCTCCAAAGCGGTCGTCTATCCGCTAGACTTCGTTAAGAAGCGCTTGCAGGTGCAGGGCTTCGAACAGCATCGCACGAAATTCGGACGCACGCAGCGCTGTAGGGGCGTTTTCCATTGCATCGAATTGACGATGAAAGATGAAGGTGTACGCGGCTTCTACAAGGGCATGTATCCGACGCTGATCAAATCCGGTCTCATGACCGCCTTCTACTTCACCATCTATGACAGATGCAAATTGATACTCTACCACTACTATCACCTCGGTGAGGGACGCACTCCACCTGCCCAATCGTAAGGCAGGCATGCAGGCTTTATAGGACGAAAAAGGCGCGAAAAGTGGAAATTTTTAACTCGTGGATGGATTGTATCGGCTCGACTGAGGTGTGCATTTCTCGGTTTTGACTGGGCGCACCTTTACTTATATTTACCTCATTATATACTCTAAGAGCGTAGCATATAGATTGTGATAGCGTTTAAGAGACAAAAATATCACTGCTTATAGTAAATACTACTTACTCGCTTACTTATTTGCATACTAAAATACTTATGTATACTAGAGTTCTAGAGATAACGTTTTGAAAACACTCGAAAGCACTAAATTGAATTGTGTAGACTTGCATTAAGCATTAAGCTAAAACTAATTATTTACCCCCTATCTCTTTCTCACTCTCTCTATCTTTCTCCTTCTATAATCCTAATATACTTGTACTACTCGCATTATGTAGTTTGATTTCGCGGACAAAAAGATGCCCATTAATATGTCGTTTAACACATATTTGTAAGCTGAAAATTACTTTGCTTGAACTGTATTTAACGCAATCACAGTTGTTGTAATTTATGCCAAATGCATCTCCATTTAAACGCGTTTAACAATCGGATCTCTTAAATGATCATCAAAGATCTTGAGTAAGAAGTGAAAGAATTCAAAGTGCTTACTCGCATTTCCCTACATTTGCATGCGAGTTTATCCTCAGATTGCTCAGCTTAAGCTTCGATAGTTAATTATAATAATATTTTTTATTTTTAATTCGTATATTATTTTATTTATTAAAGGAGACAAGTAATTAAGCGAATTATATTTAAGACGATTAAATCTGTCTAAGATTTCACAATAAATGCTTGCTGACTGTTTGGTAATTATTTGGACATTTATTTGCAATTATTATTAAAAACAAAAAGAACAACTGAATTAAATTCAAAGTACTGGTATTTAAATAATAATGTTAAAAAAAAATCATAAAGAAAATATAAAAAAATTAAAAAAAAAATTATTATCATTTTATAAAAGGAAAAATTTTTATTTAAGAAACATCAAATCTAAATTTACAAAATAAATTCTGTTGTATTAAATGCGCATAAAATATTAAATATCACAACGGCATATAACAAACTATGAAAAAATGTTAATTAAGTTAAATATCTTAAAAATTAATAAATAAACGAAGCAAATATCTTCAAAACAGACAAAAACAAAAATATTATAAATAGATTGATAAAGCAAGTTTTAAAGGCTTATTTTCAAATAAAAATACTAAATTAAATATAATAAAACATAATAAACAAAAAAAATTATAAAAAGAAAAGATAAAAAATATATAATACAGAAACAATGTGAAAAAATATTTTAAATAAAATATAACACATTGGTAAAAGTAAAAGTGCATCGATTAGGAAGTAATAAAAAATATTATAAAAATATTATTTTAGAAAAAAGGGATAAAAAGGATTTTTTTTTTATTTTATTATTTCGTTTTCAATTTTTCAAAAAATTATAATATAGTAAATAAAAGAAAAGAAAAATAAAAATAAAGGAAACTAATATTGTAATATTAATTATTTAAAAAGCAATATTTTCAAAATTATTAAAAAAATATGCAAAATAAAAAACAATTATTGAACTGCTTAAAAATTAAATTAATCAAAATACCACTAACAATAGTAATAAAAGTAATAGTTATTTATAAAATAAAGAAAAAGTTTAGAATTCATAATCTGCATAAAAATTAATTCAATGAAAATACTACTAACAACAATAAACAACAATAATAATAACAAAACAATAAGGAAAAAAGCTTAAAAATCATAAACTAAATATAAAATTTTATAAATTACATAGGAACTGGTACTAATAATAAAATAAAATGAAATAAAATAAAGAATATATTTAAAAACATAAAAATATATAAAGCATTGTAAACAAGATAATATGTCAAAATAAAAGACATTTTTTTTCTTTAAATTTCTTTAAATTAATACTACTATCTGAATAAAACAACTAAAACATAAACAATAAAACAGCGAGTAAATTTGAATATAACTATCTAAAATTAAATGTTATAAATTATTAAATCTTTGGATTTGATTATTTTTTGGTATGGCGGCGCTTATTCCTATAAAAAATTCATATATGTATATTTTACACAAATCAGGATGTGACGGAAATTTATTATTTTAATTGCAAGTAAATAAAAAAATACAATTATATCACAAATTATTTAAAAAAAATCGAAAACTAAAATTTGGATAATTTGATTTGCTTATGTAAGTATTAAATAACATTATTTTTTTCTCACTATTTTTTAAAATTCTATTCATATTAATTTTTTTAGTTTTAAATTTTAATTTTTTTTTAATAATTGCTTTATTATGTAAATTTAATTCTTATTTTTTGTTTTAATTACTTATTTGTTTATCATTTACCTTATTTTTTACTTTTTAAATTAATAATTTTGTTTATATTAAAATTTTTTTTGATAATTATGAAAAGTTATTTTTTTTTATTTTTTAAATTTTCTTTGTTTTTTTTATTATTTCAGTATTATTAAAATTTAACATTTTTTTTTTTAATTTTCATTATTTATTATTTCTTTATTAATAAAATTTCAAATTTTTGTTATTTAAATTTTTTATGGTTTCTTTATTATAAAAATTTAATTGTTTTTATTTTCTTTTTTTATTATTTTTTATTATAAAATTTAATGTAACTTTTTCTTGTCCAAATAGACAATATTATTAAATTTAAAATTACGAACCACACTTTCCAATATCCTTCAAATAGTATTAGATATTTTTAATTACTATCATATCCAAATTATTTATTATAAAACCCTAATGAAACCAACATATCCGGTTACTCGGTTACTCGTCATCACACATCATCGACAGAAAAATGCATACTCCAATTTGTCAGCAAACCCACAGGCGAACAAATAGTACGAGAACGTGGCGATGGAAATCAACAAAATATGTTTTGCCTTCCAGTGCACAAACTATGACAACAACAATACTCCCACAAATGTGTTATTGCACTTTGTTGCTTTCACTGCATTACTTCGCGGGAGTAGCGATTTGCATGGAGGTGGAACGTCTGGTTGTTTTTGTGATGCTCGCAATAAATATTCGCAAAGCAAACGACTTTTGTTGTCTATGTTTGCCTGGTAGAGCAGCTGAATTGATAGGCTCAGCGAAGGAAGAAATTTTTCGTTATTTTATTTAACAAAAAATGTGTTTTAAGCACTAGGCGGTCATAAGTGATGAGGAAGTAATATTTGCAAGTCCATGAGTTTGGTGAATCAACTTATTTTTAAAATCGTGCTTGTTGAACAAAATTTTGGCATCCCTACCAGAAGCGCATAAATAACGAGGAGGTTCTCCAAATACAAATTAATTTGCCTAAAAAGGGACAAGAACTCTTTGTTGTTCCTTAAAAATGTAGTCTTAGAATACCAACTAAACAAGAAGGTCAATGAAACGATTGGAAATAGTGAAACAAATATTTTTGCGCAGTCAGTTGTTATTGTAGCTGTTTTGTATAGATCAACCATATGAATGAGAGGGTGTATTAGGAAAGGTTACAGTAAACTGCGGCTTAGAACGAATTTGTTTTTGCGGTGCTGAAAATATTGACACCTTGCACTTTTCTATGGTCGTCTGGTATAATGTATATTTTTCGCTTAAATTTTTGCTGTGTTTTTGTGAAATAAAAAATGAGTTGGGGGGCCCAAACAAAACTTGGGATCGTCGGGATCGCTTATCCATTAAAATATATGTCAATAAAAAAGTGTGTAGTAGGAGCTCAGAAAATATAAACAAATACTGGTTATGGCAATTGTTGTTGTTCTCTAATTATTTGAATCACAACAACAAGCAATGTCATATATAGTACATTGAAGTACATTGGTACATCGGCAGGGAATCTGTGTTATGAAACTAATACTTGTTTTTGTATTGCCAAAAATATAATTAGGCGAACCCAAACTCTGTTTTCTTATGCTCGCCTGGTGGTTCAGTTGTAAAAATTAGCAGAAAATTATTTGCACCAAAATTTCTTCTATCTTGTTCTTCCTTTGAGATCATAAAATTCTGATGATTTTGAATACCTTTGGGCACAAAATATTTTTCAGTAGTAGGCGCCCAGCAATCTTAAATCACTCACTTACCCCAGTTCCATTATTTGCTGACACATCAATATCAGCAACAACAAAATCTTAGTTCAACGGAAGGATTAGAGAAGGAGCAACAAATAAAATAAAGTCAAGCGCATTGTTGTTGCAGTATTATGTTATTTTGTCAGCAATGTAAAGTTGAAAATTTGGAACGTGTCTTTGTTGTTGTGTTTCTTCCTGAGTGCTGATCTATTATACTGTTTGGAATCGCTACCTACTGCCACGTTCTGAGCGCCGGGTGGCTCAGTGAGGCTTTGCCTTACTTTCTTAGTGATTGATCATTTAATTTTTTTATAAGTACATACATACATACATACAGCAAGATCGTTGTCGAAATGTTGTTGTCCCTTAAACTGGATCTCTAACTCAAAATAATGATGACTTGTTTATTTGAGTGGAAAAACTTGAGAATTTGGAACACAATAAAATTATTGTTGTTTGGAGGCTATTTCCTTAATGGGATTGAACTCTGTAGTTCATTAAGTGGAAGAGGAACATATAGGATAATTGGAACCAGCATTTGTTTGTTTTTATTATAAGGAGGGACAACAATAATGCAATGAGGATGACTGAAGTTAGTTGCTTACAGCTACGTTATGAGTGCCTGATACTTATTCTGCTCTTCACTAGCACAATGATCGGCACGCGAAAAAACATGGCGGTCCTTGTGTGTATGCTTGCGACGGTTTGCGTTCACGAACTAAATTTATAGTTGATCACACTAGCTAATAATATAATGGATTTGATATACTTATATTTCATTAGGATCTTTTTCCTAAACTCAGCTGCTCTGACTTGATTGTCAACTTGAACGAATTGACTGGAAAAACTAATATCAAGACTCTGAGAGACTCAAGTTCACGATGAGAGTGAGGTAATAGCAAAAGGTGAGTGTATTGCAACTTAAAATCAATTTCTTCTCGTCCAGTGTTCGAGTTATTCAACGGCTGATCGTTCTCTACAGTTTTGCCAGATTGTATGTAGAAAAATAATTGACGGGGATCCTTATAACTACTTACTGTGTGAATATTGCTCTGCTCACCCGTGGAAATAACGGGTGATTTTTTTGAGGTTAGGATTTTCATGCATTAGTATTTGACAGATCACGTGGGATTTCAGACATGGTGTCAAAGAGAAAGATGCTCAGTATGCTTTGACATTTCATCATGAATAGACTTACTAACGAGCAACGCTTGCAAATCATTGAATTTTATTACCAAAATCAGTGTTCGGTTCGAAATGTGTTTCGCGCTTTAATTTTGTTCAGCGATGAGGCTCATTTCTGGTTGAATGGCTACGTAAATAAGCAAAATTGCCGCATTTGGGGTGAAGAGCACCCAGAAGCCGTTCAAGAACTGCCCATGCATCCCGAAAAATGCACTGTTTGGTGTGGTTTGTACGCTGGTGGAATCATTGGACCGTATTTTTTCAAAGATGCTGTTGGACGCAACGTTACGGTGAATGGCGATCGCTATCGTTCGATGCTAACAAACTTTTTGTTGCCAAAAATGGAAGAACTGAACTTGGTTGACATGTGGTTTCAACAAGATGGCGCTACATGCCACACAGCTCGCGATTCTATGGCCATTTTGAGGGAAAACTTCGGACAACAATTCATCTCAAGAAATGGACCCGTAAGTTGGCCACCAAGATCATGCGATTTAACGCCTTTAGACTATTTTTTGTGGGGCTACGTCAAGTCTAAAGTCTACAGAAATAAGCCAGCAACTATTCCAGCTTTGGAAGACAACATTTCCGAAGAAATTCGGGCTATTCCGGCCGAAATGCTCGAAAAAGTTGCCCAAAATTGGACTTTCCGAATGGACCACCTAAGACGCAGCCGCGGTCAACATTTAAATGAAATTATCTTCAAAAAGTAAATGTCATGAACCAATCTAACGTTTCAAATAAAGAACCGATGAGATTTTGCAAATTTTATGCGTTTTTTTTTTAAAAAAAGTTATCAAGCTCTTAAAAAATCACCCTATACATTTAATATTTTGAAGGAGGATTGAAGGAGATTTTAAGGATTGAAAATTCTGTGCACATAGATTTATATATAATATTTTATTTATTGATATTTACAATTATTAAATAAATTAAAAATATTTAAGTTATGAATCTGTTAAATTTCTTTTGGTTTGAAGTTCCTCATGCTTTCATATTTTATTGTAAGTATATGTTAAAAAAATAAGAAAAAAGATATTTTTATAAAATTTGAAATTTAACTCTCTTGTCGAAGTTATTTTACTATATTTTTTTATAATAATTTCATTTATATACATAACTTGATATTTGATATAATAAATATAATAAAAAAATTTAGATAGTGAGCTGTTTGAAATTCAAATTGTGTCCGAAATCCAAGCCCTGCAGATAGTTTTATATACTTTCCTAAGTATTTGGCCGAGTTATTCTTACGTCTGAGGTATACGTCTCTCTAAATTTTTTAACAAAGGATCTTAAAAGCTTTAAGCTGCCACCTTTTGGTATACATTTTTCCAGAAATTTTTTTTACGCCAGTTTTTCAAACGCAGGTCTTAAATCGCATACCAAATTCCATGTTTTCGTAGACTTTGAATCGAATAGCTTGCTGTTATTATGAATATACTATAAAACTAAAAAATGTGCCTAAATGTAGGCAACATATTTTGTATAGCATGACCGAAAGATAGAACGATATCTTCGCAGTCAATTGATGTTATGTGGCAAGCGAGCAATCAAAATTATTGTTGCCTACATTTAAGCGTATACAAAAAATACATATTCCAGACAGAAAAATACAGAAAGAAGAATTAATTTGAAATAAAAATAATCTGAAAAGAAACAAAAAATAAATAAATTAAGTCATCAATTTATTCGAAAGCATATTGTATATTCTACATGAAAAAATTATATTGCAAAATTGTCAGTATAAAAATAAAAATAATAAATGTAAAAAAATCATATTCTTGGAATAAATATCTACAGCTCTGCTAATGCATTTCGTTTTCATCGTGAAAATAATATATCTCTGTATTTCTGTATATATACATATAGTACATTTATTTTCAGCAACACGCGAATGCCATTTTCCATATTCATTTAAATGCAAAACACAATTTTCTTTGACAGTTGATGGATTTTCGCCCACACGAGCAGTGGACACTTTCGCCTGGCAACTCCTACTTACTACTGCAAAATGCTGGCGCTCCGCTCCAACGACGCTCACCGGCGCTGCGTGTTTGCTCACGCAATTTCGTTTCGCTTGTGCACACATTGACACAGAATTTCGACAGTTTGCCCATTCGTACTTATTGAGTTATTCATAAATTTGCTCCTCTTCCACTCGGAGATTTATGCATTTAAACCCCCCCACCAACCCTTCGTAGATACCGTTCGATACATCTCTGGTAGTTTCTTCATCTGTTTCGGTGTCGTTCGATATTTGCATGGAGATATTTTGAGTGATGACAGCGACGCTGCTTGTTGAATGCTGAGCCATTGAGTTATTGTCCTCGTTGGGTGTGTTGAGGACTCACTCTTTTTCTCCATGCTTAAGCTTGGCGCTTATATGTTGTGCGTCCATCACTTGTGCTATTGTTGTAGTAGCAACAGTTGCGTTGGTTGCCGTTTATTGACAGCTCAGGTTCGTTGCCAACTTAATGGGTTTTATAAGATGTCAATGGCAAAACAGCGATGATTGACTGCCCTTCTACCCAACTCTTTACTTGCTCTGGCGCACAAATGCTTCCTGAGCATCCATCTTCTTAAGTAAGGAGCAATATTTTTCCTCTGTACTATTTCAGTTGATTTGTGTAGGTTTTTCATCCTTGTATTTATATCGCACTTCGGACGTCCTCAATTTCATTTGAGCATTTCCTCTCACGCATTGCTTGCTCTTGTTTCGCTTTGGCTTTGTGTTTGGGTGCACTTAAGTGGGAAGTACTTAGCGATTATCAGCTCTTAACTGAAGAATGCTTAATTGAGGCTCCACTACAGAAATGTTGCATGAGTAGGAGCGTTGCTACGGCCGACTTATGGGAATTTAAAGTCAATAGTACGTGACGGGTGAATCTATGAAAGGTTTTTTTTTAGATTTTGTAGCAAATTTGCTACTAATTGTTCAACGGGAAAGTTCCTGAGTACCGCGTACAATTTGACGCAAGGGTATCTCAGATTTACTAGATACACGATCCCGGTGGAACCGCTGCCACAATACAGTCCCTTGCGGCGGATACAGTGAAATACATAGGGCTCAGCGTGGATAGGAAGCTTTCATGGAAGTCAAATATCGAAGAAAGAGCAAAAAAGACATCGATTGTCTTATGCTACAGTAGAGGAGCCATTGGCAAAAGATAGCGTCTCTCACAAAAAATGACCTATCACTACGATATCATAGTCAAGCCCATGACTTTGGATGGTGAAGACTTTATGTGATGAAGGGCCTTGAGAAAAGACCATAATTGCAAAGAAACTCGAGGGCGTTCAACGGGCAGCGCTCATCAGCATGTGTAGTGCACTAAGATCCACTCTAATTATGGCACTTAAAACTATTTTGCACATAGTGTCCGTATACATCGTCGGAAGAGGTATGGCTTCGAACATTACAATCAGACTCAGAGAATCTGGGTTCCTAAAAGAACACGTGTCTGAACACTCGGAAATCCTCACTCACTTTGACTTCATACCGGATCACTTGGATCATGGAGTCGCCAAACCGAACTCTGGCGGCTCCTTCTCTGCCCATATACCGGCGAGGGAGTTGTGGCTAGCCTTGAACTCTTTCACAGTGCGATAAGTGTTAGTCAAGAAAGGCCTAACCTCGCGCTCAATAGCATCGAGTGTCTTTGCAATAAGTCTGGTATAGGCACCGGCAGAGTGGCAGGAAATTGCAAAACAGATGAGCTAGTAAAGAAAGGAAAGAAAGTAAGCGTTTGGAAGGTGAAGACTTAAACACTTGGGAGCGCATACTTTCAGAATCCCACCGAGATGTGCAAATTTGTATTGGCTACTAAGCGTTTTGGTTATTTATAAGTACGAACTAAGGAACAAACATACCCCGGGACAACGTTTGCAAATCATGTAAATATATAATATTACCAAAGTAATGGTTCGGTTCGCGCGATGCGTCGGCGGACATTGCAAATGGTGGATAATGCACATCCTTAGAAATTTAGTAAGTTCACATCGAAGACCCTATCTCGTATGATGCAGAGTATCGAAGAAGATCCGAATGATTCCATCCAAATCTAACTTGTGCAAGAATTGAAGACGAACGACCATCAAACGTATCGTAAGTTCGGTGAATGGGCATAAAACGAGATCGCTACCGACTTCAACACAAGTCAATTTTGTTCAGTGATGAAACTCACTTTTGGTTGAATGGGTCGGTTAATAAATACAATTGGAGTGATCCAAAAGGCATTGTTGAGACGCCGTACTCAAAAGGTGTGTGTTTGGTTCTATGACAGAATTTTAGACATATTTCTTTAAAAATGAAACCGAAATGAATCAATTGGTTGATTTTGATGTAGACGACCTTTACTTCCAACAACGAATCGTTCCGTCTAGTTTCAGATATCGATTTGAGATTTTGTACAAGTTCCTTCTTTCCCCAAGAAACTGCGCATTTTTCGGAACCGCCGATATCGGACCTTTAAAACTGCTATAATAACTCGCCGATCAAATCAAGATAATGATCTTTCAAAGAGATCTTTTTACGTATTAAGTAACCTGACTTAACGGTTGCGTATAACAAACAAGAAAGAAGGCTGCAAATAACTGTCAAAACGTTTTCCATATTTTTAGGTTTTATCAAGAACTTAGTATTTAGCTTTTCTGCCACCAGAATGTGTTTCTTCTCAACTGTCACTTCTTCAGCTTACCGTCCAGCAAGCACTTGAATTTGTACTTGAACTTGATGGCGCTATTGTTGGCGCCGCAATGTGAAAAGCACAGCAAAGTGCAAGGAAAACAAAAATTACAACGAAAGAAAATCGGACAAAATGACAAATTCTTTTTCACTTTGGAAAGAATAATGTTGCTCCGACATCGATGCGAACAAAAACACGAATCGAATTCAATTGTTGACGCCAGATTTGGCAATCGAACAAAAACTCCGAAAACATTTTTAAATGCAGCACAAGCAACAAACACAAGAGAATAGTACGAATAATACATGCGGCAGCAAATAAATAAAGTGGCCGAAGGATTGCGAACGGAATGCAAAGTGGGAATGCAAATAATGCGAATACAGTTAGTTTTCAGTTTGCATTCGCATTCTTTGACAATTTGGCACGACTTATTTGTGTGTGTGGCCAGCAGTGTGCCTTGGTCACGAATTTCGTCAGCTTGATGAACATGATTTATCTGCATTTAATGTGAACAGAGGGCTGGGTGCGGCCAATAAGTTACAAAAAGAGAAAAAGGCACAGCAAAAAGCACGGAAGGTTAGGAATACCCTGAAGCACTGAAAGATTGGTAATTTGTGATTGATAGCAAAGTAAATTGTGTACAAAAAGTGATGTTTACAGTGTTGTGGAGGAATCCGGAAGGTGTTTTGAAAGGTCATCTCCATTTTTTTAAGTCAATAATATGTTGTTGATAGCATAATATCCTCAAATCGGTTTACTTAAGAAAATTAGATAAATTGATTTTGCCCGAAGAAGTTTAGTGCACGAAGTGTATAGGTTGGATGAGGTTCCACGGATGAACTTTAAGATAGAGATCACTCTTTCATGTATACAGTTAAAAAAGCTAGCTTGTGATGGTAGAAAACTCTCTAAATTGAATATTATGTATTGGCTAAGAGATATTTCGATAACAGCTCATTCATCTCTATGGCTGAAGTTCGGATGTCCAAATCATCGCAGCCTAAATTCCTAAATAGAAGGGGTATACTCGTAATAATGACCTCAACATTTTCGCAAGTCAACTCCGTCTTTAAAAAAGTATCGTGAAGAATATAGCTTCAAGTCAAACTTTTATTTGTTCTTTTGATTCATTATGCACTATGTCTTTTGTTTTATGGCTTGCCTGCAAATTTCAGCATAGTCTTTTCAGAAATAGTGCTATAATACTCAGGCTGAACTTGATTTTGAATGAGATTCCTTCTAATAAAAAGACATTTGAAGTTCAAGTGAAAAATGTCATCAGAGATGGGTGCTCAACTGGTGGTAGGAAAAGCTATAAGGTCTGATCGGAGACTTAGATATGATGGCACGAGGAGCAGTTAGCCGTTGTAGTTCGCTGCAATCTGCTCATTGAGTTTGGCTCTTTGGGGAAATTCATGGTGGCTGTGGTTTAAACTTAAAATAATGTAGAATTGACTATTCAGTTCAGTGCGGAATCGCTCTGCGTACGGGTGCCGGACACCTGGAACGGCAAAGGTTTTAGGGCGGCCTCAAACCTGACCAAGGTGGAAAAGGTGTCCTTCCACCTGACCAATTTTAGCCAAAAATTGCTATATTTTTTACAAAAAGCTTGTTTTTATCTATGTGCCTTTAAGCACCGTAGGGTAAGACTGTCGCCGCTAGGTACTAACGTAAAAACACAACTACTGATGATTGAAATTTCAAAGTACAAAAGAAATTTGTTCTTAAGGGGTTAAATGGGTTTAAGGGTTCCAAAAAATCAATCTTTTTATTATATTGTTAAATTTCACAACACCTCTTGAATATTCTCTCACATTTTTAAGTTGATCAGAGTAATAGTTTCGGAGATAGGCTAAGTGTTCCGTCTTTAAGCGCGTTTTCTTCGAAATTGTGTTTTTGAAGTAGGTTGGCAAGATTTCTCGAGAGCTACTCAACCGATCTCAATGAAATTTTACACATATCTTTGATGTGCTATTCTTAAAGACATTGAAGAATAATTTTTCTTCGAAATCGCGAAATTTTCACTCAAATTTTAATATTTTTGTAAAAATGTCTACCAAAAATCCAATTTTCAGTTTTTTTTTCTTTCGTTCAAGTTCTAAGTTATGGTTTTTAACTAAAACATGCATTTTTCACTTTAGATGATCCTGTAAGGAGCATCTTTTTCCGAGGGGTCACTGGAAATGGCGTCGCAATGCAGAGTGTTAAATATTTTTCAAAATTTTCCAAAAAATCCTTTGTTAATAGTGTGTGTTTGTAACAAAAAAATTCTAAAAAAATATTTAATTTTTTATATAAGAAAAAATTTATTGAAAAAAGGTTTTTTTTTTACCCCTTAAAACGTGTATGGCTTGGTAAAAGAAACAGAAAATGAATTATCGGAAATATTAAAAAAAAACAGACCAAAAGAATCTCAAAAAGCAAGGAAAGAATATAAACATAAATAAAAGGGGCAAAATGCCAAGGGTTAATCTAAAAGTCATAGTCATAGGATCAGTTATTTCTAAGGTGGCTTTTAAAATAAAATAAATAGTTTAGACAAGAACTAACTAATATTAGTTATACTTTATAGCTATATAGCTAATAGAGTTGAGTTGACTTATACGTTCTGGATTCCAAAACTCTTCAAAGTGAAACTTAATTCTGTAGAAAAAATAAGTAAATATCAAACCGTCAAGAAAGTTTGTCAAGTTTTATAGCAAACACTTCTCAATAATAGAAAAGTATATAAGCCCATATATATTCATCTTAAGCTACATATCTACTTACTAGAGCTAGCGAAATCAAAAGTACATGTCAAATACTCCAGCTGGTAGTAAAAATTTGCTTTACTGCCGTCAAGGAGGGGTGGTGGGCTTGTGGCGCAAAAGGCATATAACCTTCAAAGAAAAGCATATTATTAATATGCAGATTTCAAAATTGATTCCTACTCATATGTTGCATGTAAGCGCATAAGGCACACAGGACGAATATTGGCTTATATATATTATATGCATATATTTAAAATTTGCGTTTGGTGCACTCATAATATTGCAATATGGGCGGAATATATGTCTTACAATTTATATATACATACACTTTGAGAGGCGTAGCCCAGATTTAGAAAAGGAGGGGTTGTTGAAAAATATTTAAGCGTTAATTCAAAGGCATTGCTTACTTCACGGGTTAGGATTTTTCTGGTATAGTTTCTTATATAGTTTCTCGTATAGTTTCTGTTATAGTTTCTGGTATAATTTCTTGTGTCTTATTTAGTGTATTTTGTATAGAATTTCGCGAACTTTGTGGTATTCAACGTAAGTACAAAGCTTTGGGTGAAATTTTGTAGCGCCTTTTCCATGATAGCCAACAATATTGTTAGTCTCCAACTGATCAACCGAAGAATTGATGTCAACTTATCACATGGCAAACGTCGATCCAATGGTCTATGCTGAAAACCGATTATAAGAGTATAAGCAGAGGGGATTCGCCCAAAAAAGGTGGTTTTCATACACACCACAAACCCTCCCTATCGCCGCCACTGCTTATACGCATCGGTGCATGTATGGCACGCTGCCTTTTGCTGTCAGCAGCGCGCACACGCTATCTTCAATATCGCTGACATTCACATGTGCGTCGGAAGCGCACTGTCAGCGCGTCCCAATGCAGCGACGAAACATTTAAAATGCCAAACGGAAACGGAAGTGGCTTACATATGCAAGCAATCTTCTCAGTTCGCTTGCTGTTTTTTTTTTCTCTTTTTTCCTATATTTTTTTTATTGTTGTGCATTAATATTTCTTTTATATTTTTATAGTGGTTTTCATCTTCTACTTGTTTTTTTTCTGGTACTCTGTTTAAGTGCATATCAGATTCAATTGCTTGCGGGAAACTCGTGTGCATGTCAGCAAATGGCAATGCAATATACTCGCGCTTTTTTATTCCAATACACACACATAAATACACATGTGTTGTTGTAATGAAAAAATGGTATTTTATTAATATAGCTGCGCTGCTGTCATATTTAGAGTATGTAAATACTCACAGCATGCATATGTGTATGTGTGTAATGAGAGCATACATACACATTTGCTCGAAAATTCATACCAACGCGTAGGGACCTCACTGCGGGCGTGTTTGGCATTGAAAAGTATATAGCTCATAGTCAGCCACACTTCCGAGCATTTCAGTTTTTGTTGTGTTGACAACTCGTAGCTGAAGAATCAACGGCATATTTTCAACAACCGAATTTCAATGTCAATTGTTGGCTCGTCGGAGCGTAGGTTGAAGAGTTGTGTGCATTTTTGTTTTTGACGGTACCGTTTTTTTTTGCGTTTATGGTCTGCAAGTATTTATTTTGGAAATATTTGGTTGATTTGAAGGCTGCTGAAAAGCTTAACACTGAATAGACCACATCTAGCATGCAGTGAAAAAAAATATAGCAGCCCCAGCAGAGAGTGTACACGAAGACCGTGGAGAGGCAATTCGGCGACTCGACTGATGTATCGAACGACTTGGCGCATTTCACATTGAGTTCTTAAGTTGAAAGCTTACAAAATACAGCTTGTAAAGGAACTGAAGCCGCTCGATCTTTTCAAGTGATAGCGCATCGCTCTATGGGCTTTTGAAAAGTTCCAAGAAGTTCGGATGTTTTCGAGCATAATTTTGTTTAGCTATGCGCACATTCGGTAAGAATGAATAAAGAGATTAAAGAGCTACTATTTCATCACAAAAAAAAAATGGATTGGTGTGGTTTGTGGACCAGTGGTCGCATCAATCAATGGATTTATTGTGAGGATATGTAAAGTCTGAAGCATATACGGACAATCCTGCTTCGATTCAGGCCTTAGAGAAAACCATCACGCGTGTCATTCGCCAGTTACCAGTCGAAATGCTCGAATGAGTCATCGAAAATTGGAATCAACGGATGGATCATCTGAGTTGTAGTCGCGGCAAACATTTGAAAGAAGCCATCTTTAAAAAATAAATGCCAAAGAATGATCTTTCGAATTATATGAAGGTTTCCCATTAAATATTAAGTTGGTGGGTTTAAAAGTAGAGAATCTCGAAATGGGTCACCCTTTAACAGGTCTAGTTAAGAAAAATCCAATAATTTTCCAATAGGTGGCTTTAGTGGTCTGTATTTCGCGTTATAAAGGTGCGATTGGGTTGACCTGCATGACGTTAGAAATATATCATTTGATACTAAAAAACTTCTTAAACGGTTGTATGATCCCTTGTCTTAGAATTGTTTGAGCTCGCGTCGATGATGGACACGAGTTATGAATAAATGCGCCGGATTTTAAATTTTTGTCTTCGATAAAGACGAAAACGCAAGATAAGTGGATGAAAATGTGAATAATGTTTGTGGTCCTGTTACAGTCAGTCACGCACTTACAGAACGTCAAGCGGTTGCATTGCAATCCGTCTTCGCCAGCGGTGACCACCCGAAGATTGGCGGTCATGAAGGTTTTGGTGCGATTTCTTTTTTTGAGATTGCTAAGAAATCATCTACCATAAACTGCTACCTTACGGCGAAACTCTTAACTCGGACCTGTGATTTCAACAATTTCACTGTCTGAATGTAGAAATTACCCAGAAGCGACCAGCTTGGATTAATAGCAAAGGATTTGTGTATTTTATCAGATAAACCCGGGTTATAAACATCGATAGTGATTCGTTAGAAGAGCCAGGTACTGGGTTGTAAGGTTCTTTTGCATCCACCTTAGAGTCCGGACCTCGCATCAAACAATTACTACCTGTCCTTGTCTATGCCGAATGATTTTGCCGGTAAAAAATTCGTCTCAAGAGAAACTTGTGAAAGTCGATTGTTGCAGGTTTTTACTAATACGAACGAGGGTTTCAGAGTCATATTATAAAATTAATAGCGAAATCGTACAAAATGATACATATTTTCCTGAAATCGTATAATTTTAAAAATGTTAAATAAAATTTAAAAAATAATGAATTTTTGTTTACTAAACAGAAATACACTGAATAATTTTGATGTTAGGTTAACTATTGAATATCTTAAAATAATATAAAATTCTAAACATTAAACGCTTAATACCAAAGGAGTTCGCCGAAAAAGAGGCTACTTACGAGTACATTAAAAATAATATAGTGAAATATAAAGCAAGTTATGATCCCTTTTCATACTGCCTGACGAGGGAAATTAGCAAAATGTTCACCATTGGAGAAGAGGAAATTTATTCGATTCTCAAGAAACGACACTGAACGACCACAAAGACTCTGCTTGGGTTGCCCAAATACTTCTGCCATCATGTCGTAATATTTAATTCAACAGAACGAAAAATACGATGGAAGTCGATATCAATGAATGTTGGTGGAAATTTGTGCGCCAGAAATTCTCGACTGAGCTCAAGGCAAACTTTTGTGCTGAGGTTAGCGTTATACTCTCCGAGGTTCTCGAAAAAGTGATGGGGTGGTATAAAGTGCTAATTTTCTGTTGCTCTGTGTCAGGTTTCTTTTAAGCGTACATATGGTATAGCGCTACTAGAAAAAAATCACACTTTCGTATTTTACTATTTAGAGATCCAAAAGTTACTTGACAGAATTGAACGGTTGCCATTCTTATGGGAACTGCCTGGCAATGTTTAAAGGCAGACATAATCGAACAGACCTACATCTGCCTCCCACATAATGTGATTTGGAAGTTCAATGGCTCTTTTAGTAGGGAGTATCACTATATTCGCATAGTGTCGAGGAATGCATGTAAGCCTTAGAAGTTGCAGTTATTAAAATATTTCACCTCCAAATTAGTTAAAACTTGTATAGTAAGATGACATTAGCAGACAAATTAAAACGCTTAATGTCCTGTCTTATTAAAAATGAATTAGAATTTTTTAAAAACCAGCCTAAAAAATAGTCCCAATTCAACGAAAATTCAATACAATTTTAATAAAGTGTTAATTAAGTTTTAAAAATGAAATCTGTCTGCAGTTAGATCCACATAATTTCATTAAAATTTAAAATACTACGAAATTGAATCAACACATCCACACATAAGGCACACATCTATACATGAGCACACGCATATAAGCACTACACAAACTTTTCTGTTAAACTACAATTCGGCCTACTTTAATATATAATATTATATACATATGTAACTATATGTGTGTGCACTAGTATATACACTTGTGGCATCGCGTGCAAATGCAATTTAAAATTTCGCTCATTTTTACCGTTACACATGTCAAGGTTTCATGCCGCATGGAGCATAGCTACACAGCAAACAAAAACAGGTATGTATGTGTGTGTGTGTCTGTAACAAATGCTGCGATACGGTTTTATATCGCTAGAGCGACACAAAAAGGAAAGGCATATGGAAAATTGTAAATAGCGAAATGTCAGCGAGGGACACAAAATTATGACAGATGGGAGCATAGAAAAAGGAAATTACAATGTAAACGAGCATGAAATTTCAATAATAATTGTCAGAGCGTATACAGTTGCATAGAGTACATATGTATGTGTAATAAAACACAGATATGTATTCATAAATTATGGAATTGAGTTATATAGGTTATATTTACGAACACATATGTGGGCACTTTGTGATATTTCACGAACAAATTTCATTAGTATTATAACTAAAGGTGTTGGCTTCGATGATTTATTATATTATATTAAAGATAATATAAATGTATATATTTATATATGTACATATACGAGTAAATTTCTTTTATTATATTTTTTGTGACCAAAAATGTAAATTTATAGCAATAAAGGTATTACTTTATGCCATATAAATTCTCTGTTGCTCATACGACATGGTGCACCTCTTGTATACAGCACATTTGATGCAAAATTTCAACTGCCTATAATAATTAATGGAAAATTTTTAAGGAAAGAACAATCAGACAGGTTTTGTAGAGCGCTAAATTTTGCCTCAGAATATCTTGCTTTCTAAATTGTGGGTTTATTTGGTAAAACCCCTGATATGATCTAGTGACTGATGCCCAGAGCATACAGAAATTATGGAGGAAACACTTCTCCAGGATGTTGACTGACAGTGAAAGCATAATACCAGGAGATGGAAAACTCAATTCCCCAATCAATGACGATGGAGCAGATATTCCAATATCCCGACCATGAAGAAGTTCGAATAGCAATCTCCCGTCTGAAGAACAAAAAAGCAAGGGGAACCGATGGATTGCCGGCCAAGTTATTCAAATACGGCGCGAAGAACTTTCTTATCAGCTTCTTTGTAGAATATGGTCGGACGAAAGCATGCCCAACGAATGGAATTTAAGTCTCTACACAATTCACAAAAAGGGAGACCCCACAATCTGCGCCAAATTCCGTGGGATAAGCCTCCTCAACATCGCGTATACGATTCTATCAAGCGTATTGTGTGAAAGATTAAAGCCCACAGTCAACAAACTGAGTGGACTGACCAGATATCCACCATGCGCCAAATCTTGGAAAACCCTCGCGAAAAGTAGATCGATATACACCACCTTTTCGTCGAAAGCATCTTTTGAAATCACGAATAGGAATCGCCTTTATGCCGCTATGTCTGAATCCCCGCAAAACTAATACGGCTGTGTAACCTGACGTTGAGCAACATCAAGCTCCATCAGGAGCAGGAAGAACTCCTATTCAGACAAGCCACTTCCTATCTTGCGACTTCTTCAATCTGCTCTTAGAGAAAATAATTCGAGCTGCTGAACTAAAACACGATGGTACTATCTTCTATAAGAGTGTACCACTGTTGACGTTTGTTGATGACATCGATATTATTAGTTATAGGAAATGCGCCGTTAGTTTCGCTTTCTCCAAGTTAGACAAGGAAGCAAAGCAAATGGGCTGGCAGTGAACAAGGGCAAGACGAAATATCTCCTGTGATCAAACAAACAGTTGTCGCATTCCCGAATTGTCTCCCACGTCACTGTCGACAGTCAAAACTTCGTAATCGTAGATAATTCAGTTTATGGAGCAACAATGTCAGTCGCAAAATTCAATGCAGAATAACTCTTTCCAGCAGGTGGTACTTCGCAGTGAGTAGGCAAGTGAGAAGTAAAGTAGTCTCTCGATGAATAAAGACCAAACCCTACAAGCCACTCATCATTTCCTTCCTGCTATATGGGGCAGAGGCATGAACAATGACAACATCTAATGAGTCGACGTTACGAGTTTTCGAGATAAAGGTACTGCGGAAGATTTATGGTTCTTTGCGCATACCGATGGAACTTCCACTGAAAATCGTAAAACTAAAAAAAAGTGGGATTGATCTCAAATTGAATTACTCTAACTTCAATTTCAACGAGTGGAGTTAAAAACTGTACATTGGCTTTGTATATTTTTGATACTACGAACAATATTTTGTTAATAGAATAACCTGAAATTTAATAAGAAAAGTACATAAAAAATATTTCATGATGAGAACTATGTGTTTTGAGTTCCTGTGTTGGCAATAAAGCAACATATCAGCCGCCAGACAGGTAGGTATATGTATATGTATGTGCATGTGTTTATATGTAGCCACGTAAGCACACTTGGAGGCACCACTACATGGCATATTGCACACTGAACTCTAGTGAATTCGTTATGTGGCATGATGTGCTTCCATTTCCGCCGCATAAACAAGATGAGTGAGTAGAAATATACACCATATGTGTTTGTGTGTGTGTAACTGTGCATTCATGTACATAATACTCCGTTTTATGTACAGCTGGAGTCGTCCTTAACCCAAATGGCATCTGTGCGTCCTCTCGACTGCCATCACTTCCGCTGCCGCTACTCTTGCTGTATTTTAATTTCTCATTAGACCAAAAAGCCAAGACCAACTACCCACACACACAGACACATACACACATATTTACGTAAACTCGGTAAGCATAGTGCTTTCGGTTATTTTCTTCATTGCATTTATTTTATATTCACCAGCACACTTCCGTTGGCGCCGCTGTCCGCGTCTACTTAAAGGAGCAAAGCTCCGTGGCGAAATTATGTATTCGCTGCTGCGTGTGGCGAAATTGCAGTTGAGGAAGACATTATTGCCCGGCTGCTGGTGGCGTTGGCTTATAGTTGCGCTTGTTGTTGTTGTTTGCTTGCTTGCTGTCTTACGGTACTTCTTTCTAAAGCATTGCGCCACTGACTTTACTTGACTGTAACACAATCACTATTTACAGACTCTGTAGCTTTCTTCGCTCTATGTTGGCTATACTTGTGTGTGTGTAGTAGTGTGAGCAGTGCTAAATATTTTATTTTAACTACTCGTGCAGAAACATCAAAGTCGCTACGGAGAATAATGCAATACATTATGGTACATGGCGCTGTGTAACCTCGTCATTCAAAACTTGTTTGATTGTGCCAGTGAAGCGTAAATATTAGTGGACTTGTATACAATAAGATAGATGCATACAGTCGGGTGTAAAAAAATTGAAGCTATAAGTAACATTCCTCGCCGTTTTAGATTAGATTCGAATTAATTTAAGTATAGTTGTAGAAAGCTCTTGAAAGCTTTAGAGAACTTGTGAAAGTTTGTATGGCAGCACAGTACTAACAAGTTGACTTTAAGCATTTGTGAATTTAAAAAACTTGAAAACTTTTGAAAGCTCGTGAAAATTCTGAAAGTTTGCGGAAGCTTTCGGAAACTCTGAAAATCTTTCCACAATATTTTATAAATGTTAAAATGTGAAAGCTCGTGAGAACTCTAAAAGTCTCTTGAAAGCTTTTGGAAACTAGATTAAAGTTGATTTAAAAATGGTTGTAGAAAGCTCTTGAAAGCTTTAGAGAACTTGTGAAAGCTCTTGAAAGCTTTAGAGAGCTTGTGAAGGCTCATGGAAGCTTTTGAAAATTCTGAAATACTTTTCTGCATAATTTTAGTATGACAAAATGTGAGAACTCGTGAAACGCTGAGAAGGTTTTCTATATTTTTAGATAAAAGCTTGCCAAGTAAGTTTGTATGGCAGCGAAACAGTACTAACAAGTTGACTTTAAACATTTATGAATTTAAAAAACTTGAAAACTTGTGAAAGCTCGTGAAAAATTCTGAAAGTTCGCAGAAGCTTTCGGAAACTCTGAAAATCTTTCCACAATATCTTATAAATTTTAAAATGTGAAAGCTCGTGAGAACTCTAAAAGTCTCTCGAAAGCTTTTGGAAACTCTGAAGAGCTTTGCTGTATATTTTAAGTTAAAAGTTGTTAAAATGAGCTTGTATAATTTGGAATGAAGCTTTTCGGTGGAATATTTTTTTTGCTTTAAAATTTAAATCAGCAAACTATTTGTATCCAACAAATTAAACCATTTGGAGTTCAAGTGTGCTACAAGTATATTGCACTTTACTGTATACACTTTAGTGCCTTCGACTTTGTGCTTCTATACACCAATCTTCTCGGTATTAGTATGCCTTGCTCTGCCTTCATTTCGCGCCGCGAAAATGTATTATCGTAATTTCGTCTTGTAAATACAAATCCCTGCATTTCCTCACTTTTTCCATTGATTCGAACTTTAAGACGTTTTTGTGCCTAATTTTTGTTCAGTTTTCTTTGCTACTCTTGGCTTACTCTGTCGTCGAAAGATAGCAAACTTACTTCGCTGACTTCTACCATTACAATATTAATACATACATACATTTACATTGCTGGGGTGTATGTAGGTCTGTAGCAGTTTACTTTTTTTTTGGGGAAATAGGTCAGTTTGAGAAAAGCATTTCATATTTTATTGCCTGAAGTTCGGCGAGGGATATAAGAACCAAATAAAGAAACGAAAAATTAAAGCCTTTGGTTATTGTAAAAAAGAGTGAATTCGAACGCGGCACAGTCAAGAATGAAGTGCTGAGCTGATTTCAATACAGCTTCTGCAGTAACGTAGGGCAATAATCTGTTAGAACCCATACAGCTAACCTTACTGAAGGTAAGTGCTCACTGGATCGCTTACGATCAATCTTGGCTCCAAAAAGATCCTGCGACTAATGCCTGTGCCTGTGTGACCGATTGTAGCCCAGTGCTGACCAAATTCATGCGAGGACCAGCTATTCAGTAGTAAAATATGCGAGGAGAGGACAGCACCGACCCGATCCCATTCAGCTGATGGCGGAGCTAAGGTGCCCTTCCTTGCCAGATCATTGCCTTAAAAGTTGCCTAAGATTCTAATTGCAAAGTAACTCGCTACCATCGATAATAAGGTCTTGCATTTCTCAAGCAGCTAGTATAGACGCACTGTTATCAGAGTGAAAAGTCTCTAGTCTGAGGAGTGGCAGCACTCTAGGCATGAGAAATACTGCAATTGTTGGGACATTTGAAACTGAAGTTAATAGAGAATTTTTCACAATAAATGCCATCAACCTTCCCCCAGCTTTGACCCAGCCGAAAGGAAGCTCACTGCCCTTTCCTTCCCCTAACCGCCTATCTTTAAATAAGAAATAATCTACTTGTATGTATGTACATATGTATATCAACCTTAAGTTGATGAATTGATAATATGTACAAAATGTTAGATTTTGATGGATGGTGTTGCCACCCTAACAAATATAATATTATTATTATAACGGAATAAAGAGTGTTGCAATGTTTTTAAATTTTTTGATAAACTAAATTTAAAAATATAAAAGATTGTATTAAAAATTTAAAATTTTTATTATAATGAGGTAAACAGTGTTGCCACCTGATTACAATTTTAAATTCAAACAAAAAAACAGTTTCTGAAACTGATATCAGATTAAACGATTTAAAAAATTTAAATTATTATTTAATGGTATAAACAGTGTTGCCACTTATTTAAAATTTTTAGTTTAATGTACAGAAATAATTCCTTAGATTGTGCGTATCAGTTAAAAAGATTTAAGAAGGCTTTTGATTACAAACATACATCAGGGTTGCCACCAGTTAAAAAATTTTAATTCAATAAAATTAATAACATGAAGAAATGTGTAAAAATTTAAATTATTATTATAATGGACACAATTTTTCAAAGGGGTTGCCACATGTTTAAAATTTTTTTCAAAGGAATGAATCCTTCTTTAAGTAAAAAAAAATTTGCTACCTTTTCTAAAAAGGCTTGTTTGTGCAAAAAATTTTGAGGGATTGCTACCTGTTTATATTTTTTGGGTTCAATAAAATTAATAATATGAACTATCGCATCAAAAAGTTTATAAAATGAGTTACATATTTCTTACACAGTCCGCTTGCAGAGAGTGACTTATAATTTAAATTTTGATGAAAAAATTGTTCGTCACTTCTTGAAAAAAATTCTCCTTGATTTCTTCATTGTCCTATAGAAAGCACAAAAGCGCAATTTATGGTCGATTTAATAACTCCACACATACATAAGCTAGCATATACACACATTTTAATATATACATATGTACATATATCCTCAACATAACGGTTACTATAGCAGTTCCAGCGAATAAGCAGCGAATTAATTGGCCTTGATGGAAGAGTTCATTTGCTTGTTCGAACTCACTCATGCATGCATCTTCGAATGCACCACCAACACACAATTGCACACACATACACACATATATAGCATGGCCAACAAATTTTTAAAACCAACTACATATGTTTGTTGCCTCTGGCGCCACGCATCCTTTCAACCGATCAAAAGAGAGCAGAGTCCAAATCAGGCAGGAGTTCGCATCAACATATAAACACTGCTGCTTCGCATCATTAAAACAAGAAGGCGCACGAAAATAACAATAAAATAGATGCGCAGCCAACAACAACAACATACAAAAGCAACAGCGTAACGTCGGCATACATAACTTTATTAAAAATGAAATTCCAATAAAATCCATGCGAAGCAACAGGATTATAGGCCTGAGTACAAGACGCACCAACACGTGCCTGTGTGTGTGTTGGTGTTAGTAGGTTTTCATGGCGGCGGCATGTAGGTGGATGAATGGAATATGATTTTTGCTTTGCAACATGGAAATGTCTGTTGGGAAATCAATTTGCACCATTCGGCGGCGCAAGTCTGCAATTGAAAGGCTCGCCCAGCTGCCGCTCGAGTTTGTTATGCGCCCCGGCAATGTGTGTGTGTGTGTGTGGCAACAATGTGGAGTGGCAGTAGCAATGGCAATAGCAGCGGAATTAAAGGCAACTTGAATTGGAAGAGGCTCGAAATCGGAAATTCATGCACCTCGTGAGTGAGTGGTGCCACCAGCAGTGGACTGAAGGCGCAACTGGCATATTTGAAGCGTTTAATATTGCAACGTAGCGGCCAAGCTGCAAGCGCTGAAGCAAAGCAGCAGCATGCCCATGCAATTGAAAAGCAGTAATGTGGAAATGCACACACACAAACCAACAAAGGAACTCACTCACACATACAAAAAGAATATGTAGTTGAATGTGCGTATATGTTGCTGGCAGGCAACCTTGATTTGCTGTTATTACAAAAAGTTATTGCCATGGAATTGCTGGCTGCGAATGAGGCGAGATGCAGGGAGTGTTTGTGTGATGTGTGCCCTCCTGGCTCCGTGAGCACCAAAAGGGATATTTGCTGGCTGTTATGGTAAGCCGAAACTGCGCTCGTCGCTTAAGTTCAGCAGGCATTATTCACAGCCGAAGCCTTGCAAAGAAAGGCGAAAGTAATGAATAATAAAGTAATGCAATTTACTTTTTTTCGTAAGAATTACAAGGTAATCCAATAAATATTGTTTAACGACTTGTTTACAGGCATTTTCATATTTAATATAGTTATGAATTCGAAAAATTTAAAATTTCCCCTAATTTTTCGGAAACACTCCAAGCGTTCAAATGGTAGTACTTTTCACGGATTGGAAACCTCGTGTGGTTATGAACCTGTTAGAATTATTATATTGAAAAAGGTTTACCTAAAATTAAAAGTTAGCTTACTTGGAAATGCGATTCTAAGTGTACGTCGGTATATACAGGGTGTCCCAAAATGAACGCACGTTTTTAATTTGTCGTTCTCCAAAAAAAATTTAAATTATTATAATGAAATAAAGAGTGTTGCCACCTGTTTACAATTTTTTATGGAACTTGAATAAGCAATTTCTTAAATCGTAGGATTAAGATTTAATAAGGCTTTTTATCGCTATAATTTTCGGACGGAGTTGCCACCTGTTAAAATTTTGTATTCAATAAATTTAAAAATATAAGCGATAGTATTAAAAAATTTAAATTATAATAAGAGAAAATATTTTTCAATGGGGTTGCCACCTGTTAAAATTTTTTATTCAATAAATTTAAAAATATAAATAATCGCATTCAAAAATGTAAATTATTATTATAATAGAAAATATTTTTCAATAGAGTTGCCACCTGTTGAAAAATTTTATTCAAGAAATTCAAATCAAATTTCGTTTATAAATGATCCAGTCATTTTGGAGAGGTTTTTGTCACCGAGGTTGAAAACAGCGTTTCCACAAAAACGCGTTTAAAGGTTTGGCAGCCGATTACACGCTCACACTTCCTAAACTATTTACCGAATCAGCTTCAAATTTTTACAGCGATTCGTTGTTATCTGTATAACAGAAGCGTTAAAAACCATTCCAACGGCTGCACTAGAAAGTTTACTCCACCAATCGACATTGCAGTGAAATGCTTTGCAACAAAATCACTTGCAACATTGGCGGCCTTAGGTAAATTCTCTACAAGAACCTTGGGGCAGCATTAATAAACAGGGATTTGCTACAGAAATATGTATACCAAATGTTCTCACGCTTTATTTGGGTAAAAATGTTCAAGCCACAATAGAAGAGAGTGGATATGACCCTTCAAGCAATCTGAATACTGCAGTGACTTTCAGGTAGCGATTTCTAGGAGGTCATTAAAGCGGCTGAGGTAGCTAACAACGCAGGAAACAACATAATGAAGACATATTATATGTAACATATGTACGTCGATAGCTAAACGAAATTTAAGGCAATAATCTCACTTCGTCAGAGAAGGTCTTTAGGAAGGTAGTGGTTGCGGAAAAGCGGCTCATATGAGCTCGAAAGGACTGCAGAACGGTTGGATGGACATTACTAACGACGATACATACTGAAAGAAGAGGGAGTAGCCATGAGACATACGCTGACATACCTTCTATGCTTTTGTCCAGACTCTAGAACTCGTCTCAGATATAAAGTAATCTTGCAGTTCATAGAGATATGAAGTATCAAAACTAGATATTAATTTGAAGAAGATTCGCAAAATGCGTTGTCGTCCTATATGAGTAATACTTGGGATCAACTTAAACTGCATATCCATTTTTCATTACTAAGGACAAGTAGGTATATGTACCTTAATTAACCTAAATTCAAATTTACGGAGAATATTCCCAAATAAACGTATTTTCGATATATGATTGTCCATCTTTTATTTTTTAAAATAACAAGGTGTGATATTACCTTCAATGGAACAATAAATAAAAAACAATCGATAATGCTGCCAGTAGAGCTGGATATATTTGGTGAGGTTAGAAAGAAATATGAAAAATCGGCAATGTCAGCTTTCACCTGTTTAATGAGTTCGTCTTAAAAAGATATCAGTCGTGGACTAAAACAAGTTAATGAACAACTTGGAAACATTTTGAAGTATATAAAAAGAGCCTTATTAAAAGGTGGACCATAAGAATGCCTGGTTTATTTTAAAGACTCATCATTTAAGAAAATGTTATTGAGAATAAAGAGTTAGCTAATCACATATGATTTGACATTGAAAAGTGTAGATGGAGACACAGTGAAGATAATAATAGATAATAGCCACTTTTGATGTTTACTACAATTTTAGGGACCACATGGAACGAGAAACGTATATATTTTACTGTCCGAATCAAGTAATCGGAATACGTAATTTAGTTAAAGGCAAGTAGTAAATGGTATACATATATAGAACACCTGTTTTTGAACTATTGACGCTAAAGGATAATGGAGAGAAAATTTTATGAGTTAAATACCAATGTGGGTATCGGATATCTAGCATTGAGTGAAACAAGTAATTACTCGAATAAACGCTATACATATAATCATCAAGGAGATCGCAAAAGAGCTTCGTAGTGCAGGGGCCTTGCTTTGCAAAATAACTGGAAAGTAAGATGCCTTTTCATACTTTTTTCTTTCAGGCATCCTAGAAAAGTTAGACAAAATTTGAAAAATATGACATGAAACATGAACTAGCATGAAGTCGAGAATTGACTGATAGTGCAAAAGTAAACAAGTAGAACTCAAGAATTCATATCATTTTGCGCTCTCCCTTATTAGTAGTAAAATAAGTGTTTTTCAATCCCACAGATATTTATATTTGTTACTAATATATTCTAGAAAGAAATCACATCATCTACAAACTTATATGTATCTATAACCGAAAAACTTTGTTTCTAATATTAAACTATTAACACAAGAAAGTTTTCATTTCAGTGTATTCGAAATGAACAACACCAGCGCGTATACGTAACATTATATTTTGTATGCAAAAAGCCAGCAAGAGCGCGAAACGTGGGCGCAATTTAAAATCAGCGTGGCGAAAAACAAAAAACAACAAAAAAATCAATATTTACAGGCTGCTTCGCACACATGACGGTATCACGCACAGCAAGCTAAGCTTCCAGCACACACAAGCAGGCAAACTAAGCTCTTCAAATTGTCGAAATGACGCTAAAAACAACACAGGATTTTCACTTCAAAAAATATACACATGTGTATTTATGTAACATCAGCATATACATATATATGAAAACAAATATATATCATAAGAATAAACATTTGATATTTCACTCAATATCGGCTCCATTTCTCTACAACCACTCCTACTTTCTCGTTTCCTTTTTGTATCATTTTAATCTTTTTTTTGTTGCGAGATTTCGAAATTTATTCTGTTCGCCGCCTTTGTACGCTTAACAAATTCAAAAGCACGAAAAGTTAATTGAAACGTAAAAATTCATCAAACAAAACCCAAAAGGGCCTTTGCATACGCAGCCGTACGCTGGCCACAAAAGGTCTACCAGTTGCCGTTGGCCGCACAGATGTTGGCATTTCGTTGATTTGCACAATATTTGGTTATGTAGGCGTGTCTATACGGAATTCTTTAGGATTTGCGTGCAATTGTTGAAAGTTACAGACCAATTAATTATTTTTGAGAATTGAAAAATTTGTTGAGAAAATCGTTAGATGATAACGCAACTGGGTATTGCTGCTGGGAATTTACGTGCGATACTAAGCACTAGACTAGTTTCTCATTTTATATTTAAAAGGGTTTAAAAAGATGCTTAGCTTGATTTTGGTCGGTGAGTTTGTATCGAAGCTATCAATGGCCGTTTGGGGAAAATGGACGTGTGAAAAATATCAGATCGATATCTCAAAAACTGGGATTCTAGTTCGCTTCATTTTACTTAAGGTCAACGTAATCGATCTACTAAGCGTACTATTCGCAACTCTATCACCTATAATGAGACCCAGCATTCATTATGGAATAATATTTGGCCGCATAAACCACGTCCGACACGCAGTGACGAAAATATGGCACCCACGAAGACTATGGAGAGTTGATTTGGCCCCGTTCGCAGCAACTCGGACTCAAGGAGGGAACGATATGAGGGCATGTAGTGTCGAGATTTTAAATTAAAAGCATTCAAAATAGAGTTGTGCAAGAACTGAAGCCGACCTATGGGCCCTTTAAAGGTTCCAAGAAGATTCGACGTTTTCCAGCCAAATTTTGTTCAGCTATGAGATCCTTTTCTGGCTCAAGGGGTCTGGATTCAATGGCTGCCATTTCATCCTGAGAAAACAACAGTTTGGTGTGGTTTGTTGACAGGTGGAATCATCGATGAAAAGGTAGCTCTCAAGACTGTAATCGCGTCATGATAACCAACTATTTGATGCCTGGAGTTGAAGCTCGTGATCTCGGCGTCATTTGGTTTCAACAAGATGGCACTTCTTACCAAACATCGCATCAATCAATGCATTTATTGAGAGAACACTTCAGTGAGCAGATAATTAGGGCTGATCGATTGGCCACCAAGATGTCACATCGTTAGACTTTTTCCTGTGGGGATATAAAATCTAAAGTCTATGCGGAAAATCCTGCTTCGATTAAGATCTTCGAGCAAAACATCTCGCGTGTCATTCGCTAAGGAGAAGTCTCAAAATGGATCACCTTTTATTAATTAAAAAAAAAAACAAAAAAAATTTATAAATATTCATAGAATTAATACGAAAATCAACACCACACAAATTGTCTTCGTAATTTACAAACCCCAATGAAAACTTTCCAACATTTCGCGTGCTTGTCCTGCTAATTTACACGAACGGCAGTGAATGTGTCGCGAATTCCCATGGCGTTAATTATTCTCAATATTTCAACACGCTAAAGGCGATATAAGCCGATTTCAACGTTTTGCAGCAACAACGTCCGTCGGGTAATAATTTATTGATAAGCATACCATTAGGCGCGGTAGCCAAATGTATGTAACCACAAGCGGCTAATCGGACGAAAGACATTACCGAAGACTAGCAGTGGCGCGAGCAAAGTAGATTAAGCATTCTCGTGAACTGAACAACAACAATAAAAAAAAGCGTGAAATGTTGAGTTTAACAAAAAAGCTTAAAACAGCCCACACAACTCACGCAGCCCACAAAGTGCAAAGCAATTGCCAATAAATGCCCAGCTGAAGCGAACGTGCCACACAGAGCCACAGACACAAAAAATACGCGCTGCGTATCCTCCCACGCGCGTCATATTTATATGCAACACACTTTAGGCTTTCTCATAGTCCAGCTGTGAAGTGAAACAAGTCAAACTTTCGCCATGCCCAATTAAGTTTTCTATTGGCTTCCGCCTCCTTCAGTGCGCTGGCTTAGCGATTATGTGTGGTAAATTGATTTCCGACATTTCCCTCACTCAGCTTATATACATACATACATAGAATGTTTATTTGTGTGTGTGTGTGTCTGTGTGGGAATATGGATTTTGTGGCAGCAAGGCTTCTCGCAAATTGTTAAATAATTTGGCAATGTTGCCTGATTTTTATGGCCAAACTTCAATGTGTTTTGCACCGGAGTTTATTGTTGTTGCTTAATTCTTTTATTTACTTTTTATTGTTTGGTGTACCAGCGACTCATCCATCAAAAGTTAATTCGAAAGCTGTGGCGGCAAAATTTCCACAAAACTTTTTACTATAACGTGACTGCGAAAGCGGTAATATTTATATACAAGTATGAATATATATGGACATACATGTCGGAAGTCATGTTCAAGCCTAGCGTAGGCAGAAGCAGCGCCTTGTTTAGCATTTTCTGAGAAAAATTGTCTAAGTCTAAGAAGATCAGGGTCAAGTGCCTGTGAAAGAGCTCAAAGAAAAAGACGTACGCTTTTTATTCACACGGGCTTCATGACTATCAAGCTAAAGATGTTATGTTATCTTTATTCAGTATTGTTTAAAGTTTCATTATGGAAAGACTTACGCCTGAACAGCGTAACCGTCAATGGCGACCGTTTTCGCGCCATGATAACCTATTCTTTACTGTTTCATGCCTGAAATTGAAGCTCTTGGCACCACTTCCCACACATCGTATCAATTAATGGATTTATTGAGAGAACACTTCGGTGAGCAGATAAAAAAAACATTCAACAAAAACAGCATGTGTGTTGTTCCCTAGCTACCAGCAGAAATGTTTGAACGAGTCGTCGGAAATGGACTCAACGAATGAAGCATGTGAGACGTAGCCGCGGCCAACATTGGAAAGAGATAATCTTGAATAAACAAATACGAAACAAAGTTGTTTCGAATGGTAAAAAGCAGTCCTCATTAAATTTTAAGTTTCTGTCTTTTTCCTTTAAAAAAGTACGGAATCTCGAAATGGATCACTCTTTACTTATATTTATACATATTTTAAGAACACATATGGAAAAGTGTGAAAAAAAATATTTTTCGACATTAAATAAATTAATATACAATAAAATGCAATTAACGAAACTTGTTAGAAAATTGTAATGAACAATAGTTACTGCTTATTTTCCTTTCATTTAGAAACACCAAACAAAATTTTTACATAAAAATTAATCACAAAATAAATCTCCATCCCGACCGGTGCTTTATTACAGCTTAAAAGCTCATTACTGAACTCCAGCAGCAATGTAATTATGAAAGTGTTTCGCATTTCATCACTTTTCCGAGTACATCAACCTATTCTCTTGCGCTTTTGCATTAATTCGTGATTACCCATGGTGGTGTTGATTCGCTTTTGTGGTTCACTTTAGCCGCTTAACTACACATTCCAAACTAGGCAGTGAAGCCCGCCCGCAAGGCAGCGAATAATTCTACGAGTTTACAAATGCTCACTCACCCCTTTCGCCGCTTTCGTTGTAATCAAGGCACCACAAAGCCACACCAATTTCCTGCCCACCAAATACACCTCCACACTAGTAGCAGTAGCGGCCGCCCCGCCCACGATAGTTTCAAGTTAATTTAATTCAATTTAATTGGCGGTTCAATTGTGTGCGCCAAACCAGGCCCAGAAACCCCGCGCGGCGCCCACGAAAGCAATCAAAGCTATTTCCACCACCGCCAGTACTATGCCACTCAAAATACCGGGCCATAATATTGACAGCTCCGTTGTCGGGTGTCAGTCATTGCAAGCCTTGCACTACGCCCCTGCACACTTCACTCTTCATCGATGTCTGCAAATACCACAATATATATGTGTGTGTGTGTAGTTGTGCGGCTCTTTGGGTGCAGTGAATGCGGTTTGTGCGGTCGCTTAAAGCTGCATTGCGCTGCGCTTTTTCTATGCAATTTGCTTTGCTCTGCTTCGCCTCAATTTGATCGGCAGGTAAAGTGCTTTGTGTCGTCGTTGCGTCATGTTGGCGTTGGCGTTGGTGTCGGTTGGTTGGTTGGCGGCGGCCAAAGGCTCAGGTCATCAGCGCTAATGTAATAACTCAATTAACCGTTGAAGCGGAAAAATTCTGTTTGGCGTTTGTACGCGGAAACTTTGCGGCCACGTCACGTCAGTATTTGAACGAGTGACAATACGAGGGGAGAGTATGCGAACGAGAGTGTGAATGAAGGGATCAATGACAAAGTCAAAAGGATTGGTTTGAGAAGATATTTAAGCCAGAAGAGATTAGCTCGATTGTGAAGCAGAGAATTCTAATTAAGCAGTCTTCAGTAATAAATAATAATAAATAAAATATACCAAAAATAACAGTTCTTAGAAAAAAAGAGAGTATGTTCGATTTGCCATTTCTCTGCTCGCTATCTTGGAGCGACTCTCACTTGTCAAAAGTAACACTTAAAAGCAAAAATAAAGTTAGGAAAAGGAATTCAATACAAAGTGAAGTCGTGTCGTGTCTGTTAGAAATTAAGACTGTATAAGGCAGGCAATCGTTACTGTTGTCACTTTGCAAAAACAGCTGGAGTACCATGTTCGATTCGCTACTCTCTAATGCTGTGCGAATTGTAGATAGCATATTTACTAACTATTTGGAGTTTAACTGCTTCTCTTCATATGTTGAGTTCATGGTGAAAACATGAAACTTGAAACGTCACAATCTCATTGGTCTTACTAGAGGCGACAGATAAGCCACATAACCTTTACCGATTTTATCCTTACGTATATCGAAAGTGACTGATGCTCAGAGCATACCAAACACTTCTCCAGCCTGCTGAATGGCAGTGAAAGTCTAATGCCAGGAGATGGCGAACCCGTTTCCCCAATCGGTGACGATGGAACAGACGTTTTGTGTGAAAGATTAAAGCTCACCGTCAGCAAACTGATTGGACCTTATCTGTGTGGCTTTAGACCTGGAAAATTAACAACCAACCAGATATTCACCACGGGCCAAATCTTGGAAAAGGCCCGTAAGAGGAGAATCGACACTCACCACTTCCTCGTCGATTTCAAAGCTGCTATCAACAGCACGAAAAGGAGCTGCCTTTATGACGCGATGTCTGAATTTGGTATGCCCGCAAAACTTATGTGGCTGTGTAAGCTGACGTAATACCAAAAGCGCCGTCGGTATAGAGAAGGACCTTTTCGAGCCGTTCGATATCAAACGAGGTTTCAGACAAGGCGACTCCCTACAACGTTAGTTCTGCTTTACCCATATAGGACAAATAAGCGAAACAAATGAGTCCGATAGTGAACGAGGGCAAGACGAAATATCTCCTGTTATCAAACAAACAGTCGTCGCACTCGCGACTTGGCTCACACGTCACTGTTGACAGTCATAACTTCGAAGTCGTAGATAATTTAGTCTATCTTGGAACCAGTATTAACACCACCAACAATGTCGGCCTCGAAATCCAACGCAGGATAACACTTGCCAACAGGTGCCACTTCGAAGTGAGTAGATAATTGAGAGTTAAAGTTCTCTCCCGACGAAAAAAGCCAAAATCTATAAGTCACTCATTATTCCCGTCCTTCTATATGGTGCGGAGGCTTTCACAAAAAACTTTGAATATGTTGAGTGAAAATTGTCAAGATGAAACTGGCTGTTAGAACTTTTGAAATGTTATTGCTTCTAAAAAGAATGTGTGTATCACACGAAATCAGTATCAATTATGTAAAGCTCAGCTGAGTTGTTTGGTAAAACACTTGGCACGACAAAAAGTTTTATTATTTATTACCGCATAAATTTTTCGCTGACAAATTGATTGCAGATGTGGAGTTAATAACTAGTTCTGCCTGAGGTTATAAATAAAGCGTTATGAGCAAAGTGATTGAGTATAAGTTGAGTACAAGTGGTCATGTAGGAATTTTATTAAAGCTTGATGGATATATAATTGTTGGACTGAAAGCCAAATATAGCATATAAATATACATATACATATATGTACATACGTATAACAAAAAAAAAATTAAATGTGCGAATTCAATTTTTTAATATATTTTATAATGTTTAGTAGCCCGTTGGGACATAATTATTCCATTAAATGGATGGTATGTAATAAAAAATCAATAAAAATTCCATACAGCCTTACTTATAAACCCAAATATCTCGAGAAGTATTAATGATAGCGATTTTGACCTCGGATCTTTTTTGTAGTAAATAAAATTTCCTACAAGTATGTCATATACATTTTTTCTATAGCTCTTGTCATTTACGAGATATATATACAAAAAAATGCAAATTTCTTGGAAAAATCAGATTTAGAGCCCCGTACTACCTCGCCGGTGTGAATTACGACTTTGTTGCACTGGGCACTTTTTCAGAGTGAACAATTCTGAGAAATATGCATCTAAAGTCAAAGCGATGCCATAAAATACCTCTGGTCTGTAGGAATTTAAAGATAAAAAACCACGATTGTAGTGTATTTTCTACGGAAAATGTTTACATGCCTTGGTCCAGTTCTTAGCGTTAATATTAAGGGATCACATTTTCAGGGCATTTATTTAGGGTATTTCCAAGGAAATTTTGTGACGGGATTGAAAAAAATTAATAGTTCCAAAAAAAAACCTTACTATACATACATAATTCTCTTAAATTCCAAATATGTTTTTCATATTAGAAATATATTACAATCATGACTTCCTAACCAAAGCATTTCGCAACTGGCTGCTAACTACTAACTGCAAAAATCATATGAGTTTCAAAAAGTTCTGCCAAATTAGCCCGTTAGACGGAAGTGAGTTTGCCTTAACCGACGCAGGCATGCAAAGACGCAGCTATAAATACTATACTTTATATGTGTGTGAGTGCATGTGTGTCTGTTTGCGCGTGTGCGCTTATGAACTTCTAAAAACGATTAGCTTCCAAGTTGAAGTAATTAAGCTTGATGTGCCGTCATTAGCAGGGAGCAAGGAATGTCTCAAGCCTGCAACAAATGCTAAATAAGGCACACAGGTGAAATGTGGAGAGCATATATTTGCGCACTTCCGAGTAAGAGTATACTGATATGATTTTTATTAATACGTATACCTGAATATATAACAGAGTCTGCTCCCGCATACTAACATACATATTAACGTATAAAGGTGTATAACTAAATGAAATAATGCTCTTAACATAACATATACTCGTATACCGCTTGTCAATATGCTTGTTAGCTTATAGTGCGAAATACTGAGAAATTTTTAACAAGTGGGTTTTCCAGCGAATTCATTATTTTCTCATTCCAGGAATTCTAGTTTAGCATATCAAACATAAATTTTATAGCTAAAACGAAGTGAAAACATAAAATTTAGTAAAAATCTGTTGTAAGCATGATACTATATTGAAAACTTTACAACTTATATTTTGGATTATTTCTTTCAAAAAAGAACTACGCAACCGGAAATAATTCTTTACCAACCTGAATTCTGCAACTAAATGCCATACAAGAAATGTTTTCTGTTGAAAAAAATTCCTACTTCATTCATTATATACTGCTATTTGAAAAATGCTGATCACATGTGGAGAATACAGCGAGTTAAATTTCCGGCCGTATATAAAAATTATGTCTCATAAAAATGAGAAAATTTTGAATGCTGTAAAATTTGGTTCTGAGACTGACCACTTTTTCCACTTTATAAATAATGTTAAATTTTATTTTGAAGAACCTTAGATAACTATTAAGCCAACTAAAGGAAATTATTATTAATTTTGAATTCTAGAAACCTAAAATCACTTAAAAACCGTTTTGCCAAGTTATCGAATTAAAAATGTGATTCAATGAGGTCTTCTTCTTATCCGTACCTCTCAAATTTATGGTTTTGGATATTGAAAGTGCTCTTTCAGGATCAATAATACTGAAAATACCGCCTGATTCCACAATTTATATTAAGAAAATATAATAATATTAAATGGTGAGTCTTTTCGTAATCTTACAGAATTTAATATAAGTTCAAACCCCAATATCGCCTCACCTTTCAGAAAAGTGTGTCAAAGGAACGAGGTGGTCAGGGACGCTGAGATAAGCATCTATACGGATGGGTACAGACTAAATAGTCGTGTGGGAGCTGGTGACTTTGCAGAAAAATCGCCTTCCGTCTACAAGAACACAGAAGTATCTTCCAAGCGGAGATCACAGCAATTAAAGAAAGCCTTTTTGTTCTGAAAAGGAATGTATTTTTTAAATATACAGATAGGCAAGTGACTTTGAAGTCACTAAATATCTCAAAGATAGCGAAAGAATGTCTTGATCTCTCAGTAGATCTAGCTAGAGTATCCTACAATTGGACTCCCGAAAAAGGAAAATATATACGTATGTCTGTGACAACTTGTAGGCATTTAATCAACGAACATGTGATAGACATAACTGAGTCTAGGTGAAGACAATCCCTAACTTATTCAACCAGCTAGCGAATGTACATGTATGGAATATGGATCGGACATGCTGACTATTAAAATTCCAAAGGAATGACATAAGAACTCTAGTAGTAGTGCCAACAGGCCACTGTCTAATTGGCAGACATGCTAGCAGATGTATATATATAATATATTATTATTACATGACAGTTGAAGCAGTCAGGAAGCATAAGCAGATGAGGCTTTAAAACATTTTTGGTGCAAATGCAAAGCTTTTTATAGTAAAAGTAACGCAATTCTCGGTTGAGAGTTTCTTGATGATGATTTGGAGGTTGCACATATTCAACTTTTTAAATTGAAGAGCTTCAGCAGAAGTGCGGGGTGGTTCAGAGAAAGAAAAATAGAGTGGAAGGATTTTAGCCCCGCTGCTTTCACAATAGGCCTTCTAATGGTCTAGATTCATTGTCAGACAGCTACTCTACTTAGCGGTGAACATCCTATCTGAACCTCTCTATAAAAATTAATTAATTTGCAGTAGATAACCTCAAAAAATGTGTCATTGTTTACTCAATTATTGTAAAGTTTCTTTCGCTACAAAAACTTCCAACACGGTTTACTGATTGTCATGGAGAGTAAATAAGTCATAAGGATTGTGAATATAGAAGGTAGAAGACATTCTGAAACGATGAAATCTCACTCTTCAAGGTTTTAATTCTGAGCAATCTGTTTTTGTCTGATATGTGCTCTAATATGTCTTAAGAAACTCTGACGTGTTGTTTGGTTTGAGAACCAGGTTCATTCCGATTGCGAATTTATTATTGAAGCTGGGCGATCTAATTGACTTCACTAATAGATTTTGTTCGCAAAATATAAAACTAATTAAGTTCATTAAATACTCCTTACCCATTTTCATTAAGGATGCAGGTATGTATATCAATTTGGATGACCAATTTCAGAGTATTTCTAACAAATTAATTTTGGTTAAAAACTTAACATTGAGAAAATTTATACAACACTAGTATTTACAAGCATGACCAAAAAAAGTGTGACATTTCAATCTAAAGCGATGTAAACTTTCCTAAATTTTTAGTAAAAATCTTAAAATTCAAAGTGGTGTCTGAACCAGCTGCATTCAACTGCGCTCAAAGTCATCACCTACAACTGTTGCCAGTTTAGAGTTTCTCAAAACGAAAAGCGCATAAATATTACTCAAAAAAAACTGTTATTGTAAAGTATGTATGTATGTATATACAAGTATATCGCTTATGTAGAATAGTTTATGCTCATGGAAAAGAGGGGAGAAAACTCATAAAAGTGTCAGGCTAATAATTCACTCAGCAGGCCACCACAGAAATGATTGCATAAAATGCAATAAAGTTGCAATTTTATTTTGCAAATGACACAATGAGAACGCAACTGGCAACACGTTGCCAGCAATAAACGTGAGCACTTGACAGCGCCAACAGTTGGCGGTGAAGATGAAATGCATGCTCGGTGTATAAATTGCCGTTAAAATAATGGTGACAATGCAATTCTAAATTCAATTAACAGTTGTCGAGACAGAGAGAGATAGAGACAAAAAGACGTTTATAGAAAGTATGTATGTATGTATGCATAAAAGTATAATGTATACGACAATTTGCTCCTTTTTCCATTTGGTGAAATTGGACTTGAATCTTTCTCTGTTGAGTTGAGGGAGTTACTTGGCAACATCGACAACATTTATTATATTATATGACTACAATCGTCACCAAAAATTCAAAATAGCGTAACATCACTTTTCATAAGTTTACAGGCGAGGGAATTTTCTTTGGTTTTATTAAAAGTTCTGTTTATGTATAGGGTTCGCCCCTGATAGCCGCCAGAGAGTGAAAAGTTTGTTTAGTCAATACGATTGGAAGACTGTTTTCACTGTGAGGCATAACTAATTCGTCGGATTATTTTGATATAGTGGATCATGCTTAGTGACTAGCAAAAAAAAAAAAAAACAAATATCGTAATGAAAGCCACAAAGAAAATTTCAGAAAATAGTAAAAATATAGGAAGTACACTCTTATATCGACTCTAGCCTCTCTGAGTAAATTTGATGGCTTGGAAACCAATTTACAGAATTATATTACCCAATTGATCCAACAAATTTTGTATAAAAAAAATTAGTAAGATAAGATATTTTTTTACAATGTAGTATAAATTATTATTCTTTGATCAATGCTTCAGAAAAAACAGAAAATCTATCGGCCTGCTAAGTAACCGTCATTCACTTAAGTTTAAAATTAGGCTTTAGTTTCTTTTTTGGTACAAAACTTGTTGAAACTTTATTTCTCTAATAATAATTAATAGATCTTATATATTGCGAATGAAATATGCATATTCTTCGCTAATAATCAATCGCCGTTTGCATTCCCTTCTCCGATGTATAGAGCCTAGCAACAAGAACGACGTGACCTTAAAATTAAATAAAACACTCAAATCGGCTCAAGATGGGTTAGGTGCTTTTGTTATGCAGTTTAAGCCATTTACTATTAGAACAAAATGTCGGCCTAACGGCCAATATGACTTAGTTTTCATATCTTCAACGGTTTGCGCCAATTTCCTACGACCCGTTGTAGCATTTCAGCTATGGTGAACTGATAGTTTTCTTCGAGCACTTCGAATGTTGCTGGTTGTCTGGCGTAAAGCTTTGATTTAACATAATCAAAAGGCGTTAAATCGCATCATCTTGGTGGCCATTTGACTCAGTCATTTGTCGTCAAACCTTGCCCTTTATTTTGTTCAAGTTTAGACGTGAAACATGAGGCGGCATACTGTTTATAGGAAATAGAGATCATCTCTGTCGTTTAAATTTTTAATTCCAAGAAAAAAGTCGGCTAAAATTGTGTTCTAACGATAGTAATTGATGGTAACAGCATTTCTAGCCTGATGATGCCGTCATATTCCAATCAGCCTCATGCGGCCAACTTTTAAGGATGCAGTGGCGTTTTCTGAGCCACATGAGGATTAGACTCATCACAATGGCAACAATTTTGTTGGTTGGCATAGCCATTAAATGACATGATGAAATGACAAGCCTTAATGAACATACTGACAATACTTGACACAAATTCCTAGGCAAACATACGCGCCACCAGCTGTCAATTAAGTCATATATTACATACTTGAAAACAGTTCAAACTACTTTGACGAAACTTCAAAAAAGTCTTTCAATATGTTCAGATAAGAAATTTGTGAAGAGTAAGTCATGAGCATTGTTGATATTTATATATAAAAATTACGTGTCACGTTGTGGACTCCTAAACTACTGAACTGATTTTAGTAAAAGATAACACACTGTGTCCAGTTCGAGCCAACTTAGGAGACAGGATAGTATAAACAATTCATAAATAAAGATGTAGTGGAAGCTCTATGGACGCCCTATTAAGCGGACATCTGCATTAACCATGCGCATGGTTGATGTTTGTTAAGTACAATCTATTAAACGGAGAGAAAGGCAGCCTTAAATTCGTTATTTTTCAAATGAACATACGATAACCAAATTAAATCTCAAATACTATCTCTTGGATTTTGATTCTTATACCGAGAAACACATTTTCGGCTTTATTTGTAAATAAAAATGTCACTGTATTGAATAGTTTATTGTAAGAATAACAGAATAAAATCTATACCACAGCAACGCGTGGATCTGGCCAGTAGAAATATAAATATAGTACAGATATAAAATCGTAAGTCTGAGCATTCTGCAACAATAAAATCTCACTCTTCAAGGGCCTAATCCTGAGCAATCTGTTGCTGAGTGAAATATACTCTAAATTGTCTTAAGAAACTCTGGCGTGTTCGTTCCGTTTATGAAAATATTATTGAAGCTACGGGGTGTTTTCAGACTAGACTTTGTTGGAACTAGGGATAAAGCCGAAGTAATGATTTAAACATGATCATACTTTTTCCTCCATAATTTTCCATATAACCAAGTACCAAAAATAATCACTAGTTTTGCGAAAATGTTCAAAGGAACCATTTTGGGAGTTTATATTTGGCTCATATATTTTTATTAGGTTTGCCACGATGTTTGTAACACACAGAAGAAATGTCGGAGACTCTATAAAATATATGTATACATGTTCAAATGATTAGCGTGACGACGTGAGTCGGTTTAGCCAGGTCTGTCTGTATACATACGCGTACTGGTCCTTCAGATTTTGAGATATAATTCGAAAATTTAAAAAACCTTGTTCCCTCCCGAAGAAGCTACTCATTTAACGGACTACTACAGCATATAGCTGCCATACAAATTCAACAATCGGATAATTTTATATGGCGAAATATCTTCACAAAATTTGGCATGCAATACTCTTTAAGGCAAAAATGCAATCTCAGAATAAATTGATTAGATAGGATACATATAGCTTACAATATGGTAAAGCTGTCGTACGAAAGGAACATCGAAATCAAGCTTTTGTAACGAATTCTTTGTATTTGTGAGAGATGCTATAGCTTTGGGGCAACCAAAGTTAACGTTTGTCATTATAGGTAATAAAATATCTGTATCAAAAGTTATATTCGATACATCGCGCTGTGACCAAAATGTATCTTATAACCATGTCTTTTATACATTTCGACTCACAGTAATCACATGAAATGAAATATTAGAATTTAACAGGTGCCTGTAATATGTTTTTGGTATCGAAATATCACTCAATTCCTTTTCAAACAGTTCTTATATATTGACCATGCATTTACGAAGTCATATCAGTTCTACAGAGTAATAATTTAACTCTTTAAATACAATATCTCACGAACTTATGTTCATGTCCAACGCTCATATAGAATTTGACCTTGGGTTCAATCCAAATAGATTTTTCATTAAATTTTTCAAAAATCTTTAACATTTTCTTTAAACTTAAAAATATAGCATTCTGATCTACATAAAATAAATAAAAACATCGAAATTTGCCACGAATTAATTTAGAAACTTGAGAAATCCCTACCTAAGCAAATCAGGAGCACACAGCACGTATTTTGTAAAGCATAAGCTCCTCACTTAAGCGTACTCATTTCGGGCTGTGGAAATCTCAGCAGTTGTCTCAAACTTATCAACGCTCCAATTTGCGGCAATTCCCGCAGGTGAATTGGTGCTGATTAAGTCGCACCAAAGCGAGAAGGCGGCCACCAAAACGCCAGCGAGTAAATGAACCGGCACAGAGGCGTGGCGGTGCAAGACGTAACGCATGACAATAAAAAATAGGCGGCATTAAAAGGAAACAGAATGCTCGCTGGACTCAAGGTCCATTGCTTCAGCATCCGAAATATAATCAATGCACGCAGACAAATTGGCAGCGTACGCTTTGGCCGCAAATTTCTCTCCGCTGAATTTGTTTTATTTGCTCGGCAAAGTTTTTGCTGAAAGCTATTTTTGCGCAATTTATATTTTTTGATGGTGTTGTTGTGATTTTTGGTTCACATTAACACCAATTTTGTTTTAAGCTTTATGCAGCGCTTTTCCTCCCCGCTGCTACTTGCTTCGCCTATCAATTAGAATTTGCCCTTTGGCATTACACACTTTAGTTGTACAACAACACACACACACATACACACTGACATTTTCCTGCTTTCGTAAGTTTTTGCGTATTTTTCTCGATTTGTCGTTCTTTTTTTCCGAGCTAAACTGCACTGAGGCAGCGCAAAGCTTTGACCACACACAAATGCGCAATTAAGGGGTCAGCGGGGAAGAGTTGAGAGCAACATGCCTTATTGTGTTGCGGTCTTGCTCTCAGCTACTTAAGTGAGTGAGTAAATGTTTTAGTCGCAGTCTAATTTGCGCTCGTGTTCTCGTGTTGTGCAAGTAATTGCATTTTTGCACATTTTCACTTTGAGCAAAAATCATTTGAAAGGATTTTCTTGCTCCTAATGAAAGTTTTGTTTAGTTCGTTAGTTTGATGCTTAAAAAATCGCATAACCAGATTGTGAAATGTTGTTTCGGTAATTGCTTTTGCCATTTGTAATCTATGGTGCGAAAAGTGTAAGAACCGAAAATGCTTTCAGTAATTTGTTGTGGTTAACAAAAATGTAGAAATTTTTACGAAGTTTTTGGATTATACATTTTAAAGCAAACGCAAACAAATACTACTACACATGATGTTCTAGTACAAACATATTTTACTTTGTTTATATTTATATATTATAGCAAGAAGTATATACATGCATGTCACATGAACTGCGATGTGTCTCATGGAGACTTTTGGGCACATAAAATTTCAAAATTTGAACTATTTAGATTATTAAGTCTACGTAACAGTACCCCATATAAGACTTTCCTTTCCCCACTTGAGAACAACCTAATCCGAAATCTAATAAAAATATATTTGAGCAAAATAAAAAAAACGTTGGATCTTGGTTACACTATCTGAATTGACCCGCATTTGTACATCTCTTATGGATACACACATATATATTTTGGTTAATATTTAAGATATGAAGCTGTCAATTCTAGACTCAGAGCAAAGAAAGTGAACATTATGAAAAAATTTAGAGTATAGATGGTATAAGAAATGCCGGACAATGAATCAGCACTGTAAAAAATTCTCTGATGGCACTGAGAGGCCTATCAGTTGAGAATTAAACGAATGTATGGAAAATTTGATTAATGCAATAGTTGGTATACTTGTATTGGCACAGGAGCCTATTTTGAAGGCAATAAATAGATTTTGTAGGCTAAAAAGTTAAATTTATGAAAAATATGACAATAATAATATTTTATCGCAAAGATATTTAGCTCTGTGGGTAATGGTGATTGAGCAGACACCGACCGATACCGACCTCCATTTCAACTGAGAAAGAAGCTTCAAAGTAAATATAGAAAAAGGTGGACGGCGTAAAGGTATGTTAGCTATGCGCAACACCCTAAACATCTATACTGATGTCTCGATAATGTACGATGGAGTTAGTGAGGAAATATACTGTCCAGAGTTAGACATAAGGTAACCTTTTAAGTTGCGGGACCACTGCAGTATGTTTCAAGCTGAGCTCTTTGTTAATGCGAAAGCGACGGAGCTGGCCTTATGCACCTGCAGACTGATACATCGTAAACATCTACGCAGACACAGCAATCAAGGCTGTAACATCGTATCGCATATCGACCAGAAGTGTCTTGGGAAGCAGGGCAGCAGTGGAAAGTGTTGCCAGAAGTAAGCAACTCCACTTCTACTGGATGCCAGGACATAAAGGCATCGAAGGCAATGAAATAGGGGACGAGATAGCCAAGAATGGTGTACGGCTAACATCCAAAAACGTGATTAACATTGGGAAACCCATATATTGTCTATACGACGATCTGAACAGAAGCATGATAAAGAAAATCAAAACCCGATGGAACGATTATAAACAATTATTATTATGTACTGGAACTTTCTTTTAGGTAACTTCCAAGTTGGAAACAAGTCTATAAACTTTGGTTAGCTATTTCAAATATAAAATAAGGGTCTATATCGACTTGTGACTTTCAAAAAGCCTTACTATGTATTAAATGTAATGTATATTTCAGAATATTCTTCGAGAATTTGAAACTGATCAGGAAAATAGATCTGATTTAGAAATAGGAGAGAAAAATCCCAAATAATTGTAACGATCACGTTGAAATTTTCAAAAGACCTTCTTAATTGTATTTGTAAAGGAATGATAAAGGGATAACGAGTTTTGATAATAATTTCGAATATTTATATAACTGTCCGGAAGCTGTCCTTTTGTACGACTTTGATGTGTTCTTCGATCATTGTCTGTATTCGTCTTTAGTAATAATATTTTTTTTTTGCTTTTTTGGCCTGAGTTAATTAAAAAATAATAATTTGAGTAAATTTTAAAAGAAAAATCTTTCTATATTACAATATGCTGGAACTACTGGTTTCCTAATTCAATATGATTAGCTTATGGGATATGGCCGCAGTAAAATTTGCAAACAATTTATTTAATTTTGTTGCTTAAATTGTGCTTCATAGTCATAAAAATAATCAAAATTTTTCAATTGGCGACACAAATAACTTTTATCTCCAATATTAGATTTTACTTAAAAAATCCAAGAATAATTTGCCTAGAAGATCAAAGACACATTTCACTATAATAAACATAATCAACAAAATTAACCGAAAGCAAATTTTTCATTAGCTTAGAGCTCAAATTTGACAAATATTTCATTAGTTCTGTGAATAAACGATTATATCACGAAAAAAATAAACCGATTTTCCCAAAAAAAATTTTACGTAAATATGACCAAAACTTATTTCTTTCGATATTTTTGAGATATCTTTGCAGCATATCTTGTGTTAAATTAGTATCACCCCCAAAAATAGTATATGAATCGTTTCTGCCTTCATTACGGTGGTGGTTTAGTATGATGACGAGATTTATCATATTGTCGAAGTCGATGCGTTTTACTATAAGGCCTAAGGCATGTTCACCTAATATTCTACAAATTTTGTGACTACCAAGTAATGCTAATTTATAGTGCAATCGACGGAAACAAAGCCCTATGGAAGTAAAGTTTTATCTATTCAACCAAACCAACACAAAAATACTCATGTTTCTCAATTATGGAGCTCTAGATGAAAGGCATAATCCGTACACCTTATTTCGACGTGAGGCTTGCTTTCTAATTGGAAATGACAAATGTTCTATTTTGACAAAGGTTCTACTCTCAAAGCAATATGATTTCGTGTTTAGAGTGAAGTTATTTCTCTCAAAAAGGTCTTATATTGAAAGATAATTTTAATTATACATGCGTGTATTTCATGTAAATTAAAAGTAAAGTAATAAATTTAAAAATGTGTGTTAAGAATTCCTATCTTTTGCCTCTTATGGTAGAAAGCAGTTGTCTGAACTTTTCATTCATACAAATGCCTTGGTCGTTGCTCATACGACATGGTGTACTAAATGAATACTCAGCCAATTGCAGTATAATTTTTATAAGAAACGTTTTTTGGCATAAATCAATAAGAACTTGTTTGTAGAGCACAATTATTTTATTACCTCTGCTTTTTTTCAAAGCTGCAGGTATATAAAAAAAAAATTGCAATTTTTATAAGGCAAGAAAAAACTAAAATTATTCAGGCTTTGTTTAAATTGGAAAAAGTGCTTGATTGCGTTGGATCATACTTTTTTGTGGCATAAACGCAAATTTTAGGGTGGGAAAATCAACTCTGAAAATAATTGACGACCTCAATTATATATTCAAGAAGTAGAGCTTATGACGCCAACTATAGTTTTTAAGGCATTTTATTGAAAATTTTAGTACGGATTGAAACAAAATCGTTTTTTGTGGCCGTATTAAGCTTGTTCTACAGAATATATGAGTAGGAAGAGTAAGAGAGTACCCTGAGAGGCAGACGACATGAAAAGTTCTATACACGCATATAAGAGACTATTTGTTTTTTTTTACTATCCCCACTGAAATCTGTATATTTATATTAAAATTAACGCGAAATTCCTACGGCTGTATATTTGAATATATGTATATGTAACACACCACAGAAATTACAGAACATTTTTTTTTAGAAAATTTACATATATTTTCTCAACAACAACAAACCATAGCTGCAGGCGCAAATATAAACTAGACACGACTTGTAAAACAAACTCACGTAAATTATAGCAGTACATGTGTTTATACATATTTCACTTTGTAAGAGCCTACGCAGTCACCCGTAAAAAGTTGCGCATACGCCGTGTCGCATGCAGATAAAAACTTAAACAACGAGCGCGCAGCAGACTATCAACATTTAGAAATCTTGTCACGTGCTCCACTTTTCGGCGTTGATAGAAATTATTTTTCATTACTTTTTTTCATTTCTGCCGTGTTTGTCGAGTTTTTTTAGGGCGAACCCCCAAAAAGCGCAAAATGTGTATAGTATTGTATAAAATAAAATACTAATTTACTTGTAATGCGTGTGTTTTTGCGATTTTCGCTGCTTTGCATATTTATATGCCACCGCTGGCGCTCGTATTTACGCTCGATAAGTTGGTCAACAGCGGGTCAGCTGAAATGTGGCGACTTAGCATGCGAGACACATTAACATTGTGGTTGTTTTTGTTGGCTTTTGGCGTTTTGTTGCTACATTTCAGCGCGCGTCAGCTTCGCATGTTGACTAAGTGCACTTTTATGCTTTTTATGCGAACACACAGCTACACACACACACAAATAGGCAAGCACAAATATTTGCATGCTAAATCTCCTGTGCGTGCGCTTGTTTGCTTGTGAAAATTTTATCTATTGGCTTTTTATGTAAATTTTCTGTGTTGTGCCGTTATGCGAAGCGGATAAAGCTTTTTAGCTCGACTGCACAGCAATTTCTCTGCGCATTTGTATTGTTGTTGAGCGTTTTTTTCCCCCTTTTGCTTTGCGCTGGTAATTTTATTTTATTTTTATTTTTGTGATTTTAATCTTTATACCCTGAACAGAGTGTGGTAAGTTTGTTATGATGCTTGTGATGGCTAGATATATATATATGCACATATATAAATGATCAGTATAAAAAACTGAGTCTATATCTGCCTGTTTGCTCGTCGGTATGTATGCGTTCCTCAGTTTTTGAGGTATCGCGCTGAAATTTTTCAGACATCGTTTTTTTTATAAGAAGATGCTAATTAGTTGAAATTGCCGATATCGTATATCTATAGCATATACTTGCCGTATAAACTGATCGTTCGGAATCAAATGCTTGTATGGAAAACTTTTTTATTTGAAGAAATATCTTCACAAAATTAGGTAGAGATTATTGCCTAAGATTTATATGCAATCTGCAAAGAAATTGTTCAATCGGATCACTTTAGCATATAGCTGCCATATAAACTGAACGATTGGAACCAGGTGCTTGTATGGAAAACTTTTTCATTTGAGGAGATATCTTCACAAAATTAGGTAGAGATTATTGCCTAAGATTTATATGCAATCTGCAAAGAAATTGTTCAGATCGAACCACTACAGCATACAGCTGCCATACAAACTAGACGATCGGAATCAAGTGTTTGTATAGAAAACTTTTTTATTTGTCGAAATATCTTCACGAAACTCAGCAAAAATTATTAACACAGACAGTACTATAATATCTCAAGAAATTGTTTAAATCGGTTGACTATAGCATATAGCTGCCATACAAATGGACCTAACAAAATAAACACTTTGTATGGAAAACTTTTTTATTTATCAAAATATCTTCATGAAATTTAGCACGAATTATTGCTCTAGACAGTGCTACCATATTTTAACAAATTATTTAGATCGGATCACTATAGCATATGTCTGTCATACAAACTGAATTATAAAAATAAACACCTTATATGGAAAACTTTTTAACTTGTCAAGATATCTTCACCAAATTCAGCATAATTTATTAACCAACATATTTCTACAATACTTGAGCAAATTATTCAAATCGGTTCACCATAGCATATAGCTGCCATACCATCTAACCGCTTAAAATCATAGTAAAGATCTTCTGCTACAACTTTGCTATAAAAAATGCACCTCTGACGGGTATTATGGCTTTAGCTATACACTTAACGTGCTTACTTGTTATTTTTGTTGTTTTTTTTCATTTTGCTTTCATTCATTTTCATGCTGCTATCGATTTTGTGCGGCAGAGTGCAATTTGCGCTCACTGTTGCTCTTGCTGTTTGCCATTGTTATCGCCGTTGTAAGCTGGCGAGTACACAGTTGAGTTGTTTTTGCTTTAGCTGCCATTGCATTCTGCCAGCGCTTTTCCATGAGTTAAATTAAAATTCATTGCAGCCTTTTTTATGACGTTGATTTTCGCAAATTTTATAACTTTTCTATAGTTTTTGTTTTCAATTAAGTACGCCGCTGCATTTGGTCCACCATACACACACACACACACAAGCACTAGCAGTAATATGAAGGTTATTCTGCCCTAACGGTATTACATGCTTTCTCCCTTTAATTTTCAAGTTTGAAGTTTGTAATGCGTTGTCTTCGCGTTGCTTTGTTGTTGTTTTATATTCAGATTGTTGTTGTTTCATATTAAGTTTGTTGTTGTTGTATATTCACTTAGTTGTTGCTTTCTATTAAGTTTGTTGTTGTTTTATATCAGTTGGTACTTGCTTCATATTAAACTTATTGTTTGAGCTTAAGTGTATGACTCTTCAGGGTACTAGTCTTCTAATCGATTATTCCCGTTATGCATATTAAGTAGAAATTTAGTTTCGAGGGCATAAAGATTGCTGGTGAAACTTTGCCTTTATTCAGCGTTTTTAGCAGATAATGAATTTTAGGGTTTAAAGGAGCGAATTAGCGTTGCTTCTTCAGTTGCTTTGTTTAAACATGTTCCTGCTGCTTGAAGATTTAATAACTTAAGGACAAAGCCTGGAAACTCTTTCAGATCAAAATTAAAATTTATTGAAAAGGAGGAACAACGCATGCTATACAGAAGGGATTGGAACGGAAATTGTAATTAAATTCCCCGCGTAAATAATATTTCAAAAAATATATTTTAATAAGTTGGTAGGACTGCCCTTAATTACTATCCGAAATATGAACGCAATCTGTCAACCAGTTTTTTAGAGCAGCTGCTTGGAATGGATAAAAATATTCAACAACGAATTTGTCTAAAATATTGAATTTCTAACCAAATTTCGTGGGCGGAATCGTTGAGAATGTTGGAAAAAGGCTTATGACGATTCAGTTTTATAAGAAATACAAGTGTTCGAGTGGTATAAAGCCTTTAAAGACGGTGGAAAATCGTTTGAGACTTGCCTCGTTCTGGACGATCTTCGACTGATGAAAATACTAAAAAAAGTGGCGGATATGGTGCTTGAAGTTCGTCAAGCAAGTGTTAGAGTGGTGGCAAGAGAGCTCGACATCTCTCGCGAGTCCGTTCGAAAGATTTTGGAGGATATTTTGAGTATGAAATGCGTTCTTATTCGACTCCTGCCGTTAAAGCTAAATTTTTTTCAAAAAAAGTACCGTAAACAAATCTTCTAGACTTGCTTGATCATGTGAGTTCTAAAGCCATATTCATGGAGAGCATTAGAACTGGCGATGAGACATGGTTTTTTGAGGATGACATGTCAACAATCATTAGAATAAAGAGATAAAATGAATCGAAATCGAAAAGCAAGCCAAAGTCGCTCAAAAGCACAGTGATGCTCATAGGTTCTTTTAATATTCGTAGTTTGGTGCATCATCAATTCTTTCCGGAGGTAAAGACGGTCAGTTAGGATTGACCATATTGAGACGTTTGTGTGAGAACATCAGACGAAATCGGCCAAAACTTTGGAAGAAAAACTTATAGATAGTAGAAAATTCACAAAACGCAACTGAGGAAATACTTTGACTTATACTGATTTCTATGAGAAATAATAAATAAATAATAAAGATGGTAAATAATGTATTCAGTCTAAAACTTCATTCGTGGCAAGAGTTGATGTAACTTGATTGTAATTAAATTGCTCCAATTTGTATTGGAAATGTGTCCGGATATGTGTTGGGAAGCTACCTTGGACACCAAGAAAAGTTTGAAGATGAAAAAATAAAGGCTTAACTGGATGAAAATGCTCGCCAAACACAAAAAAAGGTTGCAGAAACTTTGGGACTCAACTTCTTTTCTCGTTTTCGCACAGTCAAAAGCAAGGTAGCTGGGTGGCATATGAGTTCAAACAGAGATGCTGCTTGAACGCTACAAAAAAAAGTCGTTTTGGCAATAAATTGTAAAATCGATGCTAAACACAAGAAATCATATGCGAAACCTAGCCAAATCGATGACGAAGCCGAACATCCATAACAAAGGTTTGATGCAGCCACTAATAAGAAACGCTTGACACAGCGATTCATCAAATTTAAGAGCAATTGTCAAAAAACGCGCGCAAAAAATTTTTGACAAGACAAAGGTCTGCATCTTATTGCAAAATCGCTTAGGATTGATTACAAAAAAAGAAAACAGCGGCTGTCAAGTTTTTCTCCATCCGCCTTAAAGACCAGAACTTGATTCTTCAGACTGCCTCTTGTATCGGTCGATGATATATGAATATATCAATATATCAGTAGATGTAGAACGCCCTCACTGGAGTACGGTTCATATCAGAAAGTGCCATCGAAAATTGGCTTCATTAGATACATTCTTGAGCGCTCAGCTGAGGTTGTTCTTTTGTGATGGGATCCACAACTTGCCAAAATGGTTGGGAAAATATTATAGATGGGGAATATGGCTATGTTATTTTCTTAAAAATTTTTTCAAATTTTGAAAAAAAAACTCACAAATACAATTTTAGATCCAATAGTTATTCAAGACCACCACGGATAATAAGTGGTTTACACGATAGTCGTTTAACTCATAAGAACAACATCCTAGTAAGAAACCCCGCATATTCTCGCGCTCACTTTGCTTAGCTTCTTTACTTATTTAAAAGTTGGTTATAAAAATTTCATCTAACAAAGTGGCAACGCCATTTAATCCCTGACACCATTAAAGTGGAGGAAAAACGTAAATATAAAACCGCAAAGGCAATAAAGCAGACAAGCAGCTAACCGAGCGAGCACTCCAGCAAGAACAAAGCGCGACGGCAAATACACAGGCAACGGGCAAGTAAAGGATGAAAGCGAGTATAAGTCAAATTGGCGGTGTATGAGAGGAGGCACAGTGAGTAAAACTACCGCAGTATAAAAGCGCATGGCGACCACAATGGCCGCACAAACACACACACACATAAGTTTAGTAAGCAGTTGTATGACGTATTCGCTAAGCAATTGCTATATTTCGCGGCATACTTGCAGGCGCTGAACACAATGGACGCTTGAGTGACGTTTGTGCGCGGCACTACATACATTTATGGCTAAATTTAGACAAACACGTTAACTAACTAACTAACGGACTAACTAGCGAAGCGCGTGTGCCGAGCGAGTGCCGAGCGCACGATAGACGGACCAAGCCACGCTACAATTGCGCTCGCCAAGTCCCCACCTGCCAGCTAAATTTTCACGTACTTCGCTTGAAACGCAAGACGGGTCACGTATTGTGACGCCTGGTGAGCTACTATTAAATTCACATATAATATTTGTGTTTACAAGCAGCTGTGTGCATGTATGTGTGTGGTTTGCTTGTGTACGTGGGATTAGAAGTGTTCGTGTTTTACGGCCACAAGTGGAATTTATTTCAACTTTTAGTTATTATATGAAATTTGTCAAAAAGGATTTGACATAGTTTGCGCCAGCGCTGGGCAAGTGTGGCGACGCCAGGCAGGGTGCGAGAAGGCAGCGTTGGCAGAATACTTGCATGGCTAAGAAAATATGCTCGTTCATAATTTATATATGTGTACATTTATAATGTTAAGCACAACCGAGAGTACTTTATGCCAAGTGAGATAAGATACATATATATATACATATATACATATATACATACATATATATACATACATACATACATGTCCCTTCAATCATGTTATGTTCACTGTGTGTCTGTAGTGGCAGCTCTTCACAAACCGCCGCGTGTTTGTGGCAAAGTTTTTCTTCAACTTTTCCTCGTGGTGTCAGTAGTTTTTGGGTGGGAGAAAATAAATATTTATTGGCCTATTATTGGCACTTACCACACTGTTGTGAAACACTCGTTATTGTTGTTGCCGCTGTAGTGGTCGTGTAAGTTAAAGTGAAAGTAATAATGAAAGTAAATCAAAGTGTAAGTTGCACTAAGGAAATGTTTGTGCTTCGGCGACACTTTTATATGCTATATTCTATTCTATATTGGAAAGCGTGCTTGTATGAGTGCTTGTCAGCTAAATGGGAGGGTTTTAGTGTGGCTTCTAACTTAATAGACTACGGCTTTAGATGGATTGTCGCTTGTGGCAGATTTAACTTCGATAAATCACAAACTTAGCGTACGAGGAAGTTGCGTATACTTTTTGACAGATTGAGTCGCTTTCTTTTTATGTATTCATAAATCAAATTTGTAAGAAGACCGTTAGACAAGTGCAGAGGTCTTTGAAAATGTTAAAAGAGGAAGAAATTCATAGTAGATTGAAATCCAGTTGAAAGTGAAGAAAAAATATCAAACAACAAGGGAAAAATATTTTGCGGACGATTTTAGGTCATGACAAAAGCAGGAGAGGGTGGCTGTATTTTTAGGTGTTTTTCGGCAAAACTACATGTATTAAAGATGATAGTTATATGGTAAAGTAATAGGTAAAGAAAAGATCTATAACTTTTGTATATAGACTGATTTCATATAACATCAAAATTCATATGAAAAATTCAAATAACCGATTTTTTAGGTTTTTCATTTGTATTTTGTATAAACAATTGTTTTCTATCACGAAGTTTGGTGTAAACTTACGTTAACGTTTGCAAAACCGGACGTAACTAAGGTCAAACCAGCGGTCAAGCGACAAAGGTCTTATGAGGGAAAAGCCTCCCCTAGAAAAAGACTGCGAACGGAGGTTGGCCCACCTTTGGCAAAATCGCTAACAACGTTGACTCAATAGAGCTAGGCGTGTTCGACCGCAGTAGGATGGTGAGAACCAGAGATCTGCAACGGATACACAATTTCCGTGCACACTCGAACACTTACCCGAAACCGGCTTGTATTGCTTTCTTTGAACGAGCAGAAGGATTGCTTGTTAGCGACTGTGCGCAGACGAACGTGTTGATCACAACACTCGAGTGTCGTTCATACGTGTTTGTTTGGGTTCGGGTGTTTTGCGGATCAATATATTCGAGTGTCCGAGTTTAGGCTCGAGTGTGCAAAGCATTTTTTGTTTATGTGTAATCGTCAGTACAGTTGATTAATTTGCTTTGTGAGTGTTAAGAATGTTATATGATACGTATTACATGATATTTATTGAAAATAATGGCCGAAAAAAGAAGATTTTATTGGTTGCAAAATTGCGAATGGCAGTTACAGCTTGTCTGGTCTTATGTTATGGTTATGCAAATATATTTTTAATTTTAAAATGCGTCATTCCTTTGATACATGCATACATATAGTTTAAATGCTGTATGTCAATAATATTGACTGTTAAAGTGTATACAACATTAATAATTTCTCATATTTTTGCTCAGAAAAATTTGATACATTTCTTCTACACCCGTGTTCTGTCCGAGTATCTGTGGCAATAGTTGAACACATTTCGGGTTAGCTGCGGGTGTCGAGTGTGGACACTCGCTTGTGATCGTTTTGAAGAGAGTATGATCAAACAGACTCGAACACTCAGAAAGCAGCTGCCGGGTGTGCCACTCGATCGAACCCATTGCTGCCGAGTGTGGTGCTCGCTCGTGCTCGATTTTTAATGAGGGTGATCGAACAGGTTCGAACATACCCAATGCAGCTCTCTGGTGAGAACCGAGCAATAATCGTGACAAGCGCTAATCCTGCTAAATGCGGAGTTCGTCGGTCCTATCAATAAAACCTAAGGAGTATTAAATAATGGGATCGAAATGGCGGTGTTTAGGATACTCCCAACAGATGCCAAAGCTCATGGGGCTCAAGCTTCCAATGCGGCGGATATAACAGGTGGAGATGATCAAACGACCATGGAGAACCATCCTAGTTTTTTGGACATAGCAAGTTCTAAGGGCGGTTCATCAACTGGCAACAGCAACCTTACTCTCGAACAGCTTTTTGAGGAAGTGCGGGTCAAGCACGATGTAGGATCTTTGAAAGATGAGATTTTTCCAGATTAACCTCAAGACGAAGCCGATAGCAATCTGGGGAAGCACGGATACTAATAACAGAGGTGCTCACCTATTTGATTTCATTGTTAGCGAAAATATTCATTAGTAAAAGTGGAAGCTCCCTATATTCATGGCTGCAGGTAAGGAGGAAGTTCTTGACCTCACTATGACCACAAACCGAATTACTCCAGTTTTTTTTAGCAGAAGTCATTGCACACAGTATTCATTCACAGAAAAGGTCAGAATTTCCGTAGCAGTGGAGGGCCTTTTTAAATGACATTGGAGATCGCATGTAAATAGAAAATTTAAATTATTTTTTTTCAGAAATTTACAATAATTAATGCAGTAGTTTTTGTCTTTACTCATTAGAAATTACCTTTTCTAGACATTCGTGCTAGTTTTGCCAATAAGAATGTCTGCTGGCACCGGATATTTAGTTTCAGTTCTTAACTAATATTTTCACTTAAGTATCTTTCGTATCTTTTTATGAAGTTACAAATTTTGAGCGTAAGTACATCATGCTCTTTTTAAAGAGTTTAATTATTAGGCAGTTATACTCCTATTAATATAGTTTTAAAAACCTTTCTTCATCCATCAATGTCACAGATAACACAATCTACTTGGCTGGAATGGACATGATTGTTTTTTTGTCCAAGGACTATCAACTCAACGGTATTGATGAAAAAGTCATTAGACGATATATCATGTAAGCACTGTTTCGTTTACATTGAGGCTGAACATGGCACGAAAGATAAAGATATGAAACCTACTAAATACGGTTGGACACAAGCAAAAAGAAGCTCAATGTATGGGCGATAGGCGGGTTAACGCAGAAAAACCTTATAAACCGAATTTCCGTCTGAGATTCTCTGCTGATTTGCCATAAAATCGATCCATTTCAAGAAGCGTAGGTATGTTTACTGGTTATAAAAAGTGGGTCACTTACGACAATGCCAAGCAAAAAAAAACGGGGTCGAATAGCGGTGAGTCGGGCCGAACGGTGACCAAGCGAGGGTTGACGTTTAAGAAGGTTTTGCTTTGTTTTGGTGGGATTGGCAGGAACTCTTGTACTACAAGCTACACCACTACGGGCAAGCTCTTATTTTGAACATGTATTGAACTTTTTGAAGAAAACAATCAAACAAATTTGACCAATAAAAAAGGATGTTTATTCCTTTAGGACAACGACAGGGCGCACACATCTTTTACAACATATAGTGCAGATTTGAAAACAAGTGTTTATTTTCTGTTCGTAGCTACGGCGATTGATTTTTCTAGTAGAAAATTTGCTTCAAAAGAAGTTTGTGAAAATCGACAATCAAGTTACTTGCCACAAAAAACGGGATTTTCATTTGAGTTGCATTTTTAAATATTTTTTTTGTGGAAAATGGTGTCACATGAATTGAATGAAAGACAAATGGACAACCGAAAAAACCTTTGTGAAATTTTGCTTCAAAACAGGAAAGAAAATCAGATTAGTATCGAATTGTCACTGGCGAGGAGAAATGGATTTATTTTTAGAATCCTTAACGAAGAAGGTCATGGGTTAATCTCACAAAAACAGATCGATTCGATAAGATGCCAATGCTCTGTATTTGGTGAAATCAGAAGGCTGTGGTATAAATATCATGAGTAGGGGTATGCGAATCCAGTTCGATTCTAGTCGAATCGAATCCTTCGAACTATTCGAATAGTTCGAGTAATTCGAATAGTTCGAATAATGCGAATATTCGGGTCGAATCTCGAATCGAATAATTCGGTTCGATTCGCGTCGAATAATTCGAAATTTCGAATATTCGCATGCCCCTAATCATGAGCTTCTAAAACCTGCTGAAAAGATAATACTAATCGCTACAGACAAAAAATGATTAGTGTGAACTATGCATTGCTCGAAAAACGACCAGAATGGTCCAGCAGACAAGACAAAGTAATTTTGTAACACAAAAAAGCACTCAAAGCAAAATCGGTTCAGGATACAATCTAAGTACAAGACTGGGAGCTGCTACCCCACCTGCTGTATTCACCAGATTTGGCAACTTCCGATTAATATTTGTTTTCACCTATGGACATATGTACATTGACTGAGCAGCAAATTGGACATAAAATTTCTTATGGGAATATGGCTGAATAAACATTCGATTTAGAATACGAGTATATTGTGGAGATATGAAAACATCCGCACCATCACCAAACTAAGCCAAGGTGTTGAGGTACCCGTGTGACTGAATGGTTAGCGAGCGGTAATATAATAGCTGATCGCGAATGGTCTTCTCTGATGCCGAGGGAGGTATGAGATATGAAACGCATTCTCCATGCGTAGCGCCTCTGCGTACGAATGTTCGACTTCTGACAGAGTCCCACGAAGTCACTCTAATTGCCTCTAGTTAGGAGACGATTTAGAGTGCTCCCGGATGTACCAGATAGTACGCCGGAGGACACAGCAAAAAAGAAAAGCTAATTCTCCACCTCTAAGGCAACTATGAGTATCAACCAAAGTACACTTGCATCTCAGGGAGAAGGCCAACGTAAGAAAAAAAAGAATCACTAAAAAAATAAGTTTTTTTTCGATATTTCAGAATTGAGTACGAGACAAAATTGTTCGAGAATAGTGTTTTCATTTCAAATGCTCTGATATTAAAGTTATATGCATATGTATGTATATACACATTCCAAAGAATATATATGTATATACAAATATCTTAAATCACAAACAAAAAAACAAAAAATAAATAAATTGCACAAGCCAGTAAACAATGACATTTGGCTTATTGCCACAGAACTATCACTTTAAACGCCCGAAAATATGCTCAGCTCGCATACAGATATACAAATGGACAGAGGCGCAAATTGTGGACGACAATAAAATCCGAATTCAAAGCGAAGGTATGCAAAGTGTTAGCAAAACTAAGAAGTAAAGTGTCGCACAGCGGCGGCGGCAGAGTCACAACATCGTTGGCGGTAAGGTGCTTTAGCTGGGTGGCAAGAGTCTCTATTTTATTCTTGGCAGCTGGACTCGTTTCTCAAGCAGTCAAGCGGTTAAACACTTCCCGGCAGACAGCTGGCAGGCCAACGAATGCATAAGTGGTGTAATTTAGTGCGACAGTTGCAGCGTTGTTGCAGCAATGGAGCGCAGCAGCGCTGCCGAGCTAATGCCACTTGCCGTTGTGGCTCGTAATTTTTGTAGGTGGCAACAGATGGGTCACAAGCTATTTGCTTTCCCATGCAACGACAATTTATACGCTTTCTTTGACTGCCACAAATAGTTGTGTGTTTAGTACATATATATGTGTGTGTGTTTGGCTTGTAGACAGGCTACGTTGTGGCATACCCGTAATGACGCTGCTTCACTCATATAAGGCGACATTTGTGGCACGTGACTTTTATGGTCATTAAACAGCACGACATTTTTGGCTGCCATCGCTATGATTTCTTTTGGAACAACTAGTATTTTCCGGTAGTTGGAATGCCAACTTTAAGAGTGGAGTACAGGGTGTTGATTTTGGATATGTTCAATTTATTGGAACTGCCAAAACTGACCGATCGACTATATTCTGAATACCTCTTTATATCAGATATCAGATTTCGCTCGGGTCTTCTATCTTACCCGATTTTGGGTTCATATTCCACCTGAGTTGAAATTAATATTTTATTTGAACAAAAATATTGTTCATAATTCCAATTCATGGAAAAAGGGGTTCAACTACGACCTATCTGATAATTATGTCTATAAGGAGGACTAAACCCACACCGTTGGTTGCTATAAAGACCTTATAATATCTTGAGCATACTTTGACTATTTGAACTCCTCATTCTATTAACCAAAAATCCCTTACCGTCTCTCTTATAAAACAATTTATATGCATTACGAAACACCCTTTATTATTTACTGTTGCTGGTTAAGCAATACAAAGCCATATCTACTTTTGTTTACCGAATACTTTCGGATTGCACGTAGCAGAGCCGTGAGCAATGAAACCCAGTGCGGCAGTTCAATTTGGCAGCCGACCAAACAGTCAACGAATACGAGTATAGCAAAAACAACTCAGAAGTAAGTAATATGCGGCAGTCAGTGTTCATAAGCGCCGCAGAAGTAATAAGTGAGCAGCAAGTGCAACGGTGGCACAGGGTTCAGTGCAAAGGGTATCGGTGGGGCAAATTTCGGCAATTCTCCACTTACGGCTATGATTTTAATTAAGTTTCAGTTGTTGTTGTTTTTTCGTTGTGTTGTTTTTGCTCGAATTTTGTGTTGTGCAAACCAAGTGCTCTAAGTGAATAAGACTGCATGAGAATGTATGGGGATAATGCAATAAATGAATAAAGAGAACTACTGAGATGGCAATAGAAAGCTTGGTGGAGAAAAGGAGATAAGGTATTGCAAGTTATTGATGTGGGTTGGTGAAGAAAAAGTCACTGTATACCGACTTTAATTGCGTAAAGGTCAGAGTTCACTTTTTTTGAAGTCTACCATTATAAGTTTAAGTTTATATTTTAAGTTTAAGTTTAAGTATAAGTATTAGTATTAGTATGAGTATAAGTATAAGTATAAGTATAAGTATAAGTATAAGTATAAGTATAAATATAAGTATAAGTATAAGTATAAGTATAAGTATAAGTATAAGTATAAGTATAAGTATAAGTATAAGTATAAGTTTAAGTTTAAGTATAAGTATTAGTATTAGTATGAGTATAAGTATAAGTATAAGTATAAGTATAAGTATAAGTATAAGTATAAATATAAGTATAAGTATAAGTATAAGTATAAGTATAAGTATAAGTATACGTTTAAGTTAAGTTTAAGTTTTAGTTTCGATGAAGAATCTTTTGGTCTTTGAACTGGCATGAAAGCATAAAAACCTTCCCTAGAATTAGCCCGGTTGCGTTTGGAAATAGCTGGATCCCTGTCTTTAACAAACTTGATTTGAAATAGTCGATCTCAGTCTGAAATCAAAAATGTTTGCTCTTCAACCTAGGTCAAGGCGTTCAGGAACAATTCTATAATCTTTGTTCTCGTCAAAGGGACTTTTTTAGTGTTGGCATCAGTAGATATTTGAGGTCGAGTCTTCCCGAATCTACTGGTGCTTGAACAAAAATATGGCGTAGTGTTAAAGGTAAGAATTTCTCGAAGTTGAAGATTCGAACAACCTTTCGAGTAAAGATCAAAAGATTTTACGATCTCGGCTAACTTTATCTAACCAATTATATGCACCCTATAAAATAGAAAATTCTTATTTGACACGGTTGAGGGCACTCAGAGCTACATCATTTCGAGTGGAATACCACAAGGCTCGGTCCTAAGCCCTCTACTATGGAACTTGATGTACCATGGGGTGCTAAGAATACACCAACCAAAAAATGTTAAAACAATCGCATATGCGTAGGACCTCATAGTGGTAGCAGTGGCTAAACATCCAGACACTAGACCTAGACAATGAGTTTTGAACGGGATGAGCAGAAAAAAGAAGTATTGCTCTTAAATATAAGGAAGCTTGAAGAAAGGGTATCACTCACCTTAGAGGAGTGCGAGATTACTTCACAGCTGCAGCTGAAGTATTTGGGAGTAATATTGAGCTCCAATGTAAAATTTAAGGAACACGTGGAATTTACTTCCGGCGAAGCAAACAAAATATATAATGCTCTATCGAGAATGATGGTCTACAGAGGTCTCGTGCGTTTCAGCCGCGATTTTTAATAGCAGAGGCAATCTGCACTAATATGGATACAAACGCTGGACACAAAATCATGTGCAAGACCAATAAAAGCAGTGCATAGGCTTTCTGCAATCCGAGTAATAAGTGCTTTCCTAATGGTATCAAGCGATGCTGCTGAGGTACTAGTCAGTATACTGCCTATTGACATCCAGGAAGACGAATTCGTGCAACTATACAAGCTATCAGAGCCGTTTACAAGGCAGAAAAAAGTAGAGACAACCAAATGCCCTACAATGTGGCAGCAGCGATGGCAAACCTCATTCAAAGGTCCACAGCCTGATCTCTGACATTCATTCGTGGATAGACAGAGAACATAGGGATCTGAATTTCCACCTAACCTAAATAGATTGGGAGTCAGTCAGGGAGAAGACAGGGAGAACATGAATTGGTAGTAGGTTAGGTTTAGCGGATCAAAGTTCCACACTTCGGCTTTTGATGCTTTTATCATTTCTTTTTTTCACAAAACTCTGCCTGCTGAGACATTATATAAGTTCAACGTATGAATATTATCAACTGAATTGAATATAAATATTTAAAATATTTATAAATTATGCTTAATTACTTTTCCTCTCGGCATGGGAACACTCGCATAAATCGCAGCCGACAAAGTTTGTCTTCGAAAATTTTGTGAGCGAATAAATTTTCAAACTTCTGCTACTTATTCATTACAGCAACTAAAATTAATGAAGGCATAATTCTTCACGCTCAAGCACGTAAGCTGACAAACGCATACACATATGCACACATGTATGTATAAGTGAGCAAAGTCAATAGCAAATAGTTAGTGGGCGGGCGCACATTTATGGATGCAACGGCTGCCGTTTGGATATGCATGAATGCAGTTTACAGACTGCGCTGGCAGGCAGGCCTACAACGGAAGCGGATATTGTGTGCATTTTGAGTGCACAAGCGCTTCCTACAAACACACACATGCACACAAAAGCTATGTAGACATATTGAAGTAGATCAAGCAGCAAAGAAAATAAACAGACACACATCTACACATACATGTGTAGATATAGCAAGGCAATTCATATCACATTTTTTGCACAAGCAAACAGACCGCAAACTTCTTGTGAAACTCTCAAGCAGCAACACTCTCCAACAATCAGCGGTTTCCTTTTGCTGTCGGCCTGCGTTCGCACACTCATACTTGCACAGTTTTGTATGTGTGCATACTTACATACATTATATATTATATATTAAATGCACGTATTTGTATATTTATGTGCAACCACTAGCTCAAACTTCTGCTTTGCTGTCTCGCGTGCCTTCAAATTATCCGAAAACACTATGGTTGCGGTGTGGTTTACTGTTTGTTGTTGGTCTCCCCTAGCTTTCTATCATAAATTCCATTTTCACACACACACACAAATGTCGACTTTGTATATGCACATAAATTTTTGCCTTAAAATTTGCCATTCGATATGATCGCAATATATTAGTTGCTTATATTCGTTCCATATATGTAGTTAGTTGGATGTGACTTTAATACTTTGCTACTTTGCAACTTTCACTTGCTTCACTTTCGCCAACTTCAATTTAAACTTTCCATTACATGACTAGCGCACAGCAGCACGTTAACGGGCGCATAAGTAAATATGTTTTGGATAGAAGAAAGAAAGTTGTAATGGATATTCTCAGCACGCAGTTTATCAAAACTTTCATAGCTTTTTATTCAGTGTCGGCAGTGATGATTCGCATACTGAGTTGTGAAAAATTGAACAATGTGGAGAAGCTGAAGAGTGAAAGTTTTGCTGTTGAAATTAGGACGCATATACTTTATTCTACAAATAATGCGAGTTTAAGTGAGAGGAAATATATTTTAATACCAAATGAGTTAAATAAAGTTATATGTGTGATGAAAGTATGCTTTAAGAGAAGAGTTAATGTACATAGTAATTGCAGAGTACCCGTCCTGACACATAGATGGCGCTACTATATTTCAATCAATATAATTTTTGGTTAGCGCTAACCTTCAAACAGTGCGTGTATAAATTTGACCGCGAACCGATCATCAGTTTCTGAATTATATAATTTGTTGCAGTAAAAAAATGGATAATAAAGGATTTCGCATGTTGATAAAATATTGCTTTTCTTATATTAATAGCCTTTTATTTGCAATATTTATTGCTTTTTGAAGAAAGAAAATACAGTTGAAACAAAAACTTGGCTTTATGACGTATTTGAAGATACTGTCATAGGAAAATCAGATATCAAAGATTTGTATATTAAGTAAAAATTGGTGAAATGAGCACTAAAGAGGGTGAAGGCAGTGGATGTCTAAGCGAGGTTGTTACCGACGAAAACAATTAGAAAATAATTTTTGAAATTCGTAAAGTGAAGTTGTTCGAGATGGCAGGTCCTCTAGAGATATCTACTGATTTTGTTCACCAAATCATTCAAAAATACTTTAGTTTGAGAAAGCTCAGTGCAAAGTAGGTGACGCTGACTATTGACCAAAAACAACGATAAGTTGATGATTCAGAGTAGTGGTTGGTAATGTTATGAAGCATAATAAATTCGAGTTTTTGCATTGATATGCATAATATACAATGGATATCAATAATATACAATGGACGAAATATGGCTCCATCATTTCATTGCGAAGTCTAATCGACAGTCATCCGAGTGCACTGCACACGATGAACTCGCTACAAAGCGTGGAAAATGCAAAAGTCGGCGAACAAAGTTATGAATGCGCATAATATAATTTTGTGACCATAATGAGTGATATTATGGTATTTTATTAAATTAAATTTACTAAAAAAAATAATCTCTTAAAGGCTTCTTTAAAGCACTCTTTATATAAGCTATTTAATGAACGTTGGTAAAAAATCAAAGAGCTCAATAAAATCATATCTATAATGACTCCGACTGGACTCCGAGAATGAATGAAATTTGTGCCAAATTCTCTGGGTAAATCAGAAATATATTAGCAATACTTTGATAGTTAAAGAGACTGCTACGATGTGAAAATTTTTCAGAGAAGAAAAACGAGAAAACATCAAAAACTATTAACTTTTTGATAATTCTTCTTCTTCTGAAATTTTTTCAAACCAAAGTGCTATCCCAAAAAATCATTACACTAAAATGGAACTCTATTGGTTTTGCTCGTTTTATAAGAAATCCCTACAGTATTATAGGTGGTCAGAATTCGCCATATCGAAACCAGTTACCGATATATAGAAAACTAATGTTAGCCAAATCAATAATATACTCGTAAAACAATTCCCAGAAACTAATAAAAAATAAATGAAAAGAACTACAACAGAACTAACAGAACTACTTAAAGTTATTTCTTGTTTTCAGATCATTCTTTTCTTTGTTTATGCAGGTATGCGTTAGACTTTTTTCTAGAGAAAATTTTTTCATATCTTTAATTCTCTCTGGAGATATAGAAGTCAGAAAATTACTGCTTTACAGTCAAATATTTCACGCTTTGCACCTGACATTCTTCATTACTTTAATGCGAAGAAAACCTCAGCTTAAACTCATGGTATTTTGGTGTTAATGTATGGTGCTCATGCACCAGCTGAGCGATTGTGCCAAAAATTGTTTGGTTTGTACATGTTAACAGTGGTGATTTTGGTTTAGAAGTTGAAGAAGGTCCTGGGTTGTCAAAATGAAGAACTGGAAGTGGAGTATTAACTCTATGAAGATTGCTGCCAAGCACAAAAATATCTAGTAGAATCTTTGGGAGTCACTCAGAAGGAGCTCACTTCACAGAAAGTTTGAAAAATATTATAGCGTCAGATGGTCCAAGTATTGCCCAAAACAATATTTTAGATATTTTTCTTAAAAAATCGCTCAAATCGTTGAAATTTGGAAAAAAACCGCACGAATATAGTTATAGGCTCAAGACTGGTTGCGCGAAACTAATCGCTGGGAATATCGAGGGTTTGAAAATAATATTTAGGGTTTTAATAATGATATTCAATCTTTATGAAATGACTTTATATATACAAGTTTGGTAAAAAAAAGTCATAAACCTTACTTGAATAGCTTCAGTGAAAATCATCGAGCGAAAGCATCGAAATAACGGGTGATTTTTTTGAGGTTAGGATTTTCATGCATTAGTATTTGACAGATCACGTGGGATTTCAGACATGGTGTCAAAGAGAAAGATGCTCAGTATGCTTTGACATTTCATCATGAATAGACTTACTAACGAGCAACGCTTGCAAATCATTGAATTTTATTACCAAAATCAGTGTTCGGTTCGAAATGTGTTTATCGACAAATTTTGTTCAGCGATGAGGCTCATTTCTGGTTGAATGGCTACGTAAATAAGCAAAATTGCCGCATTTGGGGTGAAGAGCAACCAGAAGCCGTTCAAGAACTGCCCATGCATCCCGAAAAATGCACTGTTTGGTGTGGTTTGTACGCTGGTGGAATCATTGGACCGTATTTTTTCAAAGATGCTGTTGGACGCAACGTTACGGTGAATGGCGATCGCTATCGTTCGATGCTAACAAACTTTTTGTTGCCAAAAATGGAAGAACTGAACTTGGTTGACATGTGGTTTCAACAAGATGGCGCTACATGCCACACAGCTCGCGATTCTATGGCCATTTTGAGGGAAAACTTCGGACAACAATTCATCTCAAGAAATGGACCCGTAAGTTGGCCACCAAGATCATGCGATTTAACGCCTTTAGACTATTTTTTGTGGGGCTACGTCAAGTCTAAAGTCTACAGAAATAAGCCAGCAACTATTCCAGCTTTGGAAGACAACATTTCCGAAGAAATTCGGGCTATTCCGGCCGAAATGCTCGAAAAAGTTGCCCAAAATTGGACTTTCCGAATGGACCACCTAAGACGCAGCCGCGGTCAACATTTAAATGAAATTATCTTCAAAAAGTAAATGTCATGAACCAATTTAAAAAAAAGTTATCAAGCTCTTAAAAAATCACCCTTTATTATGTTGATTGAAATTAATCAAAAAAGAAGTTCCATTGACGAAAGTGTTTTGGGACCAAGGAAGATAACGTTAAGGAGGCCGATATATATTTTTAAGAATAAATATATAATTTCAAAATTATCAACAAAGTCTTACTATTTTTTGCTCATAGTAGTATGTCTCGAATCAAAACAGAAAAAATATTTTACAACAGCTTGATATCCGCATTGCGATGTATGAAAACACTATCATATTTTACATGTTACAAGCAGTAAAATATTTCATCAACTTAATCCATCATCAGATGCAACCAATATGTTGTTAGTTTTTTCTCTTACTAAATAACAGTTTCTATATTGCATTCATATTATCCCACTTTGCTTTTTTCTTTGCAACCACATTCTGACCTCACTCAGGGGCACAACTAAGCCCACTTGACCTGTCACACGACACGAGAATTGACAGATTTTTTCATGCATCGTTCACTTTTTGTTGTTACAATTTTTTCCCGCTATCTTTTGTGCACTTAATCTTCGACATTTATTGCGGCATGAGGGGGTGATAAGAGTGCTGCTTGAATTTCGTTTTTATGTGAGGACTTTGACTTACCTTTATCATCATTGGGCGTTGTTTGGTCATCACTCATCTTGATAGATTTTTTTTATTTGGTTTGCAGTGTTGTCTCGTTGCGTGTTTATTCGTTTCCTTTGTTTTTAGGTTAGGGTTTTTAGGTTTTGCGGAGAGTTTTGTTTTTTCTTTTGTTATGCGGTTTCGTTTTTTGTTGCTTTTTTGTGTGTTATATGCTTGTAGCTTTAAGCCAATATTTTGTTATTTGTTTTTTTATTTTATGCTATTTTTTGTTTTTGTGTTGGTTTAGCGCGTCATTTGATTGTTTCGAATATTTATTGAAGTTAGATTTTTCAATTTCGTTGTTTTTCTTTTATATTATTTAATGCTATCGCTTAAATTATTCAATATTTTTGTTTTTATTTTATCTTCTCTTTTTATTACCGTTAGAAGGTTAACCAATTTGGTCTGTTGTACCAGCTTAGCTGCTTGCTGGTCTATTGGACACACGTTTTCGGAAATTTTCTAAGCGTTTTTTCGAAATATGTCATGTTTCAATGAGTGTGTGTCTTCAGAAATCATTTTTCTAAAAACACAATTTCAGCGCAGCTGGTAACTCTGTAAAATGTTTTTCCGACCAGTTGATCCGCCTGCACGCCGCAATTCGTTGCTTTAAAGACTAAATTTTTTCTTTTAATATTTCTTGTTAACTAAGTTCCAGTGACTTTGTGTCTTCTGCTTAAAGTTTCCTTCTTTTCTATTTCTCTGTCTACTTCACTGCAACAATTTGTGCTATCGCTTTTGTATTTGGCGCCTTTGTCTCCTTGTGTACGTCGGCAAGCGCGTTCTTCGTCGTCTTCGTTGTAGCGTAACTTGTTGTTGCTGTTGGTTTCACCGTTATTACTGGCCATGCATTTTTAATGAATTCACAAGTCAACTGCTTCGCGAGCATCGCGGGCATTAGCTGGCTCAGTGCCGCTCCACGGCCGGGCCAAGCCACTGCTTCTGTGTCGTTCGTGTACTCGGCGTTCCGCTGCGGCATTTTGCGCGAATTCCGTTGCCGTCCAAGTTTGGCGTCTGTATTATTATTTATTTTTAATAGAGGATGTCTTTAAATGCGCGCCACCATATGGCAGACGCTGGCAATTAATCTGTAAGTGTCCTTGCTACAGCTGTGCATTAGTATGTCGGGCATCGTTGCTCATACGCACTGGCGCACATTGTTTGGCGACATAATTGAGCAAATGGCGCAAACTTTTGGCCTGGAATTGAAATTGCGAAATTTATTGAGTATAATTTTAAATAAAAATGTTGATATTAATTTGAAAATATTTGAATGTGAAATTTATTTTAATATATGTACATTTTTAAATACTACAATAAGAGGCTGGTCTCAGGATTGTATAGGTTTGAAATGACATCCATGAATAAAGATGAATTCAAAATGTTTGACTTGGAGATTAAAAATTAGATGGTATGGAATATATGTTAGTAAATTGTTGTTGCTTTTGACACTTAATACGAATTTATATAATATTTTCTGTTATGGCCAAGAACTTAGCAGATAAATGTTTGCCATTATGTTTTAAAAGTGATGAAGACCATGTCTAGCACGAATAAATTCCCAAAGCCCAATTTGGACCGTGTCGTTATTACTGACAATCAACCATAATTGAGATTCTCGTTTGGAATTCATTCGCACCAAATATATTTTTATTATAAAGTAAAACAAGAAAAAACGTTAAGTTCGGCTGCACCGAAGCTAATATACCCTTCACAGGTGCATTTCTTTTAGTAACTATGTGTTCAGTTTGTATGGAAGCTATACGCTATAGTAAACCGATCTGAACAATTTCTTCGGAAATTACGTTGTTGCCTTAGAAAATAATCTATACCAAATTTCGTGTATATATCTTGTCAAATGCAAAAGTTTTTCATACAAGAACTTGATTCCGATCGTGCGGTTTGTATGGCAGCTATATGCTATAGTGAGCCGATATCGGCCATTGAAAAATGAGCAGCTTATTGAGAGAAAATGACGTTTCCAATATTTCAAAACGATATCTTAAAAATAAAGGACTAGTTCGTATAGATACAGACGGACGGACAGACGGACAGATAGGCAGACGGACATGGCTAAATCGACTCAGCTCAACATACTCATCATTTATATATATACTTTATAGGGTCTCCAACGTTTCCTTCTGTGTGTTACAAACATCGTGGCAAATTTAATATACCCTGTTCAGGTATAAATCAGACCACTGCTACGCCCACAAGCCCCTAAACTTATATATAAAGTGCCATCTAAGAATTCAATTAAGATATAAAACTAATTTTCACACGGGATCGGGAGCAGCAAGTAGCATCTATGTGCAAAAAAAAATTGGAAAAAGTGGGCATGTGTACGCCAGATATATTCGAAATAGCGGGCGCAGACTGAAAAGGACTTTCGTGACCTTTTAAGAAAGTAACAAATAACAAATATTATAATATTTAGTTTTAACACAAAGTTTAGTTTTGAATAAAGTTTTAATAGAGCTTTCATGGGCACCTTATAATTTATGAAAATATTGCTTGTCAGTGACTTTTGCCCGGTAAACGTTTGTTTGTATGTAATTCAGACATACTTTATAAAATTTGTTTACTCATCTTTGTACCTAAAATAGATGAAATTGAGTGACAATTTGACTTAACTCCAATATAAATAATTTCAGGATTTTCGAACATCTGATTTTACTGAGCTAACTTTACCCCATGTGATCGGTGATTGTATGTGAGGTATCTTATGGAAAACCAGGGAAATTTTAGTATGTATTTCGCCGGCTTTGATTCCTGAAAATTAAAAGAGAATAAACTATTCGGTTGCACCCGAACTTCATTCCTTACATTGTTTAGTCTTTGTATAGTTATATTATATTCAAATTGCATGTCCCTTACTTACAGTATATTTATCTAGTAGCAACGAGAAAAAAATATTGAAGCAATAAATAAAAATAATTCGTGACATCAAAAATAACCACAAGTTGAAAGCCATTTAAGTCTAAATAGAAGTAACCATTCCATTTCAAATACCCTTATTTAGTATAAATATATTTGCAAATCTCTCATGATTAAGAAATTGGCACTGATTCCAATATTAGTTTCAAATAGAATTAATCAGCTTCAAATTTTGTATGCACTACTATACATAAGTATATAAAGTTCTCTATATATAATATAATTAAATTAAATTTAGCATGCGCATCCCGTTTTCCCGCTATTGCCTAACATAATCCTGTGCAAAGGTTTTAAATAATTCCATATCATTGCGGCTCAACGAACGCCGATCACAAATAAATTATTTCGCAAATCCACTTTAATGCTCAATTGCGTAATTGCAATGCAGCAGATAACCGCTTTTGCATATAAATCGGCAGCGAGAATATTTTCGGTAATAACGGCGATTACTTTTTTGTTTGCATTGCTAAGCGGCGAACACATGCGACAGCGTGTATGTGTGTGTGCGCTATTTAGGCGGGCAAAGCAAATGCAATGACAGCCGTTGATTCGTTTAAACCTATTTGTTGAAATGGAAAAAACACAACATACAACACCAACAACCTGATTCTAAGCGCTATTAATCCACACAATCTGTGCTGTACGTGCAAACAAATATATTAATGCAAAGCGAAATCTCTGTTTGGAGATATAAACATAGGCGTGCATACATACATATATCCATTATTACATACATACATACAAATTTTATTACAGTATATAACTGTGTGATAGAAAGTAGACCGGTTGGTAGTGCTAAAATGCCGTTACGTGAGTGCGAGTATAATGCAGCTGAGTAATTCTTGTAGACACAAAGAGTTCAGTTGAAAGGACACATTTGATTTAGGCAATTGGCCTGGCGACGGAGTCAATGGAAACTGATTGCAATCAAATCAGCGAATTGGTGAAAGTACTTTACCGTTAGTATTTTCGTTATTTCAGTTCATTGTTCCCAGCGACGCATTTGCAAAAGCTTTACTTTGTCGAATTTATTATTAAAATTGGTGTTTCAGTCGGAATGCTGAGGCGAAGCGTAAAAAAAATAAGTTTTTATGTAAAACAACATAATTTTTGCAGAAAAACACTAATAGTGTTAGCATATGTAGCAAGCCTAACAGTTTCAGAAGCTTATTATATTTTCTGTTTTCTATCAAGGATGACTCATTTTCGGTCGTGAATCTCTAGTTGGGCTGGTTGGATAGATTGTCATCTGTAGAAAGGTCATACAAGATCTGACATTAACCCAAAAAACAAGTTGGGGTTTCCGAAAGTGGCATCTTTAGACGAAGGTTTTCCGAAAATGACAAGCCACACATTTGTTGAAATCAAGTTCAATAAAACGATTGTGAATAATTCAAAAGTCTTTTCAATGAATGACGGATATTGAAAAAATTTTCCAATTTCAATTTTCTTATAACAGGCATCTTTTTCTTTATCGGCGTAGATAACGCTCACTATAACCGGCATTACGGGTCTACAAACATTAATAACGTTATCAAGAGATTATCAATTTTTGTTCCCATAACAGTCGGGTCCAAGCAACCGGAACGGATCAAAATTTTTATTCGGTCAAGAACTCTTGACTCGCCATCATTCCTCGAAATTACTTCAGGAATTTTTGCTCATATACGCTCTATGGGATACACCTATTTCTCTTACTATGTCGTCCGATCCATTTTTCTTTGTATTTAGTACAAAGCCCCAAATAACGCAGTCAGCAAATTTTATTCACGACGTCGTCCAGTTTAACATATTGAAGGAAGAAGAAAATTCACACGCACTCCTTTGGCAAGTATCCGAAAAATGGTCGATTGAACATAAATGAAGGCGTGTTCTCGCTCTCTCCTTTCGTTTTGGCATATTTGCTTGATCACATAAATTTCCGCAAGCAATCGGTTGGCATTGTGTGAGCATAATTTTCTTTTATTCACTCAAAAAACCAATAATCTAGTTAGTTCTTATTGTATCTCCTCTGCGGCCTACTTTAGCCGTTGTAATTTAGCTGATGGTTTATTAGGTTGTCATGAAAAAGGAGGTCTATAAAAAAGCAAAAAGGAGGCATAACACAGAGAGCGACATAAACAGTAGAAGAAGTGTGAAAATAAAAAGCTATTATAATAATAAATGTATGTTCTGTTGTTTTGGTGATTTTTGCTGTCTGCGTCTTAGTCTACGTCGGTTCTTATTTATTTAGGTCTGATTGCTCTTTAACGTGTTTATTCATAATTTCGTAACACTCGTTTATTATCTTGCTTTCAACAATTAGTTAAGGTTAATTCTACTGGATTATTGTGTATCCTTAGACATATTATTCTGTTTTATATGTTTGCAGGAAGAAATCTTCAACTGAGTAACAGTGTACAACAGAGTTTGCGGTCTACATTTTTTTAGTATTTCATGAAAGAGCTCAGCAAACAATTGAAACTGTTAATTTAAGAAAGGTTAGTTTGGACATTCTTTTAAAGGAAACTCTTTTCCGCGCTGTCTAAGACGACTTTAAAATAGACTGGTCTTTTCCAAGATTTGGCGCATGTTGAATATCTGGTTTGCAGGCCTAGATCCACACTGATAAGGCCCTATCAGTTAATTGACAGTGAGCTTTAATCCTTCGCACAATATGTACCTCCGATAGAACCTTGTATACGATGTTGAGGCAGCTTATCCCACAGTAGTTGGCGCAGATCGTGGGGTCTTCCTCTGTGTAGAAGTTTTTTAAAAGTAAAAGAAGAACCACATAAAAGCAATTTTATAGAAATCTCCAAAACTCTTTACTACCAATATTTTCTAACTTTGAATATCTTGCGTTGTTATAACACATCCGAAAGAGAGGATGTTACAGGTTTCAAGATGCCTTAGATTGATTAATGGATATTTTTAAGAAGTTTTCTATGTCAGAAAAACAATACACATGTGGCTTTTAAAGAGCTTACCGGCTTAATGCAAGTTATGATAGAATAGATCATAAGACCCTATCACAAATTTGTTGAGATGGCTAACTCAAGTTTCGGTTGTGTCTACTGATTCGCCGAAGGTTAGACTAACGAATTGTTTCAGTCTCAGTCTAGCAAAGGCTGGATAATGGTTATCGACCAACGCCTGCTAGGCGCTACAATAGAATACATTTTTTCATGTATGAGTTTCTTGGAAAATTTGAAGAAAAAGCGCTCTATAGCATAGCTATTTTATTTTTTAAGTTTTAAGATAACCATCTGAAATTCAGCAATTGTCCTTTTCTCACCAAGAAGCTGCTCATCTGGCGAAACGGTCAATATCGGACCACTATAACATATAGTTGCTATACAAAGTAACAGATCAAAGTCCTTGAGAGGAATTTTTTGTATAAAATAAAGCATAAATCGGCCGATATTGCCGCAATTTAACGTTCGATATTCGCACAAAGTTCATCAATCGTCGCTGGCTTGTTGGAATAGACCATTGACTGTGAATATTTGTGAGATAACACCTTGACCAAACTTGGTTTTCAATAATCGATTGTGACTTTTGCTTGGCTTCTGGCGCCGCCGTGTTGGAATTAGATACTGTCAAAATGCATATCATCTAAAAAATATTTGGTTAGCATTGAGCGATAACGATTCCCATTCACAGTAACGTGCCGGTCCTGATCATCACGGAAGAAGTACAGCCAATGACGCCGCCGGTCCTTAAACCGCACGAAACCGTAATTTTTTCGGGATCCAAAAGTGGCTCATTGCGTACATGTGTATAGATGCCTGACCAATAATGTAAATTTTGCTTATTGACGAAGTCATTCAGCCAGAAATGAGCCTCATCGGTGAAAATGATCTTTCGATGAAAATACAGTGATTTTCAACTTGCTTCTCAGCCCAATTAACGAACATACGACGATTCTGGTGATCAAGCGGCTTCAGATCTTGTTTCAATTTGATCTTGTGAAAACACAAGCCAAGAACTTTTTGCAAAATTCGTCCCAGAGATGCCCAACGCTTGAGAACGACGTGTGAGAGACTGATATGGGTCCTTCCTCAATTGATGCGCTAGCGGCAGCAATATTCTCGACACTACGGACACTTCATTGTCTCAGTGACACGGAAACATTTTGTACTGTGCCTGTTGATTCAAATTTTTCCACTAGACGCTCAATTGTTGATCTGAAAGGACGATTATGATGGCCATAATTGGACGTAGCGCTCCACTGCCTCCGAATTTTGGTAGTAAATTTTAATAATTTCGACTCATTGTTCAATCATACATCTTTCCATCATGAAATGGCAAATGGAAAATGGATTTTTTTTTTTTTGGAAAATATGTATCTTCCAATCGAATATACTAAATCATATACCCAATTTTTATAAATTATTTCTTAGCATAATTTTCCACAAAACCTTCTGACTAATTTTCCATTCCAGCCTTCAGGGACTTAAACAATTTTACATAAATCGTTTTGCTCCTCATTTCATCATTTCATGTCCCTCTGATTTTTTTCTCGTCCGTATTTTAATTTCAACTTATTATATTTTCCCAGCATTCTTGATGCGAAAGTCGTGTTTAATTTGACATTCGCACAAAGCCAATCAATTTTTTGCACCGCTGCCAACCACAATGAAAGCTACAGGACATTTATGTAATAACAGGCGTTGCCGGATGGCAGCACTGCGGACAACGGACGACGGTCAGTGTGGTTAGCGCGGTTAGCTTTCAAGCCAACAGCACTGACATTGTGTTGAATGCATAAATAATAAAAATTATAATATCACCATGAGCATGATTGAATGTGCGGTGACGTGGGCGGTTCGGTTGGCAGCTGAAATTGATTAAAACTAATATTTGGGACAAAGATGGCATAAGGCGCTTCATACAGTTCGGTAATTTGGTGCAGAAGCGGTTTTTTTGTGGGATTTTTTTTCTCTTTTTGATTTTGATGAGTAGGGACATTTTTTGTTGAGGTTTGTACCTGAGTATATATGCATATCTTCAATGTTTTAAGATGAAAAGCAATACCAACTTAAGTCGAGTAAAAATATTTGTATTCACCATCTGGATCCAGATTGGATAACTATAGCATATATCTCCTATACAAGCGTTTCTTCATTTAACACGGTTGAGAAGTACACACAGAAAGACCTCTGGCGAATGAAACTCTACAAATATCGCCTAAAAACATACCTAAAAGTCAAGCGTGTGATTTACTACGAATAGGTGATGACTCAAGTTACAGTCTACGAGTTCAAAAAAGCCTTGGAAAACCAAGTCGATCTTGAAAAACATCACTGGTACATAAAGTTGCTTCATGAGAAGCTTCTTCATACAAAAATATACCTAATTCATATTACTAAGTAAGCTCAATAAGCATACCGTTGCCTCAATGCTCTTTCAGCATACAATGGGCAGAATATACCAACAACAATACATCTTGAAACTCAACACAAGCATTACCTGACCCAAAGCAGCCAATCGGAGAAAGAGAATCAAATGCTGTCTAAGACTAATTAATCACCTCAAGATGATTGTGCAGTAATTTGTTGCCTTTCACACGCTCGATCCCCACACAAACCACACGCCATTTGAAGACAATAAAGACTCTCCGCCAACGCTCTGCCAATCACCGGTTGTTATATGACCCTCATCAATTTGCAACGGTGTTTTGAAGCGTAAAAGGATTTTAATTAATTTTCTATTTGTCCCCTCTATTATTTGATAAAAAGCAACCAATATTTTAGCTGCGGTAAGCAGAGTTAACGGAAACACGTGTTCTCCTGATTTGCTCAGACCAAGGCGAGCGGGCGAGGGGAGCCGATGCAAGCAATTTATGCGCGCTGTTGTTGCCCACAAATGCTGGAACACACCAGCATTTGCTTGGAAGGTAAATGCGAATACAAATAAAACTGGTGTTGGAAAAGAAACCCGATGAGGTGAGCGTATTTAATGAAATGAAAGAGGATAACGCAATTATTGACAGATAAGTGAATTACCACAGCTATTTAATTATAAATTGTAGAAGATTGCGCAATGAGATTGCGCAAAAAGGTCAATTAACAAAGCAGCCAGTTATTTTATTTTATTAAAATTCAGGTGAGGTGGTGTTAAGCGGGGTGGGTGGGGTAATGAACTGCTGAGATTGCGTTTGTTCCTTTTCAATTTATTTTGCAACGTAATGAGGTATTGAATAATAATAATGGGTATTAGCATACATCAATACACATTTTAAGGCACGTGAAAACCATAACCTCAATTTTTTCAAAAGAAAATATGTAAAGTTCATATCTTTGAAATTTTGCCTAAAATCCTACACAAATATATACCTTTTTCGAGGTATTGGTAATAAAAGGATAGGAACTCTATACTTGTATAAATAAACAGTTCTATTCTATGATTATCTTGGAAACTTGGAGCTTAATCTACTCTAATTATCTTCTTTCTACTCTAATTATTTTCATTTGAATTGTTTCTTTTAACGATCCTTTAATCGAACAATATTTCCGTTATTTTCCAAATATTTTTATGGTTTCTGATTTTTAAACCCCTTTCAACAAGCTGAATTGTTGAAGATATGCGTTAAGGTCTAAGGTAAGACTTTTATGTATGTAGTCCTATTTTCAGGAACTTCTGCCCGTTCTAGTATTTTGGCCATATCATAACTTTTATACCATGATCACGGCAAACTGCAAAGTTTTTGACACCCAGAAGGAAACCTCAGAGACCTTCTATGATAACTATGATGAGTTGACCGATTTGGCAATTTTCGTCCGCCTGTCGGTTGCTCAGTTTTTGAAATGTCGGTGTGAAATTAAGCACGCGGCCTTTTCTCGCCAAAGAGCTACTCATTTGTCGGAATTTAATACAGATTTTATTAAGACTAATCTTGTTTCCAAACTGTCACATATCTCAAGGTAACTTTTCTTCATATTCTGAATAAGAAAAATTAAAAAGGATGGAGATAGCTATATAGTTGACGCATGTGCGGATAGTTATCTGAGTGCCATTCACTTTGGAGTGATCAGAAATGCTTCTAATATATATACAAGTATATAAATATATATTTATATAGCTCAAGACCTGCAGTCTTAGATAAAGCATCCTATGCTCAGCCAAAAAACATCCTTTTGAAGGCGAGTTTAAAAGAAGAGGCGAACCATCCCTCCCACGTAAAAACAGGCTCCCAATGAAAAAGAAACAACAGCCTCGGATGAGAGACCCCTCTTTTGATGACGACTTTAACGCCAGGATGAGCAAGGAAGGTATCTTTCGCACATATTGAAACATCCTACAGTGGAATGAGGTTGATCACTTCACCGGGTCCAAAATACGCTTATCTGTGGTACTAGATTCCAGCATTGAAAAATTCGTATCGAAAAGCCACGAACCCGATCGATCATGTTGTGATAGATGGAAGACACGCCTCCAGTGTAGCAAGAACAAAAAGAAGGTTCGACATCAAAGAGAATCAATTGCAACAGACAGCCGAACGATTTTCTCCTCGACTTGCACCTCTGTCTGCGGCTAGAACTAGCCATCTCCACATTTTAATTTTTAGAAAAAAAAATCAAAGAGTCGAGAGAATCAAGTACGAATTTTTTTACGGCAGTCGCCATTTCCTGTTTTTTTTTTTTAATTTGTTCTGTATTCTTGCAATGTTAATAAAGAATTAAGAAAAAATTTCAATTGCCTTCTTTTACGACACTTCAAAAATTACCTGATATTTATGCCTCTAAACCAGAATAGCCTCTCAAAAGTAATATTTGTGAAAATTATCATATTGTCGTAATTTTGAAGTTAACAGAACTTTTGGGTCACCCTGTAAAATCTTACATTTGGCAACTCATAAGAAAGTACATAAAAAAAAACATTCCACATCCTGGGTATAAGAAAAAAAAATTGGGTGCTTTTATGTTCTTAACCTAATAAGGTTGCATAAAGTTCGGACCAAATTTGTATTTTTCAGAAAAAACAGTCTTAGAAGGTAGATGATTTGTTATTTTCAAAAGTTATTCTTTAGAGGTCGAAACTATCAGAAATTAGTACTTTAGAAGTGCTTCGAAAATAATGCATTCATGAGTAAGTTAGGTAAGCAGAATATATAATAATATCTACAGATTAAGAGTAAACAAAGACTAATAAGAGTCTTTAATACTAAGAAAATTATTTTACCCGAAATTAAGGTACCAAAGTCATACAACTCATACACACATATGTATATGGTTGCTTGTATGAGTGGCATAATTGTGTACATTATGACGTAATAAGTGACATACGCTTCTGTAAGCTACAAGCTGAGTAATATTTTCCGCACTTTATTTGTATAAAGGTGTGGACTCATAATTACCTTGCAGCTAATGAGTATGCATACAATATATGTACATACATATATATGTATACATACTTATGCACTTTAAATACGCCTACACGGTTTTAAGATTTTCCTTTGACTATCAGTCTGCGAGTGCGGTTCTTTGACTATATATTACATGTATGTTACAAGAACATGTGTTTTTTGTGATTTGCCGACGGTTTTGGTTTAAGGCCATTAAATGTGTGATTATGCTAAGTAGTGATGACGCGCCACAAAAGCGCTCCAACATTATTTTTTTTTCTCAAATTTTCATTTACATTTGGTTGAAGAGTACGAGCGCGTAGGATTAACATGCCATCGTATGCAGGCAGCAAAAACGTGCTAAGCTGAAAGCGTAAGCATAACGTGAGATTTTCAAAATTGTTTCACATGGTGTTGGCAGCGTATTTAGGAAGCTTACAAGTGAAATTAAAAATAATTTTATCCCAAAAATTTTTGACTTATGATATTTAAATGAAAGTTCTTATGAATTTGTAAGGCGATGGTTCTTGGTATTAAAAATTATCTGTTCTAAAAGTGGGAAAATATACTTGCAAACTGATAAAGCACTTTCTTCCAATGTAAAATATGTTATAAAATTTCAAAAGTATATTTAATAAATTTTCTAAAAGAAAGCATTATTTGTTTAAAAAATTTCAAAAGCCTCAATATTTGGTTTAAAAGTCCATATATTATAATTTTATTTATCAGTGAAGAAAGTCTTACAATAACTCATATATCATTCAGCAGAAAACAGTACATCAAATAGGGTATTTTACACACGCCTCGGCAATTTCAAAGGAGCAAATTCTTTGTAAAAAATTGTTAACAAAATATTTGGTGAAATAAATGTATGTATTCGCATACAGAAAACAGTAATTTTGAGAAATCCAAATTCGACAAATCAAGTAAAAGATTTACCAATAATAAAGCTTATAACTCTTACCCTTCATAGCAGTAAGAACAGATGAGATGTCTCCCCTGCGAGCGAAATTTGCATTTCAGCACGTTTATCTACGGTCCAATACATGCATTGTTGTAAACATTTTCTCAGAGAAATTATATTGTATTGTAAATATAATATATCAGAAAGAAACTAAACATATTTAAACAAGCTTCGTGGAAATTTCGCTTCTAGAATTTCATGATATGATGGGAAATAAGTGAAATCATGTACCACCCACGACCCCAACCTCTAACTGTTGTGTTCTGCAGTACTAGCAACAGAATAACGAAGCATTAATAATTTTAGAGCTAATGTGCGGTCACAAATTCAGATCAATTCTACAGTTTAATAGTAGAAGTGGCATTGCTCACTTTTCGGTGATATTTACATTTTGGCTTTGCTTTAAAGGATGATCCATTTCGAAGTTGCCTACTCTTTTAAAGAAAAAACACAGAAACTTCAAGTTTAATGAAGAATGTTTATTATCATTCGAGTGAGGTCTAGGAAAAATAAATTCATTATTTTTCCATTATATTTAATTTTGTTTAACATGGTTAGACTGAATTGGTTTAGGTCAAAAATACACCGATTTATTTCATATATGATTGCAATTTAGAATGTAATTTCATAATGCTACTCATAACTAAACTCTCGTCCCTAACGGCAAAAAGCTTCGACTATCGATTTTCATAAGCTTCATTTGAGGGGAGTTTCTTATCAGCAAAATTAGTCGCCATAGATAAAAAAATGAAGATTGTGCCACGACCTAAGGTTTATTGTGCCCTAGATAGGAACAAGTAGTTACAACTTGAAGAGCTAACAGTTCGAACCTGACTCTAAGCTTGAGGCCTAAGAATTCCGAACCAAGCTCTCAAAGCTTTTGGTGAATAATTGATTGTTTGCCCTGGTGTTGTCGTGGGGGAATATAATATCTCTCCTAGCGAAAATTTAAACAATTAAATATGGTGCATTTTTGCTAAGCTGGTGTCCACCTTTGACGGGGGCTCAAACATTAATGAGCCAAGCAATTACAAAACTGACTGAAATATTTTTAGTACGAGATTTTCTTTTTAAAATGCCTTATGTTGTAATGTGTATTTATGAAACGAGAGATGCAGTTAACTATAACCATATTTTGGAAAAATAATGTATTTATTTTTACCCACCCTCAGAGATATTTATCATATTAAAAAGCACTAAGGGACCACTTGACTTGTAACTACCATTGATTGATAACAAAAGTACTGATCTCACAGGAATATAGCACTACCTCACTTTGTACTTTTATAATAGTTTCTGCACTGCTTCCGGTTTTTGGTAAGCTTCAGAAAGAGCGCATTTTTATCATACAAATCGCTGCTAATCTACACACGTGCGCTAAAAGTGATGACAGCGCCATTGTTATTATTGTTGGGCAACCAAACCATAAAAAATATATATAAATACTCTACAGAGTATTGTACAGACATTGCCCTTATATATTGTAGCAGTAACGGCTGTCATAAAATGAGGCTTTCTGCAAGCAGTCACCTGACCAAACCTTAAAAAATACAGTTTTGTGCACTTAAGGGTGTCCATTATTTGCCAAGCTCATTTCTATATTTTGAAAATGGTATCTTAAGTTTTAGTTTACGGACTAAGAAAAGAATTTTGCTTATTAAAGCGCTTTGTTATCATTTATTTTTCATTTTAAATTGTATTTAAATTATTTTACGCTGCCCATACATTTTACTTGTGATTTTTTCCTTTGCAGTAAATATTTTATTTTTAGTTCTAACTTTATTCTAACACAATATTTTTCACTCTACAAAAATATTTTTGATTTTTTCCATTAAAACATTCCTTTAAGAGTTATACGCAGTTAAAGTTATGCATAAATTATACTGTATTCATATAGTACACCATGTCGTATGAGTAACACAGAATGTATAAATCAATTGCATGAATGCTCACTTCAATTTGTTTTATAATTTAAATTGCGTACATATAACTGTTAAAGCAGTGTTATAAGTGTTATAAAAAAAAATTCAGAACTTTTTTGTAGTGAGGAAAATACCAAAAATATAGCAGGTGATTTTTTGGTATTTTACATTAAGTAAGAAAATCAATAACTTTGAAAAAGTGATTTTCTAATACAAAATTTTCGAAGAATTTTTTTTTGTAAAAAATATTCCTTTAAAACTTATACGCAGTTAAAATTACACAACAAATGGCCTGTGCATTCATACAGGTGATGCATTCTGTGTTACTCATACGCCATGGTGTACTGGGAAAAGTAATATAAATTAGGCACGGTTTTAATTGAAAAAATATAACTTTTCTTCGTTGAATCCATGTTTTTAGAGCAAAAGCTGAAAATTATGGCGTTTTCTTGGGAAATAAGGGACACCCGTATGTATGTATGTATGTATGCACATGAAAATATAAAAACAATGTATAACAGTATATAAACATTCTATGAACTTATGCATGTTTAAGAACATACATTTATATAAAATTTGTTCGCAAGAGGCTTTATTCTATGCGTGCAGATAGCGTATGGGTGCCCACTTCCGCTTTTGTAGTTATACCCTACCTATCATCCATACATATGGGTATGTGAGCATAAATACCATATACTTTATATAAATTTGTTTAGTTTAGCGTGGATCATATAAAATTCCACACAAATACAAACTGTCACGCATACACACACACAAATGCAATGCGCTTGTGGCAAAATTCGCTCGATTCACTTTAAAACTGTAGTTCTCCTACACACACATACACACTCACTTAAGCGAAATTTTATTATTCGTATATGCAAGCATCTGCTAACTGTCGAATGGACTGTCTGCTGGCAACGCACGTCATCGCAGCGAGTAATATTTTTATTGACAATTTCATGACATTTGAACTTTTTAATAAACGTCCTTCGTCCTTCGTCCTGCGAGTGTATGCGCATGTGTGTGGCGCACTCAAAACTACGACACGGCATATAATATGTATGTATGTGGCGTACTCCCACATGCCGGCCCAAGCGTTTTGTAAAAGCTTTTCTGCGCTTTTGTTCCGTTCTGTGTATTTATTTGCTGCGAGTGTGTGGCGAAAGTGCCTTTCGGCTTTCAGCTTTATTCCCAACTATATATTTCTATATGTGCATATGCAAACGCATATGTCTAGGAATATGAAATAGTCGTCATACATGTGTATGTTTGTGTCGGCTATTGTGGCAATTGTAATTCATGCCAATCACCCAAAGGAATTGTACTAATATACTAATGCTGTCGTCCTTCATTTATTTATTGTACGCTCGAACACAATGCCATTATTCCTAACATATGACCGTTCAGCACATACATATGTGTATGATATGTAAATGTATATGTGACAGCACTTTTATTTGCACGTGAACTTTCACTCGCATGCATACTCGTACTTTTGAAATGGGTAAAATAAATTCTAATTTATTAAATAACAAAATGTATTTGTATTTTGAAACTTTTTGCCAATATTGGTTATTTTATTCACATTCAATGTTAATGAAACAACAAGAAAAAGCTTTAACTGTACTAAACTAATATATACATGAAAGGTTATACAAATATATTTTTCATGATTTTAGTCAGTCGGTTTATATGGTAGCAATATGCTATAGAAGTCCGATCCAAACAATATATCCACAAATTACAGCGTTGTCTTAGATAATAATATTTACCAAATTTCGTGACAATATCTTGTCACACAAAAAAGATTTCAACACAAGGGGTTCATTCAGAACGTTCAGTTTGTATGGCAGCAGTTCGGAATTTTTTTTCTCGAAGGGTGAATCTTCGAAAACATCGTCATTTTTTCGGACGATATATACGATGCGTATAGGCACGATATTCTTCGGCGTCATTTGATCGTTTATCAGATTCTCTATTTAAAACTTTTTCATACTTTGGGCAGGAAAAGAAGATATTCAAAACGTTTTCTGCGCTGCTGCTGCCAAAGGAGCAATTAGTTTCGGCATCGTGTCCATATTTGTAGAGGTATCCTCTATAATAACCATGCCTTGTTAAGAACTATGTAAGATAGAAATTAATTTGTTCTTGTTTCCGTTTTACCGATGCTTGTATGCTGCTAATAACTCTGAATGTGATACAGTTTGGTAGGCACATGCAACCCTGATTGCATTAAATCGGATTATTGACTTTGCTTTTCTGAGTAGGTTTTCTGCGGCAGCGCTGTTCGCCATATAGGTGCAGTGTACATAAGTATGGACTGACTTAGTATGGCCAAAAGTGCTCGTCTACTCTGGCCTGGTCCACCAATGACAGCCGTTATCCTCGTTAGCGCTGCCGTCACCCTTGACATTTATTCGCAGGCTTTGTTTAGACGCGTCTCATATTTTAGCCTCATGTCTATCATCACTTTCATTTTTCAATGACTGTTGTGTTGTAATGGCATATCCATCAATATTGAGTATGACGACCAGTAGCTTTTTTCTGCTTATAATAAATACTAACTACGTCTTTTACCAAGCTAGTTGAAGCTTTGTCGCGATAAGTCATTATTTGCTTTTTGTCGCCACAACTTTGCAAGGTGCTCTATTTGACCACGATCACTGCGATGTCATCCGGGTATCCAATTATTTTTCACCTCCTTAGGTAATGGGAATCGCAGCACTCCATCATATACGATGTTCCACAAAAGTGGGCCCAGGACTGAGCTTTGTGAAATTCCGCCCGTCACTATGTAGCTTTCTAGTCCTTGGCCGACAGGTAGTTGGCGCTGATCTTCAGCAAAAGTCGAGTTAAAGGCATTCTTAATATTGAATGTGACTACCGCACTGTACTTTTTAAAGCCATACATCCATCTAGTTCCTTTTAGTGTTTTACATGCGACATCAGTGGTACGATATCAGCAATTAGTGAAATGATATCTGTTTTTCAAACCAAAAAATGTGCTATTGCTATCCACATGCCATAATTATGTCATTATTGCGGACACATTTCCCAGCCTCCTTTAAAACTTCTTAATACTTTTGTATACGTTGCAGAGTGTGAATTTTAATATGAAACAGTTTGACCTCCTTTACTCAGCAAAGATTTTTGCCCAATGGTACCACGGTTCCCTATAACGTACCATTTTCACTAAGTCAAATTCAGTGAGAAGTCTAGTCAACCCAGTGAAAAGGTCTTTCCTTTCAGTTCGGAGTAATTTTTTGCAATACTTTTCAAACCAAATGATTAAATGCTTCAGTTTTAAGGTATGAACTGACAATAGAATCAAACTTGACTCTTGTAAGCTACTAAAGTAGCTTGTTATGCGCATTGACATTATGGAATAGTCAAGAGAGCTAAATATACAATAGCATAGTTTTTTCTTAAGTTTCTGATAACACCTTTTACGATCGAAGGTTCAGATTAAAAAAAAATAGACAGAAGATATACATTCTACATATACACATATGTATAATAAACTCTGACAATATTCTTATCACAGTTTGGCAGTCGGGTTTGGCTACAATATTTCAGAAAAATTTTAAATAATATGTATATGTAAAGAAGAAGTAGTAATTGTGTCGGTCCTTTCCTATAACGCTTTAATAAGCATCTGGTTTTATTGGCTTTGTCACATTTATTGCGAACCTTTCTGACAATAAGTTTAGCTCCAAATGAAAAGCTATCCAAAAATCCAATTGGACACATGCAAATAAAAATCACCCAAACGAGTGTGTGTGCGGTATTACATAAATTAGTTTCTGTCCAATTTTTGTACATGCCAACAAAAGGCCACAACCAATTGCTTTTATGACACACACAAGTAATATTGCGTGCTGTTGGCCTGAAATTATTGCTCCTCGTTAGGCAAATGCCTTAAACGTGGCACATCATTGGCACTTTCCGCAATTCTAATGTATTGACAAATGTATACTTATACACCCTATATTTAATTCCAATCTTGATTTAAATTAAAAGCATTTTTTTGTGAGTCTGGGGGAAATGTGATTCGAAAATATTTTTAAGGAAAAACTAAATAGTTATAATATATTAATATAGTCTTAAGTTCAAATCGTTCATGGTCCAGCGAAAATTCGGATATTATAGTGCGGAACAGAATTTTTGGTTTACTCGGCATTATAATCTTATTTAGGTTAGAATAAGTTAGGTTAAGAAGTACAACCTTTCAGGGCTCTCAGATCACTGATTCGTTGTGTTACCTAAAACTTATAACTAAAACATCATGAGACCCTTATAAATCGGCAAAGCGCTTTGAGCCTATCACAAATTTGTTGAAGAACTAATTCCTGGTAAGACCTCAGTCAATAAAAGCCTGAACAATGGAGGAGAAACTCTCAGAATGTTTCCATCTCTCCCTCCTCCATGCAACTTTGACAACTTGCTTCCGTCAAGATTTTTAGCCTTCCTACATGAATCCCTAATGGACTATGTTTAGCAATAACCCCTAAGATTGCCCCATGAAGAGCTTTGCTAAAGGCAGGTAGTGCAAAAGATCTCCTGCACTTTACTCTGGACCAAAATGATTTTGTAGTCGCACAGGAGCCAGCCGACGACCAGAGAGTCGATTCGGCGCCTTTTGCAGCAGCTCGGACTAATAAGTAAAATTGCCGCTTTTGGGACAAAGAGCAACCTGAGAGATTCAAGAGCTGCCATTTCGTTTAGAAAAAATAACGATTTTGTGTGGTTTGTGAGCCGGTGGAATCAAAAATAATGCCTATGAGACCATAACAGTCAATAAAGACCGTTATCGCGAAATGCTAGCCGATTATTTGAGGTCTGAAATTAACGCTTATGATCTCGACGACATTTGTTTTCAACAAAATGACGCTTTTTCTCACATATCGTATTAATCATTGGATTAATTGAGAGAACACTTCGGTGAGCAGATAATTTTACGTTTTGAGCTGGTCGATTGGCCAACAAAATTAACTAATTTAGACTTTTTCTTGTGGGGATATGTAAGACTAAAGTCTATGCGGACAATTGCGCTTCAATTCAAGCATTGGAGCTAAACATAACGCGTGTCATTCGCCAGTTAAAAGTCAAAATGATTGAACGAGTCATCGAAAATTGAACTCAACGGATGGGTCATTTGAGGCGTAGCCGCGACCAACATTCGAAAGAGATAATTTTCAAAAAATAAAAATGAAAGAATGTTCTTTCGAATGATAGTAAACACATCGCAATGAATTTGAAGTTTCTGTGCTTTTTCTTTTAAAAAAAAGTAAGGAACCGCGAAATGGGTCTCCTTTTATAAAAAATAATATCTCAGTTACATGAATATGGCAACCTTTGTTTATATATACCCCCGCGTATAAATATAACATATGTAGTTACAAAGCTAACAGATGTCTGGGGTCAAAGAAATTACTATTTGGTGTGTCTGAACATTTCTAACGCTATAACAGTAAATATAACATACACGGTATATTTCTGAATATCATATATCAACATATACTTAAATGTAAATGTGTCGTGTCAGAAGTTGACAGCACAACAAGTGTTGAAGGAAATAACGATTCCCTGTAGCTTTACTGCCATGAACTCTTTAGAGAGACACATACAATACGTTTACACATATGTTACACACAGAAGTAATATCAGTTGTAAATATGTATATGCTTAGATAATTTCTTTTTTCACAAGTAAAATGTGTGCAAGGGCACGAACCCTGTTCCTTATGTACATATGTATATATCTGTGAGTGTGTGCATTTACACTTGTAAAAATAAACGTTCATATGTTTTAATATATAACGTTTAGCAGCGGCCTTGCTCGATACTAGACCTCAGTCAGGGTCATTTCATTACCTTGCCTTTGCTACGAGTTCTTCGCGGCCATTTGCTACCTTCCACACGGTTTTCTTATCTACACTCTGTCTTCTGTGCACACATGTTTTATTTACTTTTCGTGTTTTCCTTTCTATTACAATGCTTTCCTTTACGTTTTACTTGATTTTGAGCGCCGGCATAAAATCTAATCGATTTTTTTGGTTTTGCTTTACTTTCTCTTACTTATTGTTAATAGGTTTTTAATGATATGCTTACTTATCAGACTAAAAGTATGTTTTTCATAAAGTTCATAAGCGTTTGATTAACGGTGGTGGTGGCATTATGAGAGTATAGAAAATGGAGAGATAAAATATAGTATGTATATTTAAAAAAAAATTATTAGAACCAAAGCCAAGATTCCATTTGGCATGCACGCGTAGAGATAAAATAATGAATAATGATTTAAGTCTGATATTAGTGTTAGGTAATCTTAGTCCCTTATAGATATTTATATACTTTTTAAAATAATCAATATAAATTAGGTTAGCTTAAGGTTTATATATAAATGATGGATGACAGTGGAATAAGTAAAGATTGAAATAAGCAAAGGTCGGACATAATGCTAAGAGCGATGTTTGGAAATGAGAAATTGAATTGAAAGTAGTACCTGCGTTAGAGCAATTCATTTCCGTCAATCGATTTTTACTGTTTTGTAGCTAAGCCAAACAAAATAGCATTCACCTATAATAAAAAAAACATTATGAAATTATTTCTAACTTTTTTATTTTATTTCAAAACTTCATTGTATTTTTGTCTCATGTAAGTATTTATATGGTGACAGAACTCAATTATTTCAACCCTATTCTGAGATGTAACGAAGTCAAATCAAATTCAAGAAGAAACCCCTTCGGGTCAAATCGATGCTGATGTGGCTATTGTTTATTGAGTTCTCAAAAAAATTATACTTATTTATGAATGACATTTTTTAGGACTCATATGAGCCAGAAATCTTTCACTTGTCCAGTATATTTCCTGAAAATAAGAAAAGGCTGTGTAAGCTGACGTTGAGCAACACCAAAAGCACCGTGAAAATCGGGAAGATCCTCACCAAGATACTAAGCGAGGTTTTAGACACATAACCTCCACTGATACTCCAGCTCTAAAGGTTTTTGATACAGTACCCGCCGTAGGAAGCAGAGGAAGAGGAATACCTCCACTTCATTGGAGAAATACCTGATTGACCATGGTATCTAGAATTGGTGCCAAAAAGCGAAACAAAGAAACGACTGGCGCACTATTGTTAAGTCGGCTGTAACCGCGTTAGCGCTGTCTCCGCAAAGTACTTATAAAAGAAAATCTGAATAGCCGAAGCCCGAGAAAAGTGCTTATGTTGTCAAATAAAAAACGTGCAACAAAGACTTGAGTTTGATAAAGAACATGTTTTTTTAGCCTAAAGAGCAGTGGTGCAACATTCTCTGGTCTGACGAAACAAAAATCAACTTATTTAATTCTGATCGAGGTATTCATTATGTCAGAAGACCGAAGAATTCAGCGTTTAACCCTTGGCATACGATAAGGACCATTAAACATGGTAGCGGAAACATTATGATTTGGATATCATTTTCATACAACGGTCTGAGGCAGCTGCATAGGACACAGCGAGAGGCAGCCGATTATATTGCAATACTTCAAAAATGTATGCTTCAGTACGCTGAAGAAAATATGCCGTTTAGGTGGAGATTTATGCAACGCGGCGACCCTAAACACGCGGCTCAGTGTACAAAAGGGTAGTTTAGGGTCAACAACATCAGAGTAATGTAATGCGGTGGCCGTCTCTGGATTTAAACCCCATTGAAAATTTGTGAAATACTACATTGAAAGCGGCATTAAGAGGAAAGTGCCTAAGTAATAATGAAGAGCTTTGACAACTTATTCAAAATGGAAGTGGAATGAAAAATCCGGTTTATGCTTGCCAAAACCTAGTTTATTCGAAACAGACCGAACCGATGTCGATCAGTTTCAAACCACCATGGATTTTCAACAAACTATTAAACTAATTAGAAATTAATATTACCACAATTTAATGACAACTACTTACTTTATTTATTTATTTTTTGTTTTTTTTTTTTTATAGTAAACAGCGAATTTTTTCACATGTTAATATCGCATATTTGAAGACAAACGCAAATAAAATGCAAAACTTTGCAAAATATGGGTAAAATTGAGAAAAACAATTTATTTTTAATTTATTCTCAATTAGTTTGATTAGTTAATTGTCATACATTTCCCCACATTTCTGCATGTATATTAACCTTATTAACTGCAGGCCACTGACCTTATTATTTTTCACATAACTGTATATATGCTATACAAACCTTACGATCGGAATCATACTATTGTAAGTAACCATTTGAAATTGTGAAGAGTATTATAGCTTCGGTGCCACCGAACTTAAAATTTTTTTTGTTTTGGACTTATGCCGGCCTAAATGTTTCTTATCTTTCTCGTACAGAAGAGCTCTCTCCTTCCACTATGGGCCAGAAATTCGTAGTCATACTGAAAAACAACGGAGTATCGATTCATTTTCAGTTTAATGAAATTAGGGTAAGGGTGACTTCCTCAACAAGCTTATCGGCTTTGAAAATTGCAGGCCAAAAAATTCGGATAGCAATATAGCTAGATGATAGGGTGGTCAGTCAGTCCTTAATCTTGATCGCACTAGCAACATACAGAAGACTAGTACTGTAGCTCAGTTTTCGGTGTGAATGTACAAGAGACTCATCTTCGAAGCAGTACAGCTACTGTTTTTTTGATTGCGCTCATCTCCGATTGAAAGGCAAACAGTAATTAAGTAATTTGAGGGACTAAGAACTGAAAGAGATCTTTTGACAGAAGTCGCCTCGACCCACCTTTCCTATAAATTTCGATTAATCTGTGGAAAAGCTCATTAGCCTTCCTCTCCAGTGGCTTCGTCCTGCCCAAATATGACTCACAGGCATGGGTATAGAGAAGAAACCATCAGAAGAAGGCGAGAGCGAGAGACTGGTCCAAATGACCAGAGATGAAATCGAAGTACTCGTATCTAAGGATTTCAGAAGCTATAACTTGTTACACTTCTTGTATTCTGCTACTCTCAGTTTAAAAGCAGCCTTTGCCGCAATGAAATTGCCAGCCATGTCTCAGGTGGTCATGTTTTGACTGCGTTTGCACAGAAAATATTTTCTTACTAATTTTTCGCTTTTTCTATTCTTCAATTTCTATTCATACTGGTAACTAAAGTCTTAAGCTAATTAAGCGCTTTGAAATCGGTAAACATTGGCGCTTAATTTATATGTAATCCTAAATTAATGAACTAAATGTTGTTTCATTGTCTACGGTGTCTTTACGCTAACTTAACGCTTTGCCTTCTGAATTCCTTGCCTTTCAAAATTTCTCAACAATTCTTAAGAAAGCAAAAATGAATTAAAATTTGCGGCAAAAAAACAAAATTCATGAAATCGCCAGAGTTCCCAGCCATAATTAACAAGCTGAACATAAGAAAACCGTTAAACAACGGTTAAATATAAACGAAAAATTTAAATGCGCGCCTATAATCAAGATAAACGCAGGGTGTTGTCTGTTGGTGCACCCAGGCGGATGAGCAACCCAATCAACGAGGCGAAAGCAGAACAAAGCGAACGCGGCCAACAACTATTAAGGCGAACGTTGATTGTCGATTACAACGGCTTTATGAGTGAAAAGAGGAAAAACCGAATCTAACTCCCTATATTTATATGCAGCAGAAATAGCAATGGAAAGTTGAGACAAAAGCACGATAACGGTAACCTAAACAAATTAAAGTCGAAAGCCGACATGCAAAAGCGAAAGTGGAAAATCGAAAAAGAAGGAAGTGAAAGGATTTCAAGCGTGAATGCGCTGGCTTTTGACTATTCGCATGCCAGTATTGCTAAAAAGTTGTTTATGTATATATATATATATGTGTGTATATATCTGTATGCAAGTATTCAATTTAGTAAAAGTGGTAAGCGCTCAGCCAAGCAACAACAACACACACGCACACATACAAGCAACGATTTACGTCAGTTGAGCAGGACTGTCAGCGAAAGGATTTACCGCTACCGGCGTGTGTACGCGTACAAGGATAATGGCTGTGGATTTCGCTTTTACGCGCGGGTATTTATGCTATGATTTTTCTTTATTTTTTTTGGATTTGTTTTTTGTGATTACTTTATGCTTTGGCGTTGTGCTCTAAAAGCTATCAACATAAATGTAAATAGATGAGGCTCTCTGCTTTCAATGCAGGCAGATACAGTGGTGTGTGGCGTGTCTGTGTGTGTGCCTACTTGTTTTATGTATTTGCGCAGTCATGGCGCACCCACACAAGCGCCGCTCGTTGGCTTTTGGCATTTCTCTAGTTTCGCACCATTATCTTTGGCAGCAAACTCGCCAAAGCTTTGCGCCAGCTGCTGGCTACACAATTTTCATTTACATTGCTTGTTATTGCCGCTTTGTTGCTTTATTGTTGTTGTCTACATTTTTATTTTTGTTGCTGGCTGAACTTTGCTGCGGTTAAAGGATTAGGCCAACACATTAACTAAACGATGCTCGCTGCTGTTGGCTGCTGGCTGCCAACCAGCAACCAGTGCGGCACATTTCTTGTTTGTTGCTGTTGTTGTTGTTGTTGTTTATTTGTATAGCTGACTAGTTGTTTCGTATTTCCTTTGGCACATTTATGCGCATTTAATGGAGCATCATTTCAACAGGAAAACCGCCAAAAAAGATCTACGGCATATGGCTGCCGGCGTCAAGGCAGCGATAAAGTGCGATAAAAACAAATGGCAGCCCGACAACTCGGGCGGCACGGTTGGGTTAGAGTGGTGGATGGCGGAGAGCGGAAGTCTACGCTTTGGTGTCTGAGCTGTGGTAGGTGTGGAAAATTTTAATGGTCTGTTAAAAAATGAACTCTATTATTTTGAATGATGGCAATTTTTTGTGATTTGACCTTTTGTGCGCTTTTGTTGTTGTTTTTATTACTTAGACTTTATCTAGAAAATAGACGATTTGTTTTGAGTATATTTGCAGGCGGCTCATTTATTTTAAATCGCACAAATTACTTTGATATGGTTTTTCTTTTTTCAAAATAACTTTGACAATATGTGTATTAAATGGCAAGGAAAGTTTTATCGTAAATAAAAAAGGTATTATTTTTTTTGGTCTTTGAGTGAGAGCAATAAGCCTCCGTGATTATACAATCTTGAAGCTATTTTTTAATATTTTTTTCTATTACTTCCTGCGCTTCTTTCATATAGTGGCTTTGGATCTATCAAAAGCTTTTATATTAGCTCTGAAAAGGCGTCTCACGCTACCCAAACTATCATTAAACTATCTGAGCGAAAGTCACACAATGCAGTACTGAAGTCTTTAAAACAAGACATACCATAATGAATTGGGAACTGAAGAACCTTCGACGGAGTTCTCGGAAGGACTTTAACAAAGCTAGGTTTTCAAAATATTTAATAGTAGTGATTACTGGGATGGATATCGGACTACATTTCGAGAAGATAAACACAAACTTAAGTGGAACAAAAAAACATATTTATAATGTCTGTGGCCAAAACTATCTTATTAACTATTCTTTGCCAAAATCTTACAGAACAATCTAACATCTTTCCTACTAAAAAATTTGGAGAGAATCTCATCAAACGACAAATTCTACAAACCCGTTTGGAGTTAAGACAGCATGCGTACGTCGAAAGGCAATCAGTTGATAGCGCCTACGTGAGGTTGACAAGGCACTCGAAAGTTCCTTAGATAAACAAGAATTACTGTAATGGCATTCATTGACGTGGAAGATGCGTTCAACAACGCTAATACGGCTGCACTGCTATCGGCAACCGCTTCCTGTCATATTAATCAGGACCTGCAGCCTTGTTGAGTCATATGATCAGCATAAATAAGCCATATACGAGTACGATGGAGAAGACCAGACCAGACCAGATCAAGATCTAACTGTTCAAACGAAAAAACAATATTCTGTATTTTCACAAGAAGCACGAAAACTTCGCAATTCAATTCCTCTCCTTAAGCGGTAGAACTACCGTAGAACAAAGCTGGAGAAAACATAAAGCGGCACTTCCAAAACTTGTCGAATCTGAAACTCCTGCCACATTGCTACAAACTATGGTTTACGACCCCACAGGGTCTATTGGCTCCATACAAGTGTCATCGCCCCATACTAACTTATGGTACACTGGTATGGCGGATGACATTATTGAAAAATTTCAATACAAAACTCCTGGAACAGGTACAACAGTTCTTGCTGTCTAGTTGCTGGGGATAAGAAACGTTCAGAATGTTCAAAAAGGCTTTGAGTGATAATTATTTGTCACGAGCAAGTGTTTGTCCATATTATTCAAAGAGGGTCGAGAAGGCATTGACGATGAATCACGTCCAGGACGACCATCAAAATCAACTGATGCGCATTAAAAACTACTTCAAAGGCTCTTGAAGTTGTTCTCGACATCCGAATAATACACATTAAAGTGAGATATGAGGCAATACGGCCAGCCGACTCATGATTTTTGGCCATTGGCGTTGGGCTAGGTGTCACCTCGCGCATATTATCATACCCGACCTTGTTAATGAAGTCGAATTAAGCTGGCAATGCGATATAGAAGATCAGAGGAACTAAACACATCATTTTCAATCGACAATAGAGAAGATAAAATTAAACAAGATAAAATTAGTTCTGTGATCGGCAGTTCCACCGATATCTACATATTCACTGACGGGTCAAAGGGTAAAACAGAAACAAGTGCGGACTTTTCCTGCAAAAATACATACATAGAAAGCAGCTTCAAACTAATTGACTACAATTCAATCTTTCAGTCCGAAAGTGTGGGTATAACAGAGAGTGCCAAGTGGGCTTCCGTTGTAACCAGCAAGTCCATTAAGATTCTAGTGGATAGCCAAGCGGCAGTTAAGGAAACCCGTAGCGCCAATACTGTCTTATTTCTTTAGGTTATCAAGTAGGGTATAGCCAAACTTTTAGTAGGTAACTCGGTTAATATCATCTGGCTGCTCGGTCATACAGGAATAGAAGGAAGTGAAAGGCAGACCAGCTGGCCCGATTTGGCAGATGAAGACACAATTCCCTTAAGCAGCCCCTGGCCATTCAGTTCCTTTAAGGGTTGTTTAAAACAATGAACCCTATGGGATCATTTTAGGTCTGGAAGTTAAGAAATGCAGGTCACAACACCACAAAGTTACTTTGGGATAGTGTTGATGTGGACAGAGCAAAAACCGAACTTGGCTTTGACATTGTAGGTTACATTACAGGGCACTTACGATTAAGATCCCACCTTCATAAAATGGGAAAAGTAGATTCTGTGGAATGCAGAGCATGCGCGTAAGATAATGAGACGTTGGAACATGATCTATTGTGGACCAACCATCTGTGCGATCCCTCATAACTCAAGCGCTCAGTTAGAATACATTTTTGCTGGATGGTTAATATCGGCTTTTTAACAGTTGAATTAGGAATAGTGAGCTCTTTACTTGAATATGAATGACTAAAGGTGGGAGATAGGTCATTAAACTATAGAATTATATAACTCGACAGAAAAATCTCCATCAATTCTTACAACTAATCGACAAGTTTCCACGTTGAGAACTCCAAATAGTCAATTAATTAACGATTCCCTGAGGAATTCAGGGAGGAAATCGTCAATAAATCCTACAAACGGATAAGGAAGGACTAAATAGTGAAAGTAATTATTTGGAGGATGGAGTCATGTGTAGAAGTTCACGCAAGTGAGGAAAGTTCTCTGATCGCCATTTACTTGGGAGTGGCCAGAAACGATTCTTTTGCATATGACTCAAGCAGCTCACGACTTCCGGTCTTTGACCAAGTATCCTCTGGGTAGCCTAAGAACATCCGTTTGAAGGCGAGCTAACGTGAGAAGGCGAAACATCCCCTGCATAGGGTTGTGCGCTGGGTTTGGGACCCGCCACGTAAAAAAAACACCCCCAATGAAAAGGAACAACAAGCCTCGGATGCGGTTGTTAACTCGGCTATAATCGCGTAAGCGGTGTCTACGCCAATTAAGAAGAAGAAGAAGAATAGTGAAAGCTGGCTGAAACACTTTTTCTCTGCCTATTGAGCTTCTCAAGAAATTATACTAAAAATCGGAGCTTTGATATGGATATGATATTGATTGATAGGTGGAGCTTACAAATAAGTGAAAGCTCAAAGTTAAAGTTATATACTATAATACCCGAGGATGTTAGCTTAAGAACCCAGCATCCTACTTACATTATATTTTCTTGTGTAGAAATATATTTTAATAGCGTAGAAGTTGTAATCCCAAGCAGAGCCTTGGATATCCGAGAAACGGTTTTAGTAGTTTGGAAATATTTACGTTTAAGTTGTTGTTAAGTCAACAACGGCATTTTCATGAAAGTAAGGTTTACGTAAACAGAACGAATCCCGCTTTTATGCGACCCAGGATCGTTAAGTCAGAAACATTTCTGAAAATTACTTGAGGAATATTTCCCTGCCGTTAACACAACAAAATATAGTCAATAAAATTCTTGAAGCACTTTAAAGGAAAATTACTTCTTGCCAGTAACTGTCAACTCAGCAGCTTTAAAATTATTTAGACGGTAATCAATGTGTCTTAGGTCCTTAATCAATGCACTATTTGTCCAGAAGATAAACGAAAAAATATATATTCTCAATGAAATAATTCTCTGCTCTCTTTCTTCAAGTGTATCATATATTTTTCCAACTGCAAACTCAATATCTCCTCACGCTGCCCTTCCTAACCCTAAATATTAGATAAATATCACATGTCAAAGTTTAAAGCAACAAAGCTCGGCTGTCAGCAAATAGAAAACCACACTTGACAATGAAGCAATTCCTTTCAGCTTACAAGCTGGCAGAAGTATCGGTTGCTAGCGGAGGCGCACAAATCTAAGGCAAGACAAGGTCTACGTACATCCACATATATAAAACATATCTATTTTGAAATAAACACGCCCACACAGAATGTGAAAAACTGTATATCTATTTATATAAATAAAGCAAAAAAGAACATAAAACATTTGTGAAAATTCTCAGCTGCAGCATATGCACTGTGTGTGACCCAGATAGGAACCCCTTCCAAGCGAGGCTTTTTATCTGCGTTTGTGTTTCGCTTTCATCTTTTGACAATCTACGTTGCGGTTTTGGGTGTCACTGATTAAGAAAATGCTTAAGCACTTTTTTCAATCTCTCTTTTACCGTTACACACGCACACGACATGTTTGTTGCAGTCAAAAGCGGCAGCGCAGGCAAAGGGCCAACAAACAAAAGTAGTTACAAGATAAATTGCAAATATACTTTAAGCTTAACAGGCTTATGTGCGGCAACGCAAACGAATCCGAATGAACCGAGCGATTCGTTTACGATTTTGCCATTCAAGTTTAAATGAATTTTCTTGCTGTTGAGATGCGTACTTTGCCTCATTTCCTTTGCTGCCAGTTTTATTTCGAAGACTTTAGATTTGAGATGTGAAAGCTCTTTTATGCAGCTGGTGAAAACGCTCTTTGCAATATAACTGGATTTGTAGAAATCTGTTGAGAAAATGAACCTTTCTATATATGTATGTATGTTCATATCAAGTACAGGTATATATGAATGTGTGTCTGTGTGTTTATGTGAGAGTAAATAGTATAGGCAAAAATATATTTGTTTGCATCGATCTGTAGCTAAAAAAGAAATTTTATATCAAACACCCTAAGGTGGAGAACGCAGTAACAAAGACAAATAGCAGAGAGACAATATTTCTGTGTATGTAATTGGATTATAAAACTATACTGAGTTTGTATAAAGTAGCGCGGTCTCATTTGCAAATATTCGTAAATTGTATCGCCATGTGCTTAGCTTCAACTTTTATCATAATTAGATAAAACGCAGTGTATTTCTGGTCTTATAATGAAGCAAGCGTCTAAAGTTTTGGCAAGAGAGTAAGTCTATGCCTAAGTTCAGGTAGTACGTAAGAAACTCTTCATTAAGCATAGTCTTCAGATAATGGAACGCTTCCACGTTTTTCAAGCAGATGTGACTGCCATTAAGGTGACAGTAGCAGTAGAAAGATTTTAGGGAGGAGAACATTCACTCCAAGCATAGAGCGGCAATATTAGCTACGAGCCAGTTCCCTATGTGCTGGAAGTTAGTGAAAGATTGACAGTCTTCATTCCAGATAGAATCAAGATACTTTAACATCAAACTGGTGCAGGTTCATGGTCTCAGCGGAATCGCAGGAGAACTCAAGGCTGCTGAGTTCGGAAAGGAGGGTAACCTTGTTACTATTACATCAGACTGGAAACGCGTTGTTTATCCGTTCTCCTTTGAACTTATCGTTTACTTAGTAGGCACTGGTCAACAATTAGCTTTCTTTCACGCCTAGAGTAGAGCGCGGTATTCTGTCGAACGCTAATTGTTACAGTTATATGGAGGAAGGTAATGTGAAAATTTCCAAGTACTTCTTTCTCCATTGTCCAGCGTTTGTATGACTGAGGTTAAAACATCTCGGTAGTCATATAGTACCTGGTAAAATAGCCTAGAATTACATTAGCCCTTTCAAAATATTTCTGCCTAGTTTTATCGATTTTTGAGGGTCTTTTCGATCACTACTTTAGAGTATTTACAAAAGCTATAGAAATGAACCGGAGTTCTTAGCTATCCATGAAGGTTTGAATGAACCTTTTAATCTAACCTAAGTTAAAAACAAGTCAAATTTTCTCAAGCTTGATTTAGCAACTCTCATAAACTGACCCAATCTAGAGTGGTAGAAAAAGTTAAATAGCTGACAGATGTGGAATAATGGGCGATATCGATATTTGTGAGTACAAAAATTCTATGGAAAGATCTTCATCAGGATTCGATAATATTTCCTTACGAAGTAGATTGAAAACTGTATACAGCTTAAAGGGGTGTCCAAAAATTCTAGCAAACAACAGCAGTTCTTGAAACCTTACTGAATTCCTGTAGTAATAGAAAAAGAGATCTGGTGATTAACCAAAAGTTCAACTTAAGTAAGAAGTAAACATTTCTCAAATCTGATAAATGAAGACCGCAATGAAATATCCATAAACAAACAAAACTAACAATCGAAGAAAATGCTGTTCCAAAGACAGTCTAATTAATTGAAACGGATGGGAATAGTAGTATTACTTATGCATCTATTTTCAAATATGGTCTTGAGATATACTTGTAAAGCTCCTTCTCGACGAACAAAAATCTGATGGAACAAGATTTCATATCAAAACTGGCCTAATAAATAATCAGGAAAAGACTACGTGAAAGATATGTAGGACCCGAACTAATGCTTAGGCGCTAGTTCCGAACGATTTCATTGTTATATATCATAAGCTGGGAGAAGCAGCGGAAGAAAGAGGTCTCTCTTGGTTTGAAAAGGTAAAATGAAGGAGGGCTTGATTTCGCCTCTTGGAGTCGCTGGTAATCACATAAGATAACCAAGAAGACACATATGTATGTTGAATTACTTCTTCAGAATTATATATAGATGCTCGTGCACAAACTCATATTTTCTTAAAAGAAAAGAGACTGTAAAATTGTAAATATTTAGTAATATATTTTATGCATATTTTGTTTTATATTTCCTGTTTTTGTATTACTTAAAGACTCAAAGTGTCTAAAGGCATACCTTGGTTTGACATTCTTGGACCTCTACAAGTTTTTAAAGCTACTGTAAGATCATTAAAAACATTGATCCCACTCTCAATTGCAAATTCTAAGCTTATTTTTGTTCCTTTTTGAAGCACTAATAACGAAGAAAGTATAAGGAAAAAATGACAGCCAATAAAAACTAATAATATTATGATAATAAAAATTGCCTTTCGCTAAAATAAAATCTACATCTTTAATTCAATTTCCTAAAAAGAAACGAGATGTCATTTATCATTTGCCGTATGTTTTAATCTCCCTCCCATGCACCGTTATATCGTTTCTAGAAAAACAAATGAACATTAAGTACCGCTAACAATTAATGACTATTTACACTCACAAACATGCAGCCATTTAAAGTCAGAGGCCTGTTTTTGACACTTCTGACCTGCGGCAAAATTATCTATTCACCCACAGCTTTTCCAAACATTATAAATTAATTCGCTGAGCTCGAACATTGATTAATGTAATCGTGTGACAAAAGAGAAACAAAAGAAAAAACTAAAGAAATGGTTCGGGAAAAAGCCAAACATCGACATAAAATCCACAACAACTAAAACAAGTAAGGAAGGGCTAAGTTCGGGTGTCACCGAACATTTTATACTCTCGCATGATAAAGTGATAATCGAGATTTCATTATCCGTCATTTACATATTTGTTTATTTTGGTTCATAATGTATATATTGTATTATACAGAGAAGGAGTCAGATGGAATTCAAAATAGCGTTATATCGGAAGAAGGCGTGGTTGTGAACCGATTTCGCCCATATTTCGTACATATCATCAGGGTGCTAAGAAAATATTATATACCAAATTTCATTGAGATCGGTGGAGTACTTCCTGAGATATGGTTTTTGGTCCATAAGTGGGCGACGCCACGCCCATTTTCAATTTTTAAAAAAAGCCTGGGTGCAGCTTCCTTCTGCCATTTTTTCCGTAAAATTTAGTGTTTCTGACGTTTTTTGTTAGTCGGTTAACGCACTTTTAGTGATTTTCAACATAACCTTTGTATGGGAGGTGGGCGTGGATTTTATCCGATTTCTTCCATTTTTGAACTGTATATGGAAATACCTGAAGGAAACGACTCTGTAGAGTTTGGTTGACATAGCTATAGTAGTTTCCGAGATATGTACAAAAAACTTAGTAGGGGGCGGGGCCACGCCCACTTTTCCAAAAAAATTAAATTAAAATATGCCCCTCCCTAATGCGATGGTTTGTGCCAAATTTCACTTTAATATCTTTATTTATGGCTTAGTTATGACACTTTATAAGTTTTCGGTTTCCGCCATTTTGTGGGCGTGGCAGTGGGCCGATTTTGCCCATCTTCGAACTTAACCTTCTTATGGAGCCAAGAAATACGTGTACCAAGTTTCATCATGATATCTCAATTTTTACTCAAGTTACAGCTTGCACGGACGGACGGACGGACGGACGGACGGACAGACGGACGGACGGACGGACAGACAGACATCCGGATTTCAACTCTACTCGTCACCCTGATCACTTTGGTATATATAACCCTATATCTGACTCTTTTAGTTTTAGGACTTACAAACAACCGTTATGTGAACAAAACTATAATACTCTCTTTAGCAACTTTGTTGCGAGAGTATAACAAATGGACGGCAAAAACAAAACTAATGGCACAGCGCAACGGCACACAATACACACACAACGGTAAACTTAATTATGCACAGTTGAAGCAGCAAAGCAGAAATGTGAAAAGGAAAAAATAAAAAATAATAATAATGAAAGCAAAGAAAAACGTTAATTTTGGTTGCATTGAAGCTATAATACCCTTCACCGATTTTTTTCTTTCAAAATTTCAGATCGGTATATCAAAAAAAGAAGACCAGTTCTCCTCTATACAGATAGCCACTACAAGATCGTCTCATTTATATGCAATATGCAAAGCGTAGGGTCTCCACCGTTTCCTTCTAGGTGTAACGAACTTCGTAGAATGCTTAATATACCCTGTTTTGGGTATAAAAAGTAATAAATAAAGAACGAGAGACATCAGATGTCAACTCACATACAAACTCTTGTATAATGACGAGCCAAAGCCAAGTGTCAGTGAGATGGATGAGTGGTAAACAAAGCATAAGTAACACAAGCTTCAAGCCATAATAACCGTTAGACACAAGACTAAGAAGACGGTGGAGGGAGTGGACGAGCGTCGAAAAATTCCATGAAAACCAACTTTTAGCCATATAATTTTCTTTGCTCGCTTTTCGAGTTTCTCGGCTGTCGCTCAAGCGACTGCATGCGTTGTTGTGCCTTGTAGCTATTGAATTACAAAATTAAATGGCAAAAGAATTCGGTTGCCAAACTCTGAACCAGCAGCATGACTTTTACTCCGATAAAGTGAGGCCAATGTTTTTGTGGTTGTTGTTATTGTTGTTGGCCGAAATATGAACAGCTGTTGGCGTAATGGCAGAAAGTTTTCACCATTAATGTGCAGTATTCAATAATTAAGCGGTTAAATGGCGTTTGTTCTTGTTATTGTTGTTTTCTGATTGTTCCTTATTCAAAGGCTTTTAAGTTAATTGGAAATGATTTTTGTTTTTGTAAATGATTGGAAGGAATGTCATTAGCTGGGATATTAAGTTATTTTAAAGATATTCATGATTTTATGCCATCATTTTGAGAAAGGGAAATCAGGCTTCAGAAAAAATCAGGAAAGTGGCTTTCAAGTATTTATGGCTTATTTTCTCTTAATTTGTTTTGATTTTATTTTTGTTTTTCATGTTTGCGAATCGGCGTATCTTTAAATTTAAGTAAAACTGTTAGAAAGTTTTCATGAAGAAAAGCTCAATAAAATGTGCTAAAGCTCCGCTAGCTCCAAAAGTGTACAGAACCAGTTTATTAATACTTCAGTGTTAAGACTGAGCATTGGATAGTGTCAGAAAAAGCATCAGGATTTTCTAAGCATTGACAATATATAATTTTTATCACAACGATCCGTCAACCGTGTACACTACGCCCTCATCCTTCGTCTAAAACAATTAACACCTGTTTAAAGTCCGTTTCTTCAATTGAAAGCTTAGCTAAAATTATCTATTGGTGAAACATAGTCTCTTGAAACCTTAGGCCACAGCTCTGCTAGTATGTCTTAACTCAGGTACATGTAGAGAAGTTAGTTTACTGTAAAAGCCTCCAAAAAGCTTTTTTGATATTATAGTAAGCGATATAAAAAGCTTTCAAAAAGCTTTTTTTAATATTTCAGTATGCGATTTAAAAACTGGTTTTAAGACATTTGGAGCCAAAGATATATTTATAAATATAGAATATTTAGCTCATTAGTAAAAGCTTTCGAAAAGCTCTGCTGATATTTCAGAAATCGACATAAAAACTGAATTTATAACACATTGAGCTAAAGTTATATGTAAAAGTACTAATTCACGTGTCGGTAGAACATTAAGTTCACAAGAAAAACTTCCGCAGAGCTTACTTGATATTTTAGTAAAGCTAGTTTTATCACATTCTGGCCCAAAATATACTTATAGGCCTTAATTCAGGTACAAATAGAATATTTGATTAAATGGTAAAAGCTTTCGAAAAGCCCTTCTGATATCTTGAACTAAAGTTATATGTATAAGTTTTCACTCAAGTACGGGTAGAATATTTAGTTAACAGGCAAAAACTTCCGAAAAACTTTGCTGATATTTCAGTAGGGGACTTCAAAGCTAGTTTAATAATTATAATTATAAGTCTTAACTTAGGTACAGGTAGAATATTTGATCATTTGGCAAAAGCTCCCGAAAAACTTTGCTGATGTTTCAGTAGGGGACATCAAAGCTAGTTTTATAACATTCTGAGCCAAAATTATACTTTTAAGTTTTAACTCAGGTACATGTAGATTATTTTATTAATTGATAAAAGCTTCCGAAAAGATTTTATGATATTTCTGTTAGCAATATAGAAGGGTTTTATAATATCTTGAGCCCCAGATGTACTTATAAGTCTAAGGTACAGGTAGAACTGTTAGTTTACTGCTAAAGCTTTCCAAGCTCTTTTTTGCTATTTCAGTAAGGGGCATAAACCCCAATTTTATAACATCCTGAGCTCAAATTTTATTTTTAAATATAAAATATTTACTTCACTTACAAAAGCAACCTAAAAGCTTTTCGGTAAAAATAGAATAGTTCGCAGACAAAACCTTTCCAAAACTTAATCCAAAGCTAGCAAAGTTATGCCTCGAATTTTTTAATCAGAAAAAGCTAGAAGAGAGTTGCTTTTACAAAGCTAAAAGGACCTTAAAAAATGCGAAGAAATCTTTTAATCTTGTCGTTAAGCAATCTTTAAAGTTCAATAATAAATTTGATAAAACATATTATTAAAAAGCTTTGAAAAAATATTCTTCAATATATTCCTCTTTCACTATAGAATATTAATGACAGATTTTCAAGATCTAGTGCTATTTATAGACTTATACACTTTTCTGGTGAATCTCGGTTCTTATATAGAATTCAATACTCCGAGAGTCAGTCCAAACATAGAAAATTGCAAAATTAATCTTAGAGCTTTTATCTATCTACCGCATAAGCCTCAACTAAATAACCATTCCCACAATACTTATTAGCATAAAACTCATAAAATTTCAAGTCAATATCACCGCGTTATATCTAAAACCCACCGAATTTGGCATGCTTGGGAAATTGAATTGCACTCGACGGCCCAAAAAGGCTATTAAATGCTCGCCTAAAGTACGTGTGGAGAATTACGAGAGAACTTAAGTTCCACAAGCACATGCCACAACAGATACTTAAACTTATTAGCGTCGAAACGCCTCTGAACAATTGATTTCGTAATTTTTCGCCAAATTCAAAATGGAACAGACGAAAGACGAAACGACCGCGCGCTTCCTTCCTGCCGCAATAAAATTCAATAAAACTTCAGTTGGAAACACAAATAAAAGCGAAGACAGACGCGCGGCCAACACAAACACAAGCACATCAGCATATGGTCTACATGTATGTATGTGTGTGTTTGGTAATAAAAGTGAAGCAACAGCAACAATAAAGCCGTTATAATGGCCAAATAGGCGGAGTACTCGTGCGAGTACAAACAGAAATCGTTGAAAGTAATCACATTGAAAGCGCGACAGCACGCGACATGCAAAATCGATGAAGCCACACGGAGTGGGCAAGAACTCGGTTAGTGTGTAGACTCATATACATATACATGTGTGTGTGTGTGTGTAAAAACTATTTTATGTGATGGAGTTGTGCGCTTGTGGGAAAAGTGAAAGGCCAACCGAGTGAAATGTGAGTCGCAGTGAATTGTGCCGTTATTCCGCTGTGCATACATGTAACGGTATACTTATATGTATAGTATGTGGTATATAATGCTTTCGCTTTTCACTATACACGGCGACTTCCAAAGCCACAATGTTTGCTCGAAACATTTTATTCTCACGGCAACATTTTAGCTGAGACAGTGTACCGTTGTGGTGAATGAAACTGCTTGCGTCCGTGCATTCGCCATTGTGGCAATTAGTCAGTAAGCAATAGAGCAGATTACATAGAGTTGGCTGCACAAAAATCAATAAACGGAAGTTAAAGTTGCCTTTGTTTGAAGTCAACTTTGGTTTGGCAGTAAATAAGTCATTTGTGGAATTGAGTTTGCTGAACAGAAATATTCACACCACAAGGTACATTTCGTATACTTATATAATATGATATTTCAGGATAAGGCAGAAAATGGATTTTTAATTCAAGGTCTTCCAAAAGAAATAGGTAAACTAGAACAAGAAATAAAATACAAAAGAATATACTAATGACATAATAACAAAAAAAATGTTAACTTCGGCTGTTGCGAAGTTGTAAACCCGTTCAGAGATGCACATCTATATCATAAAATCTCTAATATATTGTAGCATTGGCTTGGAAAACAATAGTATGTCAAATTTTGTAAAGAAATCTTTTCAAATAAAAACTTTTTTTTTTTCACACAAAAAATTGATTCATATTGGACAGTTTGTAAGGCGGCTATATGATACAATGGTTCGATATCGGCGTTTCCGACAAATGAGCAGTTTTTTTCCAGAGAAAACATGTGCAAAATCGCAAATTGAACTCTGAAAAACTAAGGGATCACATATATACAGACAAACGGGCATGACTAAATCGCCTCAGCTCTTCACGCTGAGCAACTATGAGTATACCCATCCACTTTATTCGGTCTCTGACAATTTTTGCTGACTATTATAAGTTTAATGACAACGTTGTGAATCGAACAACCAGTAACAGCTCTTCAAACACCAGACCGTACTTGTTTTGCAATCTTTCGACATAAATTTTAATTCACAGAACGTTTTATTAAGCAGTTGTATATTTAAGGATAAACCGCATGGGGTAGTTAAGATCCCATAGTTCCATCATATGATGAACAATGAACGCTTGCAAAAGTTGTAGGGTGATTTTTGAAGAGCTTGATAACTTTTTTTAAAAAAAAAAACGCATAAAATTTGCAAAATCTCATCGGTTCTTTATTTGAAACGTTAGATTGGTTCATGACATTTACTTTTTGAAGATAATTTCATTTAAATGTTGACCGCGGCTGCGTCTTAGGTGGTCCATTCGGAAAGTCCAATTTTGGGCAACTTTTTCGAGCATTTCGGCCGGAATAGCCCGAATTTCTTCGGAAATGTTGTCTTCCAAAGCTGGAATAGTTGCTGGCTTATTTCTGTAGACTTTAGACTTGACGTAGCCCCACAAAAAATAGTCTAAAGGCGTTAAATCGCATGATCTTGGTGGCCAACTTACGGGTCCATTTCTTGAGATGAATTGTTGTCCGAAGTTTTCCCTCAAAATGGCCATAGAATCGCGAGCTGTGTGGCATGTAGCGCCATCTTGTTGAAACCACATGTCAACCAAGTTCAGTTCTTCCATTTTTGGCAACAAAAAGTTTGTTAGCATCGAACGATAGCGATCGCTATTCACCGTAACGTTGCGTCCAACAGCATCTTTGAAAAAATACGGTCCAATGATTCCACCAGCGTACAAACCACACCAAACAGTGCATTTTTCGGGATGCATGGGCAGTTCTTGAACGGCTTCTGGTTGCTCTTCACCCCAAATGCGGCAATTTTGCTTATTTACGTAGCCATTCAACCAGAAATGAGCCTCATCGCTGAACAAAATTTGTCGATAAAAAAGCGGATTTTCACATTTCGAACCGAACACTGATTTTGGTAATAAAATTCAATGATTTGCAAGCGTTGCTCGTTAGTAAGTCTATTCATGATGAAATGTCAAAGCATACTGAGCATCTTTCTCTTTGACACCATGTCTGAAATCCCACGTGATCTGTCAAATACTAATGCATGAAAATCCTAACCTCAAAAAATCACCCGTTATAACGTCACTGCACAGCTATTGGTATATCGTTCTTGAAACCGGCTTTGCGTTATGCGCGTTCATAAAAACCTTCACACACAATTCCAACTAACTCTGAAGGCAATAAGATCACATCCAGATTTCAGCTACTGCAATTATTACAATACGATACCAACACCAACTTGAAACATTTTTGCTTGCTATGGATCTGATTGTTCTGGTCTTTAAACTAATTTTCGAACAATTGAAGTAAAAGTTACTTCAAAAAGGGGACAGTTTTTAAATCTCCAAAAAAGTCTCTTTCGTACGAAATTTAGATTTACTTAAAGTTCCTAAAATTTTAACGAGCGATCGATTCAATTGTAAAGACACTACTTTTGTATACATGGGAAAAAAGCAGGAAGCTATTGTAGAGACTATAGTGGAAGCAATTGTTTATAATCTTTATGGAGGATGGATCCATGTTCAGAAGTTAAGTGCGGACAGTTCTCTGAGCGTCATTCACTTGAGAGTGGTAAGAGAAAACATCCCCCATGAAAAAGAGAAAACAGCGTTGGATGAAAATCATCTTTGCATATCTTTCAAGAACATGATGTGATATGTCAAAATTTTTTTAACATAGTCTCCACATTAGTAAGTTTCTGGTAACAGTTTGTTTAGCGATTTTACCATGAAAAAAATTTGACATCGAATTTACTTGAAAATTTTTAAGAGAATCGAAGAAATGTTTTGGAAGTCGTTGGTAATTTATCTTGAACACAAAGCATTCGGGGGAGGTAAAACTCATCATAAGGTCATCGAGAACTTGCCTCTTTGGAATCTGTCAACCAGATCTCTTAAATGACGTTAATATCGAAAAAGTGAAAGAAACAGTGCTTGAAACCGTCGTGTGGGCGTCAGAATGATTATAGATTATCTTATGTAGTACATATATGTAAACTCCACCTTCGCTCAACTCCATATTCGCCAACTTTGGCTTTCTGTATATTTTTTTCTGTTTCCACTACTAAAAAGTTCGCTTCGGGGAATGCGTTATAAGTCCTTTGTGTCGATATAAAGGGTGATTTTTTAAGAGCTTGATAACTTTTTTAAAAAAAAAACGCATAAAATTTGCAAAATCTCATCGGTTCTTTATTTGAAACGTTAGATTGGTTCATGACATTTACTTTTTGAAGATAATTTCATTTAAATGTTGACCGCGGCTGCGTCTTAGGTGGTCCATTCGGAAAGTCCAATTTTGGGCAACTTTTTCGAGCATTTCGGCCGGAATAGCCCGAATTTCTTCGGAAATGTTGTCTTCCAAAGCTGGAATAGTTGCTGGCTTATTTTTGTAGACTTTAGACTTGACGTAGCCCCACAAAAAATAGTCTAAAGGCGTTAAATCGCATGATCTTGGTGGCCAACTTACGGGTCCATTTCTTGAGATGAATTGTTGTCCGAAGTTTTCCCTCAAAATGGCCATAGAATCGCGAGCTGTGTGGCATGTAGCGCCATCTTGTTGAAACCACATGTCAACCAAGTTCAGTTCTTCCATTTTTGGCAACAAAAAGTTTGTTAGCATCGAACGATAGCGATCGCCATTCACCGTAACGTTGCGTCCAACAGCATCTTTGAAAAAATACGGTCCAATGATTCCACCAGCGTACAAACCACACCAAACAGTGCATTTTTCGGGATGCATGGGCAGTTCTTGAACGGCTTCTGGTTGCTCTTCACCCCAAATGCGGCAATTTTGCTTATTTACGTAGCCATTCAACCAGAAATGAGCCTCATCGCTGAACAAAATTTGTCGATAAAACACATTTCGAACCGAACACTGATTTTGGTAATAAAATTCAATGATTTGCAAGCGTTGCTCGTTAGTAAGTCTATTCATGATGAAATGTCAAAGCATACTGAGCATCTTTCTCTTTGACACCATGTCTGAAATCCCACGTGATCTGTCAAATACTAATGCATGAAAATCCTAACCTCAAAAAAATCACCCGTTATAAAAATAAATTGAGGATGTGCGAATCTAGGAAAAAAGAGGTTTTCGGTCAGCGCGCGTATTATAAGTGTGCCCATCTAAATCAAGTTGGATTTTGAATATATTAATTAACGAAAAAAGTAACTCGCAGCAGAAAACGCCGGATACCCTATAAAGTATACATATAAATGATAAGAGTGGCGAGCTAAGTCGACTTAGCCATACCCATCTCTTTATCTGTCAACAAAACTATATAAAGATATCTTATTTTGGGACATTACCACCATGTGGTTGTCAAAAGGTGTTTTCAGTCTATTTTATCACGAACGCAAGGCATTTAGTGAAAGTCATGAAGCCTTCAAAAACTTGCCTCATGCAAGTCGTTCATCCATACAACTCTGTTAAAGATGATTACAGCGAAAAGTGACAGAAACAGATACAAGAAACAAACGGAGAATCTCAACATCTCAACATGGATCGAGTAAACACATTTTGGATAAAGTTTTTGGTGTGAGGCGGTATAAAGCGTGTCAATGAATCGAACTCATACCTGAACTTTCGTCCGTTTCTTTCCAAGAAGCTGCTTATTTTCCGATATCCACTATATCATAAGTTATCTTGCAAGCCAACCGGTATGAATCAAGTTCTTGTACGGAATATTTTTTTACTTGCCAAGATAACTTTAGAAAGTTTGCCATGAGTTATTGTTCAAGACATTGCTTTAATCTTAATTGTGGTACAATGTCGAGTAGTCTACTGAAAGTATGATACAGTTCAGTTTATGGAAGCAGTATTTGTCCATAATGATGGTACCGACACTCAAGTTAAATGATAGAGTTCCGATCAAGCGTTCGGTTATAATTAAGTAAGACACGATAAAATTTGTTTAGTAAGATTTTTGTGTGAAAATTACAACAACTATTATACCTGCGCTATAATTACCGGAAATGCTAAAAACTCTAACTACAACTTTGCAGACTGAGTTATAAAAAGCAAAAGCAAAAACAAAAACAAAGTATTTTGGTAATTGAAAGCCGAAATACTTTATAATTCATTTTTACATGCAAAAACATGGAATATTAGAAAAAAACAAAAAGAAGAAGAAGAAATTATCTGGTAAAATAGAAAGGCAATTGAGTACTTTTTTTAGTTTGCCCCTGAGCGGAAGTATATAACTGGTATTTGGAGCAATAAAATCATATTAAAAAAATCTTCAATGTATTTCGGATAGAACTTGAGAAGACCCAAAACGTGTAGAAAAAACAAAAAAAACCACAATTTTCAAAGTCATGCGACTCGATTGCCGGCAAACTGCACTAACACGCAACGTAAACTAACAGCAACAGCAGTTAAAAGCCACAACAACAACAAGCAGCACCAACAACCACAAGCAACTAAAACTACACACAACCAGAACTGTAAAGCCAAGCCTACTATCACATAATAACAACAACAAAAACACCAACAACGAAGCGATTCAGCGAGTCAACGCGTCAGCGAGTTTTTTGGCGTTTTATTGATTTACCGTCTGCGAAACAGTTATTCCATTTTGTGCCCACAATTTCATTTCATTTCCGCTGGGTTTCACTCTGCTACAAGCGCGTGTATTTTTGTGGATATTGTATGACTTCTGATGCATATCGCGCCAGCGCACACACATACAAAGAAACACACAAAAAGTTGGCAGTGCGGCAAGAAATTTGCAAATAGCACAATGTATCCTGCTTAGACACCGCAAAGTGAATTAGAAAATTCAATTGAATTTCAACAAAAATCTGCACAAAGTGCTTTCGAGATCTCTGTGGTATGTGCTTATTGTTGTTGGCTTTTGTATGCAAATATTTTTGCGGCAAATTTTCTATTTTGTTGCTGTTGTTGTTTACTCAAGACGCAGACAAATTTTGTTTATTCGTGAAATAATTTTGATTTCCAGAAATTTCAGCAATTTGTTGCTTGTCGGATTTAATTCAGTTGGACATTTCACTTTGTTTTCCCCAACAAATTAGAATAAGTGTGCGTATATATATAAATATTCCGAAAATATTTCACTGCTGTCTCAATTAGAAAGCAATTGTCTTTGTTATTTCAAAGCAACTTTTGTTTAGCATGACAACAAAAACAAAAAACCACAACAAAAGTAGAAATAAATTTCATTTGTACTTTATGAAATGCAACTTTGCACAGTTTGAATTCAGTATAATGAACAACTTAAATAAACTCCATTAAATACAAATTGCTTTGAGAGCAAATTTAGCAGAGTTGAGAGCTTTCAATGCTCAAAAAAATTCTCAGAAATATTTTTAAATCAACAAAAACTGAATCGACATATTATATCTATAGTATGGAAATAATAATAGGATTTAATGTTTCACGAGTTATAAATTTGTTTTTAGCAATATACTCTTTTCATAAACTTGGAGTTTTACCCAAAAAAAGTATATAAAAGTCACTTCAGTTGGGTGATTTCAACTAAATTAGATTGCTGTATTTAAATAACGGGTGATCCAAGTACATGTACTTTTTTCAATAGCCACGACTTGGCAGCTTTTACCGAAATTTTAAATTAAAAGCCTACAAAAAACAGCATGTACAAGAACTGAAGCCGCTCGACCTTCCTAAGCGTCATCGCTTCGCTCTACGGGCTCTTGAAAATACCCAGAAGATCCGATGTTTTCGAGCCAAAATTGTTCAACGATAAGGTCCATTTTTTGCTCAGTGGGTATGTGAGCAAGGAAAATTGCCGCCTTTGGGACGAAGAGTAACATGAAAAAATTGGCATTTCGTCCAGAAAAAACAGCGGTTCAATCGTGATCTCGACGACATTTGGTTTCAACAAGACAGCGCTAATTCCTACACATTGCACCAATTAATGAATTTATTGAGAGGACACTTCGGTGAGCACATAATTTCAAATTTTGGGCCGGTCGTTTGGCCACCAAGATAGAAATTATATTTTACATAGAATGCATCAGTGAAATCTTAGCTAGTTTTTTGGAAATTAGGCTGTTCTGCTAAAAGTGTGGAAAAAATACAATTTAAATTTTTCTAAAATCATACTAAAAGAGCATTTGTTTATTTTGCCCGTAGCAGCAAAATTATATCACTTAACCTTCATAGTACCATATAGGAACTAATATCTTTTTCAGAGGAATAGAGTAAGTAAAAATACCTCCTTCCATTTCACAAAAGGATTCAAAGTGCATTGAAAACATTTAAATTTATTTTAAAAGAAGGTACTAACACTTATTTCTCTCTGTGTTCATCCTTCTTCTTCTTAATTGGCGTAGACACCGCTTACGCGATTATAGCCGAAGTTTTCATTGGTTTTTTTTTTTTTTTACGTGGCGGGTCCCAAACCTAGCGCACAACCCTATGTAGGGGATGTTTCGCCTTCTCACTTTAGCTCGCCTTAAAACGGATGTTCTTAGGCTACCCAGAGGATACTTGGCCAAAGACCGGAAGTCGTGAGCTGCTTGAGCCATATGTAAAAGAATCGTTTCTGGCCACTCCCAAGTGAATGGCGATCAGAGAACTTTCCTCACTTGCGTGAACCTTTACACATGACCCCATCCCCCATCCAGTTAATTTAAAATGAACATATCTTTCTATTTGAAAGTGCAAAAACATATCCGTGAATATACACAAAACTATGATTTATTTGAAAAAAGCTATGAAAGTTTAAAAAATTTGGACATAGTTTTGTTTCGCACATAGCTGATAATGTATTCAGAAAGCTAGCGCTGCTTTATTGCACGTTTAGTGAGTTGAAATTCACATTTTTAATGCTTAAGAGTACATAGAGATTAAATTAGGCCAAAATTAAAAGTTCGATAAATGGCGCTGTTGTCGGTTTATTGGCAAAACGTATATTTATGAATGGGAGTGTCTCATATTTGAAATATACTGGTAGAGTTGACATTAAGAAACAAATAAGTAACATCAAATGATTTACTACAAACTCTTTTAAAGAATATTTTAAATGAATTGTAGATTTATAACGTCACCTGAAATGCAAAATAACTACAATGCTAAATAACTACTAACAAATTACATACATATATGTACATAAGTACATATGCCCAACATTTTAAGGTTCTGCTATCGGATGTAACCCAGTTTTAACCAAAATGTTTCTTTCTTATCCCTGAATATTTTCGAAAATGTTGTTAGGTTAGTTTGCTTTTTAGGTGACAATATATAGTACATATATATGAATTTTAAGGATAAATATCGGATATTGGAAAACTTTTCTGCAGATTAGGAAGTATTCTCAACGGTGTTACAAAAATTGTTTTTGGAAAATCTGACACATGTGGCAAAAAGTTGTGGGTTTTGGAAAAGAGTGCCTTTTTCCGACAAAATTAAGTACATTATTTTTGGCAGTGATGATTTCTGAAAGTGATCTAAAATAGGCCAAATACTACGCATGATGTGAAACATATTATACCTATGGACAAATATGAAGCCGGCTACATTATAGTTTTGGTTGCCATGGCTTTCTCTGGAGTTAGTCGTTTGGTTTCTACAGAGGGTATTATAGATCTTTGTGTTTATAAAAACATATTGGGAACACAATTTGAAGGCTACTCCAAAACATAATGCGCATGTTCTTCGAGACTGCTTTCTCTATAATGCATACAGACAACAAAATTTACTACCACAATCCCAGATATAAATTCGATTAAATAAAGTTGGAAAAGTTTAAGAAAAGAAAATAAACCCTTAAAATGATCTTACCCGAGGTTGGCCCAAAATTTCTGCCGATGTAACTAAAAGTTTAGAAAAGTTCTACAAGCAGTGACCTATACCAAAGATGGACTAACCAAACAATAAGATTAACAAACAGAGTATGCTTACCAAGAAAATTTTCATATTGTATGGTAACTATGTGAAGAGTGTTTTCCGTGTCATTTTTTAAGTTTTGATTGTTTTTGTTTTTGCTATTTTTTGTTTCGTAAGTAAACTTCCTCACAAATGTCTTAAATATTGATATAAGGGCTCTTTTGATTTTCAGAATTCTATTACGTTTGATTTTCAGATTAGCTAAATCGAAGTGTGTGTGTTGAGAAATTCCTTGACTGTATTTACATTGTGATAAAAAAGTACTCGGAAATCGTAAATATTATTATTATTATATATTATAATTGAAACTACAGTAAATTTGAAAAAAAAAAAATAGCAACTATGTAAGGCTATCGGTAAATAAAACATGATTATATACTTAGCTACTTATGGACAGCTGTTCAGCGACAAACTTAGGATAATTAAGAAACGATTTGTTGCAAAGGAAAGTTACTTTTGTATAAATTTTTTTTTTCAAATAAAATTAGTAGATGTAGGAAGAAAATTTATTTCCTTACCAACAAAAATTAATTAGAGAAAAAGTTTTGAAATTAATTTTAGTTAAAAAAATTTTGCAAAATTCTAAAACACATAAGAAATTTGAGGAACGTAAAGTTTGAATTCATAATACGAGTATAAAAATATTTTTTTAAATATAAAAAAAATCAATTTTTTAAACGCAAATACCAGCAAATGCTATTGCTTTCCTGGAGAAACTAATAACTATAAGTAATCAGAAAATAATAATAAAATCAGAACAAAATAGCAATTTAACAATTTAAGTGTAGATAACAAATATTTAAGGCACAAAAAGTCCTTTGTGGTTTCAATTGTTTGAAACAAATTATAAACGACGAAATTCAGTCGTATTGCTCTAAAAAAAATCCTAAAATTAATAAAACCGGCCAATAGTTTTAACTTTGCTCTGAATATGAAAGGAATTCTATTGTAAAACCAAAACTCTTCAAACAATTGCACCAAATTAACGACAAAAACTATGCCTGACTGCAAAAAATTGAAAAAATAACTTAAAAAAAGATTGAAAAAAAGATTTTATGATCCGCTATACAAGCACACCACTGCAATAGCTTGAATTTCAGCCGAAAATTAAGAATTTATGCGCTGCATTTATTTATAGGAAACGCAAATCGAGCCAAGCTGCAGTACAACAACACACGTACGAAAATATATTGTGCAGAATATGAACCTGCCAGGCTTCACTTTGCATGAAAAAGCTTTATTAATACGTTAGTTTATAGCACACTGTACACATATGCGCGCGGTTAAGCCATTGTGGCTCCATCACGAATATGGACTTTTTACGGCGCATGCAGAGTGGGTATAAATCACAAAAAATCTGCGGTTTTATGACGCCATTGTAGTTGGTGCGCGTGAGATGCTTTAAAATTGTTATTGTTTCTTTTCACTTTGCCTTTATTATTTATACATAAAGTTACAAGCAGAATTGATGTTACCAGCCAAGCATACATACACACACAAAACACATCACATACAAATAGACCGGCAGGGGCAGCGCGTATGCGTGACATTCAATCTCGTGTTCACGCGGCGTGCTTTAACATTCGTTATCGCCCAGTGCGTACAATCTGCTGATATACATACATACAAACACACATGTACATATATAAACATATATAAATGAACCTGCACATATATACGCGTTTATTCGATAGTATGTTTGAAAGGCTCGCACGCCTGCTGTTGGCGGCTTACTCGAATGTTTAAAAATGTTGCGCATACGTCACGTCGCACCAGCGAGTGAAGCAAAGGCAAGCGGCTGCAAGAGCTGCGTGCTGTAATTTTTGTATTTTTTTTTGTCTTTTTTTGTGTTTTTCCTTATTTACATTATTTTTTATTATGCTTTGTATAGAATTTCTGTTGGTGGACTCACCTTTTGCGTGCGCCAATCCCATTCTCGTGCCACAGCAAATGCTTTTAACGAAGTTATTTCGCCTGCTTAATAACACAATTATTATTATTATATTTCGTTATTGTAGGTTTTGTTTAACTTTAACGCTTAAGTGACCACTACGCATGCTTTTACATTTTTAAATTTTTATTCATTTTTTTTTTTATTTATTTTTTTTTAAATATTTTTCAACACTTTTGTAACACACTGTGCATTCGTTTACGACTATATATTTTTAATAACATTATTTTTTTATGTACAGATAACAGGAGCGTATTTATTACATTTAGTTTTCGTAATTAAATCAGTTTTTAGATGCGATTTTCCGCGATAAGTTATTTGCTATTTTTATTTAATTTTTTTTATTTCCACACTCACTTTGAACCGACAAAGACAATTTTTCCAACGAGTCGCACTTTCACTTATTTTTTCTATTGATTTTTTACTACGTTATATAATTTAAATTATCAGCTTATTATATCTTACACTAATTTATTAATTTAATTCACTTTTTTTATTTTTATTTTCTTTTTATTAGCGGAAGCTTTTAAACTAAACTATTTTAGTAGCATTTTATGTTTACTGAGTTTAAGAAGTTATTATTTCAAGTTTTGCAATTTTCATTTTTCTTTTTTCTATATTTTAATATTTTAGCACTTTTCTCTTATTTTATGATTTATGCACAAAGTTATACTTTAATGGAATATATTTTAGAGCTTTTATGATTTTCTTTTTATTTTTAATTGGACACTGGAATATGCAGGCATAGCTGAAAAGAAAGAAGAAAAGCGTAGGAAGCATTAAACTTTTCATATTTGTTATGAATTTAATATAATGTAAAATTAATGATATAAATTGTATATTATTACTAGAGCTAATATAACAAGTATATGTATACACATATTAAATATAAGTATGAAAAAATTCTAACTTAGTTTCAGCATTTTTCGAACTTTCAAAAATTGACAAATTATCAGCAATCATATGTATGTACTTACATATGTTTGCGTGCATAACGCGCAGTTCAGAATATTTGAGTAAAAGCACATTTCTCACATGCGAGCATGCTGAAACATGTTTGCCAAACCAACACATTACACCGCTTGGCTAAATGGCTTTTGTACACTTTCACTTATTTAATTAACATACACTTTAAATTCACAAATTCGAATAATTTTTAAATAACACTCAAAAAAAATCTACTAAATGATTAATTTCTTACTTTTTCACAAACTTCGATCGCGATCAAGTAGCAACGCGCACTTACCGACACACGACTATCAAACAGAGAATGTTAACGAGCATGCATGAAATTGGAGTAACATTCGGTTATTCTGTTGCACTTATAATTTTCTGCAGTGCTGTTCCCCTACTTCGTGATGACGAGACAACAACTGTTGTATGCGCAGATATGTAACATTCCTACGTTGTTATGCATGCTGTAACAAAATAACAGCGGAGCACTCGGCGGCTTTGCAGTAACATAAAACGAACAAATTATATTGCTATGTTGTTTGCCAGGGATTATAACAGCAATTCCAAATTGTTTGTTAAAATTTATGCTGTTATGTTGCTGCAGTGTATAATAATTTTGCTTATCTTATAGTTGTACCATATATGCTAATCAGCGTCGGACAGTTAACAGCTAAAATCAGCTAAAACTAATCGAGAGGGCAATGTGGCAATGGTATGTCTGTGCATCAAAAATGTGTTGAAACAAAAATCAACAAAAATTCTTTATATTAAAAGTTCTAATGTGACTAATCGGAAACGCTGTTTTAAAAGTTCAAAAAGTATGTCTATATATGGAAAATGCATTGCTGAATTAATCTTGGATTTTTTTCCACTTTTATTTTCAGTTGAAAGTCACATAGAAATTATAACTTAAAACAACCAACTAATGGATATAAACTGTAAGTAAATAAATTAATTGCTACCGTTATAAAACAAGCTAAGTGACTTATAATTCGATAAATTTTTGCTCTACTTTCCAACATATTTTCTCAGCTTAATGAGCCACTAAAGCAGATACTCGAACACTCGGAAAGTAATTTCACTTAAAACTAATAATAACAGAGCAGAATAAATACCAGCACACATATATTTAATTTCCTGTTAGATAAACAGTTAGCACAGCCAGCAAAGGAAGTGTTGTTGCAATTTTCATTTTATGCTAAAGTCATTAGAATAGTAATAAAACTAAAAGCTATTACACGAAGTAATTGAGGTAGAAGGAGGGCTTTTCGCACGCCAGCAGTCACGTTTCGACCAAAGTGAAGCACTATAAAATGCATGAAGTGAAGCCTACAGCACGAGGGCGAGTGGGTGGAGCATGCGGGGAAGTCAACTTCATGTCTCTATTATAGCATTTGCTGGCTGATTTTCCATGGAGTGTTAACTGTGCGGCGCTGCCATGAATGCCTTGTGAATGAATGAATGAATGGATATACATATAAAGGCAGTGAAATAGATTTGCGCTTTCGACATAAAGGGTGATTTTTTAAGAGCTTGATAACTTTTAAAAAAAAAAAAACGCATAAAATTTGCAAAATCTCATCGGTTCTTTATTTGAAACGTTAGATTGGTTCATGACATTTACTTTTTGAAGATAATTTCATTTAAATGTTGACCGCGGCTGCGTCTTAGGTGGTCCATTCGGAAAGTCCAATTTTGGGCAACTTTTTCGAGCATTTCGGCCGGAATAGCCCGAATTTCTTCGGAAATGTTGTCTTCCAAAGCTGGAATAGTTGCTGGCTTATTTCTGTAGACTTTAGACTTGACGTAGCCCCACAAAAAATAGTCTAAAGGCGTTAAATCGCATGATCTTGGTGGCCAACTTACGGGTCCATTTCTTGAGATGAATTGTTGTCCGAAGTTTTCCCTCAAAATGGCCATAGAATCGCGAGCTGTGTGGCATGTAGCGCCATCTTGTTGAAACCACATGTCAACCAAGTTCAGTTCTTCCATTTTTGGCAACAAAAAGTTTGTTAGCATCGAACGATAGCGATCGCCATTCACCGTAACGTTGCGTCCAACAGCATCTTTGAAAAAATACGGTCCAATGATTCCACCAGCGTACAAACCACACCAAACAGTGCATTTTTCGGGATGCATGGGCAGTTCTTGAACGGCTTCTGGTTGCTCTTCACCCCAAATGCGGCAATTTTGCTTATTTACGTAGCCATTCAACCAGAAATGAGCCTCATCGCTGAACAAAATTTGTCGATAAACACATTTCGAACCGAACACTGATTTTGGTAATAAAATTCAATGATTTGCAAGCGTTGCTCGTTAGTAAGTCTATTCATGATGAAATGTCAAAGCATACTGAGCATCTTTCTCTTTGACACCATGTCTGAAATCCCACGTGATCTGTCAAATACTAATGCATGAAAATCCTAACCTCAAAAAAATCACCCGTTAGAAACCATTTATGATTACTTTCAAACACTTCCGGGTGCTTTCGTAGTGAATATATCTACTATGCTGAGTATCTATGTATATATATGGTGAAAATATTTAGCTATGAGTATATGAAACAGAAATGTATTATATGTATATAAAAATATATATGAGTAAATACATTTTATATATAACAGTATATATGTATGTATGTAGTCGAGGATGCTGCACCAGATGGTCATTCGTTGAACCTTTCCAAGCTTAGCCACGCATATTTATATTAATTTACGAAATATCAGAGGTATGACTCTTTAGAAAAATATACTAGTCTAGTATTTTCAAAAAAATCTATTATTTCTTTTTTGTCTTAAAGTAAACTTCGAAGTAAAAACCATTCTTTCATTTATAGAATAAGTAGTGAAGAAAACAATTTCCTTCTCCAAACCGTTTTAGTGTTGAAGAGTTAAGATCAGTCAACTTCGGCACGAAAAACTTTAACCGCATTTCTCCCTTAACTGCTTACTTCCAAGAAGGCGACGAAGATTTTCAGTTCTTGCAGCATTCCTGGACATTTCTAAAGGGTTCAACAACGTCTCTACGGAATCTATGCTGAATAGTATTCAGTCAATTAGCTTTACAACGCTGAATCAGAAGCCTTTTGACCCCTAGAAGGTTAAGAACAGAATGGAACAACGCTAGTGAGATCAAGGAAGTCTGTAGATGTACTCCTCAAGGTGAAGTGCGCTTTTGTGGACATTGGTGGTGAATAAACTGCTAAGGACGGCAAAACCCCTAAGTTGGTGACATATATGGCCGGCATTTCCTTATATTATTTCTTAATAACGAATAGGTGTCTGCACTCGTAACACTTTCCAGAATAAGCCACAGCAAGCGGGTCTGGCATAGAACGCGGAGCAAGCGGATATACTTGTGTTCACAAGAAAGCACAAGATTCTACAATGGAAGGTGCATCCCAAAAATCGGGACACAACTCTCTCAAGGACCGCACCAAGTACCTTGGGGTTGTCTTGGACAGCAAACTGCTGTGGAAGCACAACGTGAAAGAAAGAGTGAGAAAGGCTAGCAATGCTTTATATGCGTGTAGGCAGATGGTCGACACAACCTGGGGGCTCCCTACCTCTCTCAAGCACTAGTGCTACACGACCATTGTAAGACTAATTCTTATCTACTGTAAAGTAGTATGGAGGACAGGCGTACGGAAATCCACCTGCCGGAAGCCAATGGAAAGGGTTCAGAGTCTCGCTCCGCTGTACATAATGGCAGCTTTAAGAACAACTCCAACGGCGGCTCTTGAATTGGTACTAAGCCTGCCACCTATAGACCATTTTGCTGAAAACTGAGCAGCAAAATCGGCGGGCCGACTACTGGAACATGATCGAAATACTAACTGGCAACACACGCTCGAGAAGACTGCAGGAAGTCTAGAGCAAGTTACCAGAGAAACAATGGAGCACTGGAGTAGGTATCAATAGTGAGGGCACAGAGTCTATTAAGATTTGCCTAAATCGCAGGCATCGTAAAGGATGAATACTCCTCATGGACCTAGTAACTGAACCTCATTTGATATTGCAAAGAACCAAAACTGGTCTATGCATGGCGCATTGGCCTACCACACTACCCTAATCTAACCTAACCCAACTTTGAGGGTAACTATGTACTTCCTTAAACCCCAATTCGGTAGCAATACAAAATCCAATAGATGCTTGAAACCACTGGAAACACTGAGCGAAGGCCATATTTGTCTAAGGTTCTATGAAGATAAAAGAAGGATTGAGTTGGTGCTTTTGTGGTGATCCTCTAATTAAATTAATTAACCTCTTCGTAAGCTCAAACTATATACTTCTGGTGTTATGAAAATATAATGATATATATTAGCTTTGAAAAATTTTCTTAAATAATGATTATCCAATATGAAATGTACTTTGATTTCATAATAATTTTCGAGTATCAGCGCTTACAAATCACTTGAATTTTGGACTCTCTTTGAGAAACTTTGTACTTAAAGTGTATTTCTGACATAAAAGCATTCTTTTAAAGGGTCAAGGTAAGCGGATTGGACCTAATTTTTTTAACCAGCCAAGGACTGCTAATAAGTCAGCAATGCCCAACTTAATTTTGGTAATATTTTTTTGCCGTTACAACAATAACAACCAACTAGTAGCGGTCACGCACTAAACTCATCTAAACTCATATGTACTCAGAGGTCTCGAATAAAAATAAGTCTATATATAAGTTTATACAATTTTTTATCTGATTATGAGTTATTTTTAGCCGTTGACTTGTTTAGTGGCCAGAAAATGTTTCCTTTACTTGTTGTTGCTAGCAATCGCATAGGTAATTGAGCCGAACTTGTAGCGAGTGGAAAATTCATTAATTATAATTAGCGTACGAATTAATACATTAATTCCAAACAAATCGGCAGTGACCCACAAAGCGATACGCAATTCGACGGCGGCATTATTGCGAACCGAAATGCCAGGAAGTGCGAGAAACTGAGCTGCCAAAGGAAGAAAGTAGGGCACGACGAAGGCGAAGTGACAGAGTGAGCCATAAAGCGAAATGGCCGGGGTCGGTTTTAGGGGCTCAGGTGCCACCAGCAACGATTTTCGGTTTTGTTTTTGTTGTTACTACAGTTGTTGTTGTTGAATGCGCCAAATCAATGGTAGTTGGCCACACGTTTCGCACATTACTCAAGCGATTGCCGTGCATTTATCTTAAATGTCGTATTTTATTTATTAATTACCTTAAGTACGACACAACAGTGGGCGACAACAGCAACAACAATAACAACAACCAGAACAACTAAATCAGCAACAAATCACGACGAAATGGTGGAGCGTAAGCGCAAGTGGCACAGCGAGCGATTGAGATTGTGTGAGTGGAGCTTTGTGTGCGCAGCTGTTTGAGTGTGGTGTGGCGGCAGCATTCACGGGCAAACTACAAAATGGCCAACAGCAGCAGCAACAACAACAAAAACACAAAACAACAACATTTGTAAAGGTTATAACTTAGCATTGTGAGGATTTATTTACTAAAGCGGCATTCGAGCACCTTCATGCGCTGAAACACACACACAAAAACACATAAACTAATATATGTGTGTTTACAGTTATTCATGCTTCGCATTTACAGCAATCTCAACTATTTGCTGTTCACTTCGTTGTGTTCGCTTGCCGTAAATGCGGCTACTTTTGTCGGCGAGCTCCGGTGTTTTACTATTTTAGGTCACACCAGTCACGTGGTGGGGTTAGCGAGGTGAAGTGGGTAACGGTTAACAGTGTAAGCAAAGCAAGCAGCAAATTTATGCCTTACAAGTGATAACTCTATTTGGCGCAGCATCGAGATGGTTCGACTAAGTACTTTCAACAGAATTGGCATACATTTAATTATTGAAGATACAGCGTAGGGAGATGAAGCGAGTTAGAGGGAGAGCGTATGCGAGAGATATAGAGCGTGATAGCCTAAATGTAGCGTTTGAATTAATGGTCCAAAATAAATAATTTATGCTCATAGGAATTCTATGTATGCTGGTAATTTGAGTGCATATGCGGCAAAGCAAGTAGAAGTGACGGCCGTGGCGTATACGTAATATTGAAAGTGCTAGTAACGGGTGATTTTTTTGAGGTTAGGATTTTCATGCATTAGTATTTGACAGATCACGTGGGATTTCAGACATGGTGTCAAAGAGAAAGATGCTCAGTATGCTTTGACATTTCATCATGAATAGACTTACTAACGAGCAACGCTTGCAAATCATTGAATTTTATTACCAAAATCAGTGTTCGGTTCGAAATGTGTTTTATCGACAAATTTTGTTCAGCGATGAGGCTCATTTCTGGTTGAATGGCTACGTAAATAAGCAAAATTGCCGCATTTGGGGTGAAGAGCAACCAGAAGCCGTTCAAGAACTGCCCATGCATCCCGAAAAATGCACTGTTTGGTGTGGTTTCTACGCTGGTGGAATCATTGGACCGTATTTTTTCAAAGATGCTGTTGGACGCAACGTTACGGTGAATGGCGATCGCTATCGTTCGATGCTAACAAACTTTTTGTTGCCAAAAATGGAAGAACTGAACTTGGTTGACATGTGGTTTCAACAAGATGGCGCTACATGCCACACAGCTCGCGATTCTATGGCCATTTTGAGGGAAAACTTCGGACAACAATTCATCTCAAGAAATGGACCCGTAAGTTGGCCACCAAGATCATGCGATTTAACGCCTTTAGACTATTTTTTGTGGGGCTACGTCAAGTCTAAAGTCTACAGAAATAAGCCAGCAACTATTCCAGCTTTGGAAGACAACATTTCCGAAGAAATTCGGGCTATTCCGGCCGAAATGCTCGAAAAAGTTGCCCAAAATTGGACTTTCCGAATGGACCACCTAAGACGCAGCCGCGGTCAACATTTAAATGAAATTATCTTCAAAAAGTAAATGTCATGAACCAATCTAACGTTTCAAATAAAGAACCGATGAGATTTTGCAAATTTTATGCGTTTTTTTTTTTAAAAAAGTTATCAAGCTCTTAAAAAATTACCCTTTATAATCGATATTAAAATTGTGAGAATATTGGCGTGAGAATGATGTTAAGTTAGACAAATTTTTGAATTAATAAATTAAATTTTAATTTTAATAAAATTAATTTTAAGTTGAAATCTCGAATATTTGCTGTTAATTTTAAAGTAATTTAAATTTAATTTAAATAAAATTTTAATTAATTATATTTAATTATAGAGTACTTTTTGATTTAATTTAAAAATCAGCATTTAATTTGATTTGTTTTGAAGAAATCATCCAAAGATATTCGTTGTGAAATTGTGGCCTGAAAAACTGGAATGAATGAAGTTAACAACGGTTTTTTTCCAATAAAAAATAATAATAATATTTCTGTACATAAGACCAGTTCTAATGTGAGATCCCTTAGCAAAATACTCTAAAATCTACCTGTAAATATGTTGCTTAGCATAATTAAGGTAACATTTTTTTAGAAACAATTGTATTTCAAAATAAATACCAAAAATTAATGAAGAATTAACTAATAATAATACACAAAGTGCAGATAAAGAGTTTTTTTACGGTTTATTGTTTAGAAACTATTATGGAAGTAAGTGTTTTACGCGACTTATCTTTCTTTTTTTTATAATAACAGATTTTATCTGACCTTTAACGGGATGAAAATATATTTTAAATTGGTCATGGAATTGTTGTTCAACAGTACAGATGTCCTCACAAAAAGACGGTCTATATGCCCTTGAACTAGGCAGCCAATTCACATATTCAGCCCGATAGATAATTGTTATTGAAGATTAAGAACGAAAAAGTCACAATCTTTGACTCAAAATTAATTTCTACAATGTGTCAAGTATTTCTGATTTTTCATTTTTACTCTCTTAAATCTTCAGGAATGTCAGTAGTCCAATAATTTCGCTCATTTAAGGGGTTACATGGGTTTACGGGTTTCAAAAAATGGAACTTTATTAATATATTGTTAAATTTTTATTTTTTTTTTAATTTTTTTTTTAATTTTTTCGTTTAATTTTTTTTTTTTTTTTATAAAATTTTGAAGTTGATCCGAGTAATAGTTTCGAAGATACAGCCTTGAGAAATTGTGCGCTCGAGGCTAAGTAAACGCATTTTTCTTGAAAATGTGTTCTCGAAATCGGTTGGACAAATTTCTAGAGAGTTACTCAACTGAACTTCATGAAATTAAACACAAGTCTTTGAAATACAATTCTTAAAGTTTTTTACGAAAAAATTTTTTTCGATTACAACTATTTGATAAAAAAATATGGCGAAATTTTCATTATTTTGTAAAAATGTCTACAAAAAATTTAATTTTCAGATTTTTTTCCTTCGTCCAAGTTCTAGGTTACGGTTTTAACTAAAATACGTATTTTTTCAGTTTATATGATGCTGTAAGGACTTATCTTTTCCGAAAGTTTCAGAATTTTTTTGTTAATAGTGTATGTTGGCAACAATAAAAAAACTAATAAAATATTTAATTTTTTATATGAAAGAAGAAATGTTGAAAAAAGGGCTGTCTTTTACCCGAGGAAACCCAAGTAATCTCTGAATTTACCTATTACTCTGAGGTATGTGAAATTTTACTGAGGATACTTTAGGACTAGAAATGGTAAAAGTTTACCGTAATTGAATAACTAGTTTTGGAAGCAAATATACACGACTTTGAAATTTTCAACCACAATTAGTTTTCTTTATAGTAATTTGGTAAAGTATGCCAAATTAAAATGTCAAATAAAGGTACTTCAGTTCAACGGTTCACTACTGGACTGTTGGACTTCAGACTAACTAAGCGAGGGTTGGTCAACTATCAGCGGCTGTGCAATTGCTATATTCTTCTGGCCCGGGATAAATCATAAGTAAAATTTGGTGATTTCTCAGCTCTGATACTGTCCAATAGCGATTCACAAAGTAAGATTGAACATCTTACCGGATGCCAGCTGCAATAGCTGCTTGGAAGATGAGGAGACAGTATAATATCAACATTTCTTCCCCGAATGTACCGCTTTTGCTAGATCAAGGAAATACACCTCGGATCTTATACGAAATTTTCATTATGGAAATAGCGGAAATAGAAATAAACCCGTTTTTACCCTTAGCTGATATCCAACTACAGGATCACTTTATCAGTTTGATGCCTCGCCAAACTGATCTTAGATAAGTACATAAATTTTCAACTTTACATAAAAAAATGTTTTACTTTTTTTATGGAAAATAAAAGCAGCAAACTGTTTCTAAAAAATATTGGAAAAAAATGTATACATTTTCAAGTGGAAATGTGTGGTTGTCTCCGAATTGAAAAATGCTGCTTCGAGGAACTCATCTTTAAAGTTTGACTATTACGTCGATTAAAGAACACTTTTAGGTCTTCAAACAATAGTTTAACCCAAAAAGAAGAATCTGTTATTTTATCATGAAACATTTGTGGCTCGATTTCTGAACTATCCCATCAACCAAAGTCAACGTTTAAATCATTTTGTAGCAAACTTTGTAGTTATAGTTACTTAACTATTTTCTAGTAACTTTATATAATATTATAACAACAGAAATGTATTACAAAAACAACTAACACACATTCTATATTTTGAAATTACCTTAAAATTATTCTGAAATCGGAAATTTTTTCTGCACAAAGTCAAACATTTCTATACATAAGTATTTTTATACTTTTCTATTTGCAGTGATTTATTATTTATGGAAAGCACTTTTTCTCAATTGTTTTTCACTGTTTTAAAATTGCAATGCATTTTGTTATTATTGCCAGTGCATTTTTAACACTATTTGATTGAAAACTGAATTTATGATGTTAGGATAATGTAATTACTTAGTAACTTTTTCATATGCGTTTTAATAAATATTTGCGATTTTTTCAATCACACGATATTTTTATGTGTGGTTGTTGTTATTTATATACTATATATACATACGTATGTTTTCCTCTTCTTTAATTTACTCTAATATTTTACTATTTTTATTTGCAATTTTTTCTGTGTTGAGCAGCTTGAATTTTTCGCACGCAAAAATTACCGTTAACATACATGCAGCCGAGTTTAGCGTTGTGTGCATATGCGTGTATGTATGCGTATATATTTTATTGACTATTGCATTTTTTATGACACACATATTTCAACATACACACACACACATTTCGTACTGAGAAGTGCGCGCATTTTTAAACACACTTTTTCAGCATTTTTTTACAGTTATCAGTCATTTTATTTAATTTCACGTGGAACACGCTAAAATAAATTTTCACACTCGCTGCACAAATTTAATGCAAACTGTTTTTGTGTTTAATTTTTGTTTTGAGTTTTTCAAGCACTTTTGTTTAAAGTTTTTTGCTTGAATTGCCTTTTTTGATTTATTTGCTGTTATTTTTGCTGCTTTTAATTGAGAAAAAATATTAGAAATTTATTATGAATTGAAATTTTTTTAAACGTATTTATTTGTACATATTTATTTATCTTTTTGCGCAAAAGTAGTTATTGTTATAACTTTGCACGAATTTTTCAATATTTGCCTCAATTATTTTTGAACGAGTTAAAAAAAAAAGAATTTTGAATTTAATTTAATTTTTTTTTGTTTTGTTTTTAAGCGCTAAGCGATTGAGACTGTTTTATTAAACTTCACCCTTTTTTACATTTTATAAGTATTAAATTTGTTGTTGTTCTAATTGCACTATTTTTTGCTATTTTATTTATTATGTTTCATATTTTATTAATTTTAATAAAAAATATTATTTTATTATTATATTATATTTTTTATTAAAATTTATTGTTGTTAACATTTTATTCATCTTTTTATTTTATTTTATTTAATTTTTTTTTGTCTTGAATTCTTTTTGGTTGGAATCTTGTTTGTTTTGATATTTAAGTTTTATCAGTTTTATTTGTAATGTTTTATTTTTTATTAGTTTTGATATTTTTTGTTTATTTGTTTATATTATATATTTTATTATTTTTTTTGTTAATTTTTTTCTTATTAAAAAATTTTTTTATTTTTTTTTTGCTAATTTTTTTCTTATTGAAAATTTATTTTATTATTTGTTTTTGTTAATTTTTTTCTTATTAAAAATTTATTTTATTATTTTTTTTTTGTTAATTTTTTTCTTATTAAAAATTTATTTTATTATTTTTTTTGTTAATTTTTTTCTTATTAAAAATTTATTTTATTATTTTTTTTTTGTTAATTTTTTTCTTATTAAAAATTTATTTTACTATTTTTTTGTTAATTTTTTTCTTATTAAAAATTTATTTTATTATTATTTTTTGTTAATTTTTTTCTTATTAAAAATTTATTTTATTATTTTTTTGTCAATTTTTTTCTTATTAAAAATGTTTGTTATTAATTATTTTTAATTTTTGTTTATTGTTATAATTTTTTTTTGAAAATTTAAATTTTAATACTTTTATATTTTATATATTATTAGTTGTAAAACTTTTCTTGTTTTTATTTATTATTTATTTTTTAATTTTTATTTTTCAAAACTCAATTTTTTCCTCAGCCTCAATCTTTTCGATTTCAATATCCTTACAGTAATATTTTTAAAATATTTAGTGTTTATATTTTTTAATTATTGCATTATTATTACTGTTTTTGTTAAATTTTTTTTAGTTAAAAACTAAAATTTTATTTATTTTTAATTAAATTTGACTTGATTTGAGTTTTTTCTTCCTAAAATTCTTTGTTTTAATTAAAATTTAATCAATTTTATTGATTATGTTTGATATTTTATAAGTTTTAATATTTTGCTTGTTTATTTTTTTAATTTATTTTTTAATTTTTCTTTTCAAAATAGCCAATATCCTTGTTTTGCTTTAGGATTTTATTAATTTTAATTCCTTTGTTTTATATATATATATATTTCTTTATTCACATTTTGTCTTTGTCTCCAATTATTATTCGTTTTTATTTTTTTTTAATGTCAAGTAATATTTTTATATGCGAAATAATTTCACTTCCTTCTCTTTTTGTTATTTTTATTCATTTTTCTAAATAAATGCGAAATATTTGCACATTTTTCATGCAATTATAGTTATTGGTGGAGTTTGCTGCATTGCCAAGAGTCATCACCGGCTGTTGCCAAGTAAGCCAGCGGTCATTGCAACACTTCCATTTGGCGCGATCGCTTTGACATAGATTTTAATTTACATACATACATATATATAAATATACATGTGTACATACATATATACAAGTATGTTACGTCTAGGGCAATGAGGTCTTTTTAGTATGCTGTAAAATTCATGCAAATTTAAAAAAGCAAAATTTTCAAAATTTTATAAAAAAAAATAATATAAAACTAATTTTTTGTTTTTATAAAATTTTGAATTTTATTTTGATTTTTTTTCTTAATTTTGCTTCTAACATATTTTAATAAAATTTATATTTTTAATTATTTTTTAGTTATTTTCTTTTTCAATGCTTTCAAGTTTTGCCGTTGGCTTTTAAAATATTTGTGACTCTAATCTTTTAAAAATTTATATAATTTATAATTAATAAACGCGTTTTATTTAATATTTTACTATTATTTATTACTTTAAAAAATTTTAAAGTTTTAATTGTTTGTAAAGGAATTTCAAATATTTAATATATTATAATTTTTTTGTAATTTTTCGTTTAATTAAGGAAATTTATGGTCTCATTCGACATATATTATTTTTTTAATTTAATAAATATATTTGTTTACATTTTTTAAAGAAATTGGGGTCTTACTATTTATTAATTTAAAATATTGCTTTTAGATTTTTATTCAAAATATTATTACTTTTTAAAATTTTAAAAATTTGTATTTAATTATTGTTATAATTAATTTTAATTTTTAAAAAAAATTTGCGCTCTTATTCGACGTATTATTATTATTGTTAATATAAAAATTTTTATACATACATACATATTTTTTTAATCTTATATCTTTTTTCAATGAGATTTAGGTTTTTATTCAATATATGGCTATTTTTGCTTTAATATATTTTTTAATTATAATTATAATAATTTTGGTAATGCAAGATTTTATTCAATAACTAAATTTTTTTACTTCAATATTTTTGTTTTTATTTACTAAAATAGATTTTATTGTTTTATGTTTAAGGAAATTCCAACCTTTTTCTATATATTACTTTTTACTTTGAGAAATATCTTATTAATTTTATTTTTCATTATTTCCCTCTTTTATTGAATATATTATTATTTTTATTTAATTTCATATATTTCGGTGAAATCTTTGAAAGAAATGTTAGCTGTTATTCAATATATTCGAAAAATTATTGTTATATTTTGAATATAATAAATTGTTTGCTTAATTTTTTTTATTTCAGCTTTTATTAAATATGTTTTTATTTTTTTATTTTTTTATTTTAATAAATTTTTATTTGTTTTATGTTTAATTATTATAAATTTTTTTTTTTTTTGTAAAGGATTCGCTATTTTATTCAACGTATTATACATTTGATTACCTTTTCAAGTATTTTTATAAATTTTGTTCAGTTTTAGCTTAAGCTTTTCTTATTTTAAAAACATACTTTTTCATTATTTTCTAGTATCATGTTAGTTAATTGCTGAAGCATGCTTCTAATTATATTTTTTATGGCCTTATATCAAAAACTATTTCACTTTCTCTTATGAAAACGTGATTAAAATAATTTGTTCCATAAAATTTTCAAAATTTTGTTCGAAGCTCATATTGTTTGCTTTAAATATCTTCGTAATCTCTAATTTTTTTGAGCTCTCAAAACTGTTGGTTAACAATAAATGCATTTCAGCTCCTTTTTGTTGAATAATTTAATGAAGTATTATTTTTATTATCAATATTTAATTATTTTTTAGTATTTTTTTATATCATTTAATATTTTTAACACCGTTTCCTTCATTCAAATTGTAAATAAAATTATTTTCGTTTCAACTAGTTACCATTTCTTTAATTTTCAAATTTAATTTACCATTATTTTCAACAAATTCCTTAAATTATTCACTTTTCTCAATTCAGTTTGCTTCACTAATTTATTTTTAGCTTCAGCACACCTTTAATTAGCAACAAATACATATAAAAAAATTATTTGTCATCCCACCAGCTCTGAGCTTTGAGTTTTAGTTTGAAAAATGTTCCACCGCACAAATTTTTGCGAACGCACACGCTAGCACGCACACCGACACCGTCGCACTGAGCCACTGCAGAATGCTGGCGTGCACGCCGACACCCCATCCAGCAGCCAAGCTAGCGACCGAACCGAACGCCCGACCGACCGGCCGACCAAGCGACCGTCTGCCCGCCGACACAAAAACGCGAAATAGCAACAGACACGGACACCGACAAGCACGCCGTTAGAACGCAGCACTGCACCAACACAGGCAATGAGGAGGACTCCACGCACACACACACACTCACTCACTCACGCGTTTGGGACCCACCAACGGCAGCTCAGCGCGCTCGAACTGCAGTTGCAACAACGCCGTTGCACACAATAGCCAGTATGGCAACGCCACCAACACTACCAAGCAGCTAACGATACTTTTGCGTATGTATGCGCGCGGCTGTGTATGGGTGTTATGGCGTGTGGCTGTGTTTGTGTGCGAAGTGTGCTAGGGAATTTAGGTTAGGAATATACCTTTTTTTTGTAGCTTTTTCCCACTGACTTCGTGCCGATTGGAGTCGTTTATATTATTGTACTTGTTGTTGTTGTTAGTATTATATTTTTCGTTCACGATTTAGGCAAAGTTTGGGCTCAAAACTTTATAAGCCATTTCCTGCCAAAAGAATTTCGAAACTTTTTTCCACTTCAGTTGCTTCGTTTTTCTGCCGCACTGCCACGCATTTTCGGCCGCTTCGGCTTAAAATAACTGTTGTTCCACTTTAGTGCAGCGCAGCAATGCACAAACACACAGAAATATATTTTCTTTTTTTGTTTCTCTTTCACTTTCGTTATATTATATTCACTGAATGTTGGATTTTTTCCATTATTTGTTTGAAATTTTCAGGCTGGCGACCTGTACGCGTGCACCTCAAAGCGCTTTTACCACAATTCGTGTGAGAGGTTCGTCGGCGACTGAACGGTTTTTCCGATTGACGTAATCCTGCCTGGTCGGCAGCCGTTGCCTCGCAGTGCTCGAATTTCCCCGTATTACACCTTGCGAGCCAACCAAATGACCCGAACGGCATAACAAAAGAAGAATGGAAGGCGTGCTTGCGTGGTGAAGTGTGGTGTATAGTGGCCGGTACTCACCACACAACGTGCGCCGACAATACTCTCGCTTTTGCGGGTCGTGACGAAAGCTTGCTGCTGCGGCGGCTGTTGAATGTCGCTTATACACACAGCTAACTGTGTATCTGTTTATAGATACATAACGGTGTGGATGTGTTTATGTCGATGACGGTGTGTGCGTGTACACTCATACATAAGCATGCTTTATTGGCGGTTGCCGGTGTAGCTGCCGTCATACTTGCGTATGTCCCTAACCTAACCTACAAAGTTGTTGTTTGAGGCTTCCGTGCGGTGTGCGCGCATGGCTGTATGTGTGTGTGGATGTAGTAATATGTAAAGTAGCTAATAATGTAAGGATATATATTCGGAATTATGCATAAAAAGGTAATTGTTTCAAGATAGCTTGCATTTCATGACATAATATGAGCTTAAGGATATTTTATCCTGCTCGTGATCAGCGTTAAACTGATTAAGCCGGTGTGAATTTATTACAATTTTTAAAGTATTGCCGAATTTTACGTTGACAGTACAATAATTGGTATTTAGGTAAGTTTGTTTCTTATGGACTTTTAAATTTCAGAAGCTGGCCATGACTGTATATAAAATCCTCGAGAAAACATTATCGATGATAAAGGACGTCCATCTGGAATATCTCGACTTCAATTTGGAAAGTTGGGCAAGTTTTTCTGAATAATATTATCAAGAAAGCAATGTCAATGGATAAGGAACATCAATCAAGACTACCTTCGACTTCAAGTTGTAGAGTTGGCCGTGACTTTTCTGAATATTACCCTCATATAAAGAAACGTCCACCTGGAATATCTTATACTTTACGTTGAAAAGCTGGGATAGATTTGCCGAACACTATCCTTGAGGAAACTTTGATAATGATTAAAGTATACAAACCTCAAGTTGGAAATTGGTCCTGAATGGCTGAATGATTTATCCTCGAGAAAACATTGTTTATGAAAAAGACGGCCAACTGGACTAACTCGGACTTCAAGTTGGAAATTTTTTCCTGATTTTCTGAATAATATTCTCAAGAAAATATTGTCTATGGATAAGGAACTTCCAGAAAGCTGGAAATATTTTGCTGGATACTATTCTCAACAAAACATAGTCTGTGATAAAGGACGTTCATCTGGACTATATTGGACTTCAAGTTATAAAGTAAGCCATGATTTTCTGAATAATATCCTCAACAAAATAGTTTGCCTTTAGATAAGGAATGTCCAGGAAGCTAGACCTGTTTTGCTGGATACTACTCTTCAGAAAACATTGCCCATGATAAAGGACGTTCATCTGGATTATTTCGGACCTTAAGCTGGAAAGTGGCTCTGACTTGATGAGCTGTATTCATTAAAAAGCTTTGATTGTGATTGAAAGACATCCACCAGGAATATATAGGCTATTAACTTTTAAAAGTTAAGGAAAACTTGATGAATGATAATCTTGAGAAAATTTTAACAGACCTTGACTACACTCTGGAGATGTTAAAGACTAAGTTTTCACAATTGTGCCTAAATAAAACTAACAACCAACCCTAGTTTGGAGTTCTTTTTATAGTACATGAAAGAGAAACTCCATATTTGTCTCCTAGATAAGGTCCAATTTTACTTAGAAAGTACAATAAATTATAATTTTCCACTACCTCATGTCGATAGGGCGAAGTTTCTGCAAAAGAGCCTTACTAAGTTTGAGAAAAATTTATAGGAGAAGTTTTCTCCGTCTCCATCGAACATAATTTTAGACTACCGGATCAATGTAGCGGTGTTCATGCAGAGGTGATCTGAGGACTAATCCCGAGGAATACGGTGGGAATGGAATAAATGAAACCCAAAACCTTTACATTGCTTTAAGAGATGCTGAATGCAATTTGGAATCGCAATTTGCATACCACATATTTACGAAGGATACTTCCAACATCTTCTTGGTTTTTGGCTACAGTATAAAGTATCCTCTCTCGACGAACAAAGACCAAATTCTAAAAGTCATTCATCATTTTGCAGACGATTTATGGTCCTTTGCGCATTGGCAACGGCTATTATCGCATTCGATGGAACGATGAGCTGTACGAGATACCCGACGCCATTGGCGTAGTTAAGAGACATCGGTTACGTTGGCTAGGTCTTATCGTCCGAATGGATGGAAACGCTTCAGCTCTGAGAGTATTCGACGCACTACCCACCGGGAGAAACAGAGCAAGATGAAGACCTTCACTCCGTTGGGTAAATCAAAAGGAGAAGGTCCTGGCTGCAGTTGAAATCTCCAAATGGCGCCAAACAGCGAAAAGGAAGAACAACTAGCGTGCTGTAGTAATCTCGGCTATATCCGGGTAAGCGGTGTCTACGCCAGTAAAGAAAAAGACACGGCTAGGTCAAATCAGTCCAACCCGCTGATAACTTTAGTTATGTAATTTGTAGGTCATCCAATACTTTAACCGTTCGAATAACTGGCGGCTCTAGATGGACTACAAAAAATATGTATGTTTTTAAGACTACTTCGTCAACTGAATTACTTTGTGGAGTTTTAAAAATTGTTTATTGTTCTTCCAAAACACACTCTTTGAAAAAACTCCAGATGGCTTAAAAACAAAGTAATCTGTTCTGCTAAACGAAACGGTTTACAGAGCACTCTTAAAATTACCCGAAATGTAGCAGACCGCTTGCCGGCAAAAATTACCAAAGAGTAGAGCGATAGGCGTAATGTGAAATAAAAATCATGGCGCTAAAATAAAATACCGTTATTTTTTAGCTGCTCCTGCAGTGCATCTCTGGGAATAAGGACAACAGTAACCTACTAAAGGATACGAAAAAAGAACTACAACACACAATGTAGTTGTTGTAACAGGCGGTGTTGTTGTGCTTGTTGTTGTTGTTGTTGTCTATGTGTAACAATTACAAAAACACACACATGCACAAGCGCGCAAATATGAGTGCAGGCAGGGAAGAAGAAGCAGCACTGTCAGCCGAAGAAAAAGTAAAAGAAGAAGAAGCAGCAGTAGAAGAAGAGAAATCATGTTAGGGCGCAAAGCAAACTTATTTTTAGGGGCAGTAGTGTTAACTGTCACATTGTGGCAGAGTATTTGTGTGTGCAACATAAAGTTTGTTGCACAAAGAAAAGTGAAAACGCAGCGAAAACGGGGAGGGGAAGGGGAAAGAACAACAAAATTTACGCGAGAAAAACTTCAAACAAAACACTACAGCGAAAATAAGTGTGTTGACGAACAAGTGGCGGGGCACACACACACAGACACACCGACACGCACTCAAATGAATTTACACACACTTTTACATTTACGATGTTTGTGTTCGCAGGAAAAATTAAAGCAAACAGCGGAATTCATAGTGTGTAAGGAAATCACAAAACTCATTTTGATTGCGATGTTTTTGCTTTTCGGATTTTTTTCCTCGCGCCACCGAGACATTTTTGTTTATTTCTTTGCTCGTTTATTGTTGTTGCTTTGGTTTGAAACCCGCAGAACATGCAAATGCGGCAGTGAAAATATGGCGGGGGAAGGAGGAAGTAGAGTGTACGGTTAAGTTAATTATATGCAGCCGAAGGGGAGCGACCATGCGAAGTGGTAGGGCGGGGAACAAACGAGTGCGGGTGAGGGGTAATGCGAATTATAGGTAAGTCACGCAAATGCGGCAAAAAGTGGAGTCGCAAACTTATACATATGTATATACATATGCAACATATTTAAGTGTACAAGTGATGGAGAGCGCTTTCCTAAACATTCAGGAAAATATACTTAAAGTTATATTCGTGTTTATTCGCGATGTGGAGCATAAACTCGTCACCTTTGTTTATAACTGAAAGTTTATCTCCTTGAGTAATTAGCAGACTATAATAAAATTATTTTTCTTTGAGGTCATTTCAGCTGCAGTTGCATCAATTAAACATGTTTGGAGATAATGAAGAAAACTCTTCTTTGAAATAAAAAAATTATTTCTCGAAAATACCAAAAAAAAAAAAAACAAGTAAATACGTTCACCACACCGAGGCTATAGTACCTTCACAGGTGCATTTTTGTAGCACAAAAGTGAAGAAAAGATCTCTATGTTGGTTTTGATCGGTCAGTTTATACAGATATATGCTATAGTGGTTCGATCTAAATTTAGATCTATATTTAGAAATTACAGAGATGCCTTGGGCAATAATCTATGAGAAATTTCGGGTAGCTACCTCCTCAATTCAAAAAGTTTTCCATACAGGGACTTGAGTTAGCTAGGTCAGTTTGTATAGCTGTTATATGCAATAGTTGTCCAAAATCGGTGGTTCCGACAAATGATCAGCTTCTATGGTGAGAAAAGGATGTATGCAAAATTTCACATCGATATCTCAAAAACTGAGGGGCTAGTTCGCGTATGTACAAACATAACGGACATGGTTAAATGGCTCGGCTTGTCCTGAGGACCATTCATGGTATATGCATATTTATTAATGGGATCTCTAACGTTTCTTGCTCAGTGTTACAAACTTCGTGATAAACTTAAGAACTTGTTGAGTATATAAAAATATAATCCTATACTTATTGTGTTATAAAAATTATAGGAGAACACGATTTTTATACTCTCAGCCCGCTGACAGAGTTAGTATCCTAGATAAGAAGTTATCGTGGAATCTCTACATCACGGAAAGATCAAGCTCGCCCTGTACAGCTGTATAGTAGCCATTGGTAATCGGTAGGGCTCTCGCCAAAGTTAGTTCTTAAGATATTTGAAACCATAGTTAAACTATGGCACTGGTGGATATAGCTGCATATGGCACTGGTGGATATAGCCGCAAGATTTATGGTCACGAAAGCTACCATCAGACTCAGAGAATATCGGCACTCAACTGTACTTGGTCATTCTGGAAATCTCCCACACTTCGATTTCATTCCAAAATACTTGAATTAGTTGGTCGTCCTGGCTGTCGCTTCTGCTCACATACTTTCGAAAAAGGCATGGGTGGAAAGTGATGGCCATCCACTCTGAAAGTAAGATAGCGACGTTAGCTTCAATTTCTCTGACTGTGCGGTTAAGGCTAGCGAAAAGAGAACTCTTTATCTCCAGCATTGACTTAATTTATGATTAGACTGGTTTGAGTACCTGACCACAGCGGTATTGTAGGAAACTCTATAACTGATGAGTTTGCTACGTAACTTCATACGGTTAACTACTGCACTGTTAGGCCTCAGACAGCAGCCCAGCAAACTGATATGCGTATTCGGAAAGGCCTTTCTGTCCAGGCTAAATCGTAAGAGTCTTAGGTGACTCTTTGCGCTCAGCACCCATCTTTCAATGGTTGTAGGAGTTCTAACTGAATCGGATACTAGTTGGAAAAGCTATTTAAAATAAGATGAGAAAAAGTCATCTCAACACTTCCTGCTCGACGCATCTCGGATCTCATACTTTTAAACATCCAGTTGAAATAGCGGAAGTAAAACTAAAACGCTAAGCAAATTTTTGAAAAGTTCAGGGCGTCTTGCGGATAGCTGATATGCAACTAATGGCTTTTTTCGTTTGTCTTCACAAAGGCCTGTATAAAAAGTGATCCCCTGCATTGCTGCCGTTAATTCAAATAATGAAAATAGGCATCGTGGTCTTGTCCGATAATAGGTCTAATGTATATATCTCTCAAACTTCTTAAGCTAAATCAATTAAACATTGACTTTAAAGTATTCCATACACAATGGTCGAAATTGGTCGAGTTTGTAGACTTCAGTGCATATGGCCTAACCTAACCAGCCTATGGCTGACTTTTCACTGAAAAAGTGTCATATATTGAAGACATCACTTTAAATACCATCTCCAGCTCTAATTTATTTATGATATCGGTAAATATGTTATATAAATTAAATTAAGCGGCTGGTATTGGATACACACAGTTTGACCGCGAACATGGGTGCCACCGTCTCACTTTTACCAACACTTTTGAAAAGTGTTCCAAAGATTGGCCACCATTTGATTTTATAATGCTAAAGAAAGGATAGAAATTTTATAAATTTTTGAATGATTCCGCAATAATTGCCAAACATGTGTCTAACCAAGTAATGTTCTCCTTTCCTTCTAGACCCAGTAAACATTCGATAAAGAAAATGGAAATATTTATTGCCAGGAACAAGATCATTGAGAAAGAATATGGCGGACGAAGTTCCCAGAATTATTTTATTGACAGGCTCTTTGGCCCTCATTCTGCAATTACTTTGCGAGAGTTACCAAATGCTTTGGTAAAAATTGAAGAAAACCTGAGCTATACAAGAGATAAAAATCACAAAAGAAAACAAAGAGCAATATGAGAAACCTCAATGAGAAGAAGAAAGAAGTAAAAACTAAAATTAATAGATTAAAAGTTCAAAGTTAGCTCTTACATCCTCAGCTCGTCGCATAGTAATCACTGAGGTCAAAACAGACCGAAGCTTTCCTTCGAGGCAGGGAGCTTTTAACCTAAGTATAATATTAACTTGACTAATTACATCACATATGTCATACATACTCGTATATACAAGTATAACTATTTATATTATTTAAATATAGTATATATACATATGTTTATTTATTTTTATAGCCGATGTTGCTCACTTTGCTTGGCAGCAGCCCCACATTGGAACATATGCAACTTTAGTTTCTGTTCTACAAACATTTTAAATTGTTACATTGTGTCAGTGATTCAACCACACTCTCTTAACCCACACACACACACACATATTATCTACTTTTGTATATGCATATTTTGCATTGCAGCGTTTTCCCACAAGCATACACGGATGGCAATAAACACGGCTGCAAATGTGCTGTGAGCATTTTAAAGCTACGGAGAGCTGCTAGTTTTTTATGAGCCATTAACAACTATTGTTGTTCCTGCATACGCCGGCTCAGGTGACAAATGTTCTAGGCACACACCCACATATACCACCACATATAAATATTGTACTCCAATTTTATGGTTTGGTGTTATTTTAGGTTCCTTGCTGCTCAGTTAGTATGCTTTCAAGTCGCTGTTGTGCGAAAGTGCTTTATTACTGAATTTTAACTTTAGGCTTTAGGGCTCATATGTGTCATAGAACAACCCTTGGCCGTCGTATTTAAGAGTGTGCACGGTTTGTTCCACACAAATTGACTAATGACCAAAAATTGCTCAGAATCCAACATTCAAAGAACGATTATTTGACCAAAAATAACATTTTAACCATTAACCACTCCCGTATTCACCTGATATGTCACGGTGCGACTTCTTCCTTTTCGGAAAAAAGAATTTGCTCATGAAAGGAAAGCGTTGTGCAGACGTAGAGGCCATGCAAAAGGCTTGCAACAGCATACTGGCGACCATACCGACCAATGAGCTAAAACACTCATTCAACACACTTTTGGACCGTGCAAAAAGCTGTATTGAAGCAGAAGGAGACTGTTTTGAATAAATAAATTGATTTTGCCGAAAAAGCATTTGTTCTCGTTTTTTTTTTTAAGTCTTGTTTACTTTGGAACGCACCTTATATAAACAAAACTTTCGATTCTGGTGCGAAGAAAATCCACAAATTATTCTTGAACAACCTTTACATTCACCGAAATTGACACTTTGGTGTGGTTTTTGGTTTGATGGAAACATAGGTCCGTACTTTTTTCGAAACGAAACTGGTGATACCGTTACTGTCAATGGAGACGAAGTTGAACTTGACAACAACTGATTCTAACCTGCCGAGGCTACGTGCCACACAGCACGTGCAATAACCGAATTATTGCAAGAAAAGCTTGGAGATTCGATTAATTGAAGAAATTGTGACATTGAGTGTATTCCAAGAAGTTGTGATTTAACATTCTTGCAATTTTGGATGCTAATTTCAAAAAACGGATATATTATAATTTTAATTATGACCAATCTGTTGAAAAATATTGGTTTGGTTCAATACCCAGAAAAAAATTGTTATTGAGCTTCAGTGTAATTTATGATCATCGAAAGCGAATGCTTCCTTTGGCCTTGGTGCTCAAAGGTAGGCAGAAATTTACTTAGTTCTTATAATGCCGCTCATTCCCCAATTCTTTATATCCTAATTTTGTCGTCTTCGAATTTTTGCCATAAAACATTAACACATTAACATATGCACTTATCGCACAATCACTCTTTCTTTATTCATTAACTTAAAGTTCTTCACTCTGTTCTATACCTGATAAGCTTCATCAAAATAAAGCTTACGTAATAATTTTTAATTTCTGCAGCAATTTTGAAAAAAAAAACGCAGCCAGTCATTTTATCACCATTTTAAAAATGTATTCATAATATTATACATATACTTGTACATAAAGATCTAAGTATTTATTGTATTATATTTTTATATGCATCTGGTGTTGGGTTATCAGTTCAAACCGTACATAGGTCAGCTCAAATCACTACTCTTTATATGGTATACACACATATATATGAATAAAAAAATCATTAATGAAACAAAGCCAGGCCATTAGTTGATAAACTTCAAGAATTTTAGTTTAATTTTAGCGCTCGGCGCGCGCGGTCTTGAGAACTTGTGAACGAAGTCGAAAGAAACATGAGCATTCCTAAGCGATGCTGGCAGTTTGCAATACTGCTTGTTAGTATTAAAAAACTTAAGTGCAAATTTGAAATAAAATATCATACATACAATATATCTGTACTAACAGACAGTTAAAAAAAACAAGAAACTAATATGTTTTAAAAACAATATCTGGTGATTAGAAAAGAAAAAATAAAGTTGAGAGAAGAAGCCAACAGCATTAAATTGTACTAAAAAAGAAACATTGCGAAAAAAAAAATATTTTACAAGACGTAAACTTCGGCACTGAATTTAGCACAAAAGGGTATAGCAATACATACTTGGTTTTGTTGTGTGTTGCCTTGGACAATAATTTATTGCAAATTTCGTGAAGATATCTTCAGTTCGTATGTCAGCCATAAGCTATAGTGATTCGATATTCGCGGTTCCGACAAATGTCCAACTTTTTGAAAATTTCAGTTCGATATCTCAAAAACTGAGAGACTAGTTCGCGTATATACAGACAAACAGACTTAATCGACTTAGCTTTATCATTTTTATCCTTTATAGTGTATTCGACGTTTCCTTCTGGGTGTTTATTAATATAGCCAGATCAGGGTAAAAATTACTCCTTTACAAAACCCGAAATTCCTCAAAATATTTATATTGAGGATATAAGTGAAAATAATTAATAAATTAAAACTTAATGATTTCAAGTGAACATGGTCAATATTCCTCTCAGAGCGTTTTTCAGAACAGTCAATATATAAACTAGTAAACTGTTATTAAACTTCGGTGCTTTCTTGTCTTCTTAGTTGACTCTGAACCCAAAAAGTCTTTCACGAAATTTATAAGAAGTTTTTTCTCTCTTTCTTAAACATGCAGGGATTGTCCAGAAAGTAATAGGACTGATTTTCTTCGAAACGTACACGGACCGACTGGATTCGGTAAAGGGCGTTCCTAGCTAACGAACGAGCAGCTGGTCAGTTGTCTCCGAGTACATTGATAGTCAATAGAGATATTTTTGCACTACATGTTTCTGTGAGTGGTGTAAGCCGAAAATGCGGCGTTCGTTAGAGCAAAGGTATGCGATTAAATTCTATATGAAACTAGGTAAATCTGCGACAGAGACGTTTGATATGATCCAGCAGGTTTACCAAGATGTTGCTCTAGCAAGTAGTGGTATGTTTCGGTGGCACCGGACCTTTTTGGAGGGCCGGGAAAAGGTCACTGATGAATGAGCAACTCCAAAGTGAAAACGATGCTCATTGTCTGTTTTGTCATCAAAGGCATCGTCCACTATGAATTTGTACCTCCTGGACAAACCGTCAAAGCCAAGTTTTACGTGGAAGTCCTCAAAAGACTTAAACGAAGGGTCAATCGGGCCCGACAAGACATCGCAGCTGATTGGAAGTTGCCCCACGACAACGCACCGGCTCACACCGCCTTTTTGTGAACAGGTACCTAACCAAGGCCGGCATCCCTTCCGCTTCCGCAGACGCTCCGAACTTTTTTGTTTCTTTGCCTGAAAAGGCCGATGAAAGGCAAGTATTTTGAGTTGACAGAGAGAATCCTGGAAGCATGCACCTCGGCTTTCAACGCTATTCCGAAGAATGCCTTCCGTGGCGCCTTCAATGCTTGGAAATCGCACTGGCGGCGCATTGGCGCAGAAGCTTATTTTGAAAGTTTTTAAAGAATTGTAATCATTGGTTCAATAAATTTTTTTAAATCAACTCACTCCTATTACATTCCGGACAAACCCTGTATAGATATGCAATTTTGTTGAAGGTCGTGAGAAATAAGAGCTTTCAATTCGAATGCCTAAAGGGCAGTTATAAATGTTATTCGTAAGCTTCCTAATAGCGATTTTTACAGAATACTTCAATTAGTGAGTATATTTTTCAGAAATATACATCTTAGAAGTACGACGATGACAACGAATGAAACAATATTTCAAATACAAAGACTTGATTTGGAACATAGAGAGGGATTTAGTAGACGCCCATTATATATCTATAACGCATTTATTCTAATTTAAATCTCCATATTAACTAAAATATTCTAACCTTAATTTATAAGTACGTGCTTTGAAGATTTGAGTCGGATCAAGATACAAAATATTTATTAAAATAAATTTCCTCCACAGTTAGCAGCATTTATCTGCTTCTCAGAGGCACAATATAATAACAGCAACCCACATGAGCCCGAATTTTTCAACGAAGAAGCTGCACAGTTTCTACTCACACAAATGAACGATGTCTATTGGGCCAGCGCTACGGCATATCGGCAATTCGCTGACGACACACTTAGCCCCGAAATTTTGATGCGCGAGAAGTTGCGACCATTCTATGGCACAATGCAGAAGTTCGATTGGCAAAATTTCGTAGATCCACTGCTGAAACGACAATTCGAGGTGATCTTGCGCGGCGCTAAATATCCACCAATCAATTATAAGTTCAAGCGTGCCACCAGCACGCTGAAGAATATGTCACGTAAGAAGTGGGTGTGCAACATGAAGGAGCCGAGCAAATGCAATATGGCTTTCGTGCATCAAATCAAAACGGTCTTCACGAACAGTGATGATCTAGATGAGATCAAGCATTACTGGAAGGAATGGCGCAATAAAATGCCCGCTGAAGTGAAGGAAGCGCTGCACTACTACATAGCGTATTACCGAAATATGAGCACACCAGATGTACAGCCCTCGGCATTTTGGTATGATCAGTACGAAGATCCCCATCTGATCTATGAGCTGGAAAAGTTGATGGATTCATTGCGACCCTTCTATCGGGAAATCCACGCACATTTGCGTAATATTTTGCGGCACAAATATGGTGATGACGTCATACCACCGACGGGTCTCATACCGCACCATCTCATGGAGCAAGTGACATATCAGGCATGGAAGAAAGAAACAGTGCTGCAGAACCCCTTCGTACAACGGAAGTTACCCAACATGCAGACCGAATTGGATGGCGCGGGTTTCAAACCTTTCGATTTGGTTAATATTAGTGTGCAATTCTTCGGTTCGCTTGGCTTCAGGAATCTCACAGAGTAGGTTTCAAAAGAGTCTGCTTGAATGTATATTTATTTCTTTTTAATACATCTCTGATTAGCGAGTTCATGAATGACCACTTCATCGAAATGGGCGCCGGTACCGGTGGACCTGATTGCAAGTCACGCATCTTCGATTTTGGCGAAGTAGAGTTGCACTTCTGCCCCAAAGTCTACTACAAGAAACTGCTGCAGACACACGGCGACATTGCGGCCGTGCAATATGCGATCGAGAAGAATAATTTCCGCGTTGGACTCAATCAGGAAGCATGTCCCGGATTTGGTGCAGCTTTGGGCGAGGCAGTCATTTTATCTGTGTCCACACCGAAGCATTTGCAGCAACGCTTAGGTATTTTACAGAATTACGATTATGATGACCTCTTAAACTTGAACCGTCTATACCGTTTGGTGAGTAGCGATAAGAACTCGAATATTTTTGGGTACGAAATGTGATATGAAACACTTTCGAATAGGTATCAAGATAGAAAAAAATGTAAACAACATTTATGCTTAAATGAAACCATTTATTTCTCACTAGTTTTTTATGCTCTGCTCTCTTCTATAAGCCGTTTTACGCTCTGCTCTCTTCTCTAACTTTTCTCACGCTCTACTCTCTCCTATTACTTTTTTTACGCTCTGCTCTATTCTCTTTCAGGCCGCTCACACTATGCTCACACTGCCCACTTACTTTGTGCACGAAAAGCTCTGGGTCGACATGATCGATGGCAGAGTGCAGCCGGAGCATTATAATTGCCATTACTGGAATCTGATGCAGAAATATATGGGCGTGGAGCCACCACTACAGACCGATCCCGGTGTTTATGATATGCCCTATAAGTTTTATGAGGGCATTGTCGATCAGTTCCGGAGCACGAAGTATGGCAATGTCACAAATTAATTGGAATGAACTTTTATTCATACTTTATTTTCATTTGTGCAGAAAACTGTTCGATGAGTTCTTGGGCTATCAAATTTATCGCGCCATCTGTCTGAACATAGGCGAGTTCGAACGGCGCAATGCTTACAAGCCATTGGACAACTGCGATTTTCATGGTGACAAACATGCGGGCAAATTTCTTTAGTAAGTAGTATGAAGGTATAAAGGCTGTTTAAGGTTTAATGCTTTAGAGCAAGGCGAGGGTTCTATTCATAGCAAAGACGAGTAGTTGAGTCCCCCTTTATTCGAAAGAATATAGACCAGCACCTTACACTATTCATTCTGAAGACACTCGAAACAATTGTAGATGCCTATGCTAGGGATAAAATTCTATCAGTTAACCTACCGACGGCTCAATACGGCTACACGAAAGACAAATCCACTGAGATTGTACACCACTCGTTATCCTTATATATTAAGAAATACCAGGGCATAGGGAATATGCCCTGAGCGTCTTTCTTGACATAATTTGATTTAATTAGTTTAAATTTAAGAATGTCTCCAAGGGCGCTATCGTTAATAGTCTGGCAGCTCTAATAAGCTACAGGAAGATGAACGCAAGGTGAAACGAAGCCAGATTGCTGAGATTAGCGTGAACAGGAGTTCCTCCGAAGAGTGTCCTGTCGCCTCAACTGTAGTTCTTTGTTTGCTACAAGAGCTTCCGGGAAAATTTGAAGGAAAGTACCCAAACTTATAGCCTGTGCAGATGACATAGCTATGCCAATGGTGGACAAATTCCTAAACACAATTAGTTGCGTGAAGAATACGAATCTAAAAGTCACACACCAGTGGAAATATCGGTTAACTGAAGGGTAAATGCCAAGCAAGACGGATTTGGTACTCTTTACAAGGAAGTAAAAGATTCATTCATGGCTCAACGGGGAAGAGTTAACTACTAAGGAACATACCAATTACCTGGGAGTAGTTTTAGACAGTAAACTGACGTGGAAGCTCAATGTCGAAGAGAGGGTGAAAAAAGCCAGTGGTGCTCTTAACGCATGTAAGAAAATGCTTAGGTTAACATGGTGCCTATCACCTGTCCTCATGCAATGGTGTTACACACAGGTAGCCAAGCCAATCTTAGTCTATGGTGGTTTGAAGTGGTGGGCCGTTGTCAATAAATTATCATAAAGGAAACCGTTGGAGCGAACTCACCTCTCTCTGCATTGCTCCCGCTATGAAACCCTTTCAACGGTTGCACTTAAAGATTGCTCAACCTGCCACCAACTGATTTTGCAGTGGAAACCTCGGCAGCGAAGTCAGCTTCAAAATTCAGGTCACTAGGTGTATTTTCAACACGAATCTTCGGAAATATCTCGATAGAAGGTTTCAAGTCACACTAAAAGAGGCTGGGTGGCACAGGTACACACGATCCACCACAGAACTTTCCAAGATCTACACGAACGGATCAAAAAATGGTTGATGAAGTGGACGTCCGGATCTATAGCGCGGAGCTAAATCTCAAGCGAGCCTGCCGGGATCTTTCAGGAATAATAATTTGCGGCGGAAAGGCAACTGAAATAGATAATAAGGCAGAAAGCGGCACAAATAAGGTCAATATATATGTCGTATTGTGGCGGATAATGTCCTTAAAAGCAGGGCTTTAGTAGATATTGTGGCAACCGAAAAGCTGCGGCATATATACTGGGTGTTAGGCCTGGAGGGCGTTCCTGGAAACGAGAAACATGCTGAGATTGCCAAAAGTGTTAAAAACAATACGCAATGAAATTTTTTAAAAAGCTGACAGTGGAATCCTTAAGTGGTCTGTAGGATCGCCAAGGAAGGAAAGCACGAAAACTTTCTACTTACACAGTCTTGTTGGCCAAGTCGCAGGTCACAACTTACTAGAATCACCTGCTTACCGTCTGGATGTTATTAAAGATGATACACGTAGAAATTGTAGGGAAGAGCATGAGGGAGACTAGAACACCTTCTCTAGCCTGGACTTATTTAGAACTCTGCTTAGATTGCTTGGAGTTCGCATTTCAAGGCCCTGCATGAAGTATAAGAGTTAGATATCAAGATCACGCAAAACGCGTTGACGTCCTGCCGACTGTAAACCACAGTTCGTATTAATAATGAAACTCCAGCTGGCATAATAAAGGACCTGTAGGTCCAGTTAGTGTAACCTAACCTAAGCGCTTCCTTTGGAATAGAGCTAAATATAATATATCTCAGACTTCGAAAAAGTCGAAATTTATTTTCAATTTTTTTTTTTTTAATTTGTTTTATATAACTGATTCCTAATTTTATCAGAAGAAATATACCCACACACATATTCTACGTTATTTTTTTCTTTCAGCGACATGATGAGCGCCGGTTCTTCAAAGCCCTGGCGCGAAATCATCAAACCGCTGACCAGCATAAAATTAACAAATATGACGGCCACAGCCTTTCTAGAGTACTATGAACCATTGAACACGTGGATCAGCGAGGACAATGTTAGCAAGAACCTACGTGTCGGCTGGATGCCCATCGATAGTGAGTGCACAGAAATGTCATTTGCCAAACGCTTTTTCACGCATCGCACTTTTCACACAAGCACACACACGCCACACACACATGCTCATACACGCTCACTTATCTACCTCATCTATCACACATTTTCACTATTTATTTTCTTTTTGCCGCAGAATGCAAGCTTGGCACCACACTACCACCAAACGCCACCAATGTGTTTTATTGAGCGTGTGAAAAGGAGGAGGAGGGCAACGCGGCAGGCGTGAATGCGTGGCACGTGTCAGCACGTTCCAACTGTAATCTGCACGGAATCTCAAGCAGCGACAACACCAGCACAGCTGCTCGTCAACATCATCAACCAGCCAACTAACCAGCCAGCCACCCACACAAATGCCCACACACACACACACTATTGCATATGGCAACATACTGTTTAAAAGTGTTTTTATTCTTTAGAATTTTTTGTTTTATTTTCACATAAGCCGGTTGCAACAATAAAATCTGTGAATAGATTCTTATAAACGTGATGTCAACCAAAGTCACATAGATTGCGGCAAGTGTTGATGAAGCTGCTGTTTAACATTAAAAAACATTAAGTCGATAGTCAAGCAGTTTAATATAAAGGCGCCACGTTTTCACAAATCGAATTAAGCAACTTGTAGTTTTTTTTAGGCAACATATGGTAATAGGAAATAAATGCTAATGAAATGGCTTAACTCAAACTAAGGATTATTGAAATCTTGAAGATATGAGTGTGAGGAAAACCATAAATGAAAATCAGAGTCAGTTGGGATAATGAAATTGAGTGGAATAGTAATCATGACTTGTATTGAATTGCTGAATTCGAAGTAAGTAAGGGGAGGGTTTAAAATTATCCACTAAACCATTTTGAAAGTATAAGTTATCGGAAAATGAAAAAAAAATATATATTTTTTTATACTATCCATGGTCTTGAGATTACTTCTCACAACATTTCAGCCAATTCAAGCATACTTAGGAATATTACAACAGTGCTTGGAGATAGAGAAGCAATAAACTAGTTTTGTCACCACAGAAACCTGAGGACTTTGTCTTTACTTCTTGCTGTCGCGTTCACACGGCTCCGAGACCATTTTTTTCATTCATCCATGCATTTTATATAGATAATATCTTTGTTTGTCATTGAATTTAAAGAGGATCTAGTTAGGTAAAGCTAGGTTAGAGAGCTGATCCACCACCCCCACTGCCTCCAAGATGTTTGGTGAAAATGTTAAGTTCGGTTAACTAAAACTCTGATAAAAATATCCTATAGTTCAATATTAAGTCTCGAAAAAGAGTCATGAAACTATAACAAATTCTCTTGGTTGCTTTATTTCTATTTCCATTGGTTATCTAAGAGCATGAGATCCAAGTTATGAAATGTCCAATCTTGTCACATAAACCCCGATCGTACAATTAGAACTCCTATAATTTTTTGGGACGAAGAATTCACAAAACTTCCTACGATTTATTCTGGGATGTAAACACCTCGCGACTGGACAGATGATGGCAGCTGACTAGTGCTTACCGAGCTGGCCTGAGTCTTAGATTAGATTAGACAAATAAATGAGGACTTAAGGTCTAATGTGCCTTCTCCTAAGTCATAACGACTCACTTAACCCCAACATATTGATAAATTCCAACATAGGTGCTATTGAGGCAACATGGTCCCTATTTGGAAGTATAGATCCAAGGGCCATTATTCTGCGCCTACAGACTTCCTTGCTGTCAATTAGCAGCTGTTCTAAAAATTCAGGCTTTATGTCGCGGAACAGGTGATTTGCACAAGAAGCTAGGCTCATGTTATAGTGTAAGTGCTTCTTGAGCATACAATGGCCAGTGTAGAAGGCGACAAATAGCCTTAGTTGGTCTCTTGGGAGGTAACTTGGCATGACGCATGCTTTGAAGTTGTTGCCAATTTTCTTCACGCTTGCGAAGCAGCTCCTTGATATGAGGATCAATCTAAATGAAAGCTCCGGCTCCTACCATATTTGGGGATGCTGCGAAGCGGGCGATTCCCGGCTATACCTTTGTAACCGGGCACCCAGATGAGGTGCACTTGATTACGATGTGACGGACTGTGCAGCCGTTCTATACACTTCTGCACCAATAGCGATTTGATCTTGTACGCAGGGATCGCTTTAAGTGCCTCTTGGCTGTCGCTGAGTATAATTCTACATTCATTGCGTTAGTTGCGTTGGAGGTTTATCTCTACGCACCGAGTTATAGCAAAGAGTTGAGGCCTTACTATCCAGTACTGCACGGCAATCACCCAGCTATGCTCCTACCCATACCCATTATCAAGCTAATGAGACTGAAGTATCTGGCCTAGTAAGCTTAGCAGTCTAAATATGAAGCAACTCGAAGCCGAATACCGACATCTCTTCACTAGTATTGAGTACGCAGAGAACGAACTAAACGCCGCTATGCTATCAGATCTACTGCTTCAAATTGAAGTCAGCGACTCCTTCCCTTCTATTCTTTCCTCGATTTTTTTTGTAAAGCATAGACCACTCAGTTTGCAAGTGAATGTTCTAACACCATATCCTATTGAACTTATATACTGTATTTCCCAGCAGATGGTGCCAAATGTGAAGCCGAGCGAACTTTAATTCAACAGTCATTTAAACTCCAATCATTTTATGGACCTTTTATCGGTTTTTATATTACATTACATTAAACGATGCTTTGCTTTCAACTAACATGGGAATGTTATTGAGTTCCTAAATACTTATATGAGAGACCTATCTATTCTGGGAACATGCATACATAAAACGTAATATACACATGGGGTAAAGCAGAACACATCTGCCGATGATCTTACTTCAAAACCATAGCCATTTCTTGAAATCACCTTCTTATAATATTATAGTTAATTGTTGGTTTAGTCTGTGGTATTCCCTTTCAAGAGGATCACCTTAATAAGTCGTTCTAAGAAATAACAAAATTACTGCTGGTAAAAAATTGCGCATAGAAAAGGAAATGCTTTTCTCAATTGTTTCTCAAACCTCACTCTCATTTTCTAGTTTAAGCTCATTCTCTGATAAGCTCGCAACATCCAACTTGCCATAATCAGAAGTTTTTGAGAAACTTTCAGTCTTCTCCGCGGCTTTGAACGATTAGTGTCGGAAATTAATATTTAACCACTGGACTTTTAAAGTAAATACATATATATTTTGAAAAAACAACATTATTTTTGAAAAAAAAAAAATATTTTAATTTTCTAAAAAATTGTATTAAACTAAAACAAACTAAGTCAAAATAATATTAAGTGCTAACTAAGAGGTGACATATGTATATATTTATATATGTATATGGAAGGTGGTCCATGTTGAAATTTTCAGTCATCATTTCCTAAATAACACCCTCAAAAATTTTATGTGATAAACTACAAGATTTTTTTATTTTGTAATTATTTTTGGTCGCACTGATTACAAATATGGCGTAAAATCGTTCAAATAGAATATTGTTTTTATTTATATATTTGTGGCGGTTAGTGTATTATTAAGCACAACACTATTTAATTTAATCACCTTTATTCACTTAGGAGTAAGTCCGAGATGTTTATCTTGACCGCTTTAGAACACATGTTGTCTCGACCGATGATCAAAACGGAATAAGACGAATTAGTGCACGCAATATGAGGTGCTTAATATTATAACGGGACTAAATAGTTTACTTGCTAAATACAGTGCTATCTGATAACAGCCAGTTAATGAGTTGATCTGTTATAATTAGGAGAGATGCTAATCGCTACATATGCAAATAGATGTATAATTTTAAAGCCTTTCTTTGCAAATTCTCAACTTTGCCTTATCAGTCACTTTTTTAAGTAAATAGTTAGTTTCATTCACAATGTTATCTCCGCAATTTTTAATGCCACTGATTATAGACGCGTCGAGCTGTAAGCGTTCAAGTAAATGTGTGAAACATTTCAATTCGTTTAAGGGGATGTTCTAGACGTTCTAGTCTAGAAACACAGGAAGTGATTTTTATTTTTCAAAGTTTAATTATTTAACTTTAATTCTTGAAGAATATGTCTACAAGAGAATTTTGCAAAATTCAAAAACTATTTTCGGAAATGTAGGCATTCAAACTAGTTCGTCTAGTTCGCGAATTTTTAAACGTGTTTTTCTCGAAACCGTCTTTTTCGAAAGGATGCCAAAGATTTCTCGCGTTCTTCTGCACCGATTTACCTGAATTAGATTATTTAATGAAACTCCAAGTCTCCTAGTCTCCCAGTGGCAAAATCTCAAAAAGAGTAGATTGTACGAAAAAATATTAGGTTGTCAAATATCTCCCTTCTACTTTTTTGTCTTTTGAATTTCGTGGCTATGTTTAAAGCACTACAGAACTCGTGTCTGGCAATATTATCTCTATATCTTTGAAAGATCTTGACATAACCTCGTGTCGTGGTCGAAGGAAAGTGAATCGTCTCAAACAGTGGCCAAGCCGGGATTGACGGCCAGAAAGCCGGCCTAATATACGAACAGAAAAATGGCATTTCAGAGAGTCATGTTTCTTGAAGTATTATAGAAACGGTCATAGCCCCCACACTCACCCTTCTCCTAACAACGTCAGTGCATATAAATAAAATTCGAAAGCGCACATTTTGCAATGCTTACATATACAGTTATAATTCAGTAAATACAACATTTAAGTCCGGCTGCTGAAAGTCTAAAACTTTGCGGTCGAAGTTTCTGTTTGTTGTTTCTTATCACCAATTTCATTGAGACGTCTCTGGTGTGGGCGCGCAATCAGCTACTCACAACTGACCGCGCTTAATTTTTATTTCGTATTTCTTCAATTCTTATTTTTTTTAGTTGTTTTAGCGATAAGTATATTAATTTTGTAATTTCCTTTTCCGCTCAACTTTCTTGCAGTTTCATTTCTCTACGCGCTCTTCCTCTCTCACTGCGTCGCTGTCAATGCGAGCGAGCAAAATGATTGATAGACACTTAACCCCACACCAGCAAGCGTTGGTAAGCAAAGCTAAGAAAGCGAAAAGTGAAATAACTGTAAATAAAAAAAAAACAAAAAAACAAAAAACAAAAGAATCTAGCACCGTATCAACACAATTTTGCAACTAATCTTTCAGCTGCCAAATGTCACTATCACACGCTGCCGACTACTCGCCGCGCTCTGCTTGCTACTCTGTCTTTCGAGTGCAACGCTTGCTACACAAACGCCAACACCGGTTGTCGCAGCCACTAACGCCACCACGAACGCAACGAAATATCCACATGCCGCCGTCTATGAGGCACATGCCAACCAGTATTTAGACTGGGCCTCGACACGTATGCAAGGCATTTGGGCGCGGCGGCGCAGCAGTTTCCTCAATCTCACCACCAAAGGACGCGGTTACAACGCCATCAATCAAGCACCGATTAAGCAAGAAATCGAAAATGACTATCGCCACCTCGTGTATGCATTGGCGATGAACCTCAGCACCATACCGGTGATGCAGCTGAAGGATCCGGTATTGCGGCGACGTGTGAGACGTCTCGCAAAACTGCAACTCTACGGTCTGCCGGATAAGGATTACGAGGAAGCCAAGGATTTGTTGCACACGATGCAAACGTTTATAACCTCACGCATGGTTTGCTCGCTGGGTGACTGTCAGCAAACGGTAAAATAGCGAAATAGTCGAAGTGAGGCATGAAACTGAAATGCATAATTAATTTTTGTTGCTTCTGCAGGTCGCTATGGTGCCGGCAATAGTGAATCATGCGATGCGCACAAAGAGTCTGGCTGACTTGGAGTACTTTTGGCGTGTATGGCGTTCGGTGTTGGCGGATCGTAATCGTGCCAAATCGGCTTTCATCTCATATGTGCGAATGCTACGTCTGGCGGCCTCATATAACGGTAAGTTTTTATAGAGGTTAAAACTTATTCATTAGTCATATTATTAGTCTGAGTTTGGGTGGATAGACAAGACAGTTTTTTCCGACTTTATAAATACTTATAAATCCTGCCTTAAATATAATTTAATAATGAATTACCAAAAATATAAAAAGATGTAGAAACCCTCAACTCTAAAAGTAGGTGCAGTACCGCATAATCCCAATATCCAATCTGGGTAGATCGTCCAGATCTGAAACATTGTTGTTTCAATGACACAAAACCGTTCAAAACTGTATTGCAGAAAGTTCTTGGGAACCCTTGAACCTGGATACAAATCCATGCTAAGTCTGTTGAGCAGATTTGAACGTTTTGAAAAACGAGCGAGGTCTAATTAATCTACTCATCTACACTCAGGGAACTGTGCGACGGCATTTCAAGCTTCTTACGTACACCTTCAAACGAAACCATTGGTTTCCGGAACAGACAAAAGAACAGCTGGTATGATGAGGCGGGCCGTGTCGTAGTGGAGAGAACACAGACTGCCTAACTCGAAATCATACAATCTACTACAAAACGTAATACCGAGAGTTGAAGAGGAAAGCTAGTCGTATTTGCAAAAAACCACGGAGAAAAGCCAAAATGCCTGAGTACAACGAGCTTGATAAGCGGGTCGACAGAGGTGGTGCTCAAAAATTCTACAAAAAGATGCGGCGACAAACCAAAAGTTTGAAGACCGGAAGTGATCTAGTGATTCCCAAAGCATACTGAAATTATGTGAGGAATACTTCTCCAGCCTGCTGTATGGCAGTGAAAGCATGAACCCGATTCACCATTCTCTGACGATGGAGTAGGCGCTGCATTGCCCGACATTGATCGAGGAGCTTCTTTGTAAAATATGGTCGGACGAAAGCATGAGCTGTACGAGATACACGACGACTTTGACATACTTAGTTCAACGAATTACGAGAACGCGTCAACACTGGCTAGGACATGTCGACCGAATCAATTAAAACACTCCAGCTCTGAAAGTATTCGACGCAGTACTCGTCGGGGGAAGCAGATGAAGAGGAAAACTACTTTATTGAAATAGAAAAGAAAGAGATGCTTAACTATGGTCCGCCCCACAAGTACTCAAGCGCTTCATAGCTCCCTTCCCAGCTTCCACATTACGCCCTTTATAAAAATTATTAGCATTAAAATAAATTTAGACACCTTCAACGCTCTCGTCACCAGCAGCGATTTGCAATTAAAATCTCCGCAGTGTCGTGGTTGCAAGAAAAAAGAAATAAATTGCGCATTAAATAAATTTTACGCAAGTCATGTCAGTTTCGGCTAACACACACAAACACCTCCGTAAACCAACGGTAACCCATAGATGTAATGTTAACCTAATTTCTGCACAAAACACAAAGAACAAGCACACATACAAACGGTCATGTGATTATCCTGCAACAAATTTGAGCATAATCCTTTAGGAGAGTACACCTGGAGTAGACTTTGTAGAGACCGATTGGGGATGCATTAGTCTCCAACAAAATGAACAATTTCGAGGTTCCCTACTTTTTTTAAAGAAAAAAACAGATAATGTTCAAATTTAAAGGGGAATGTTTATTATCATTCGAAAGAGCATTCTTCGGCATTTATTTTTAAAAATTATCTCTCTCATATGTTGGTCGCGGCTACACTTCAGAAGGTCCATCAATTTTCGATGACTCGTTGGAGTATTTCGACTGATAACTGGCGAATGAATGGCTTGATCGATGATTCTACCATCCCACAAACCAGACCAAACCGTTAATTTTCTGGATGAAATGACAGCTTTTGAATCTCTTCAAGTTGCTCTTTGTCCAATGGGCCTCATCACTGAACACAATTTGACTCCAAGATGTCGGATCTTCCTGGAACCTTTCATGAGCCTATAGTTCGAAGCGATGCCGTTTGAGAAAGGCGAACAGTTTCAGTTCTTACACAAGCTGTACGCTTTTAATTTAAGATCTTGGCGTAAAATGCGTCAAGTCATTCCATACGCCCGTCCAAGTTGCTGCGAACGGTCTTCGTGTACACTCTCAGCTATGGCTGCTATATTTTCTTTAGTGCGTGTTGGAGGTGGTCTATACGGTTGAATATTATCCAATAATGAATACTGGCTGTCCAGCTCTGTTCAGGGTTTTATCCTTGATCTAAGATTAATCCTTTTCGGACTAGTTTAAGTGAAGATCGCAAATCAACCAGTTGTGTGATATTCATTTATTTAAATGAAAAAAGTCTCATTATCAAATGAGTTTATAAAATCGTCAAGTGTCGTCGCCTTCCAACTAGTCCACTGCCATGTTTGTAAACTAGGTTTTTTCCGACTAGTGATGCTTCAAAAGCACAAGCACAAGCTCAAGTATATTATAATATACAAATCGAAGAAACAGGTAGGTAACTTAATAGCCCACTAACTCGCTACCAGCATCCCACCCCGCCTTAAAGAGCAGTTGGTTAAGTTGACACAGCAGCTAAGCGGTCAGGCAGCCATAGGCGAGTTCGACGTAGCAATGTGCGCCTTCAATGTGTCGGGCATGAAATTGCAAATAGATGTCGTAAATTGCATTTAAAATGGCACATACAACTAGTCAATTAAAGGACACTCGCACACACACATACATACTACTATACTTTGTGCAATAACGCGATGCTTGTCTGCGCATGTGTGTATGCACATAAATATGTTAGGTAAATTGACCGGTGGCCGCATAACCCGAAGGTCCTCCGCATATCTCCATGTGTATGTAAGAAGTGGCGCAACCTGAATATGCCGAGCAACCGCTTGAGATGTCAGGCCAGTCAAGTCAGTTGCGGCGGTGTACTGCTGCTGGTGCTGGTGTAGGTTGTGGTGGTGGTAATGAGGCAACCAATGACCATGTGATTGACGAGAAATCAATGAGAACAAGATGCCATTCAACTAATCACAAACGAAAACGACATTTACCAACACCACTAATAAAATGCCTGCAGCACATATGCGCGCACACACCACCATACACCAACACACTCACACATATGCCTCAAGTCCACTGACGTCCACTTACCTAGATTCTTCTTCGGTTATATCAATGCTTGTACGAGTATATGATGTTTGTTTGCTCTTGTTCCCAATTAGGCCACATAACCCCATCACGTACCTGGTATCTGTATTACGATACTGATAATTTTCAACGTGAGCTGGAGAATGTCGTATGGGAAATAATGCCGTTATATCAGGAATTACACGCCTATCTACTGAAATGTGTACGCAGCACTTATGGCGAGAAATTGTATGCTGATGAAGGCGCCATACCGGCGCATGTGTTGGAGCAAATTGTACGACAGGCTTGGTCGCCGCGCCCTGTTTTCCGTACACCCTTTCCGACGCATCAATTGCCGACCGTTAAACAGCGGTTGGAGGAAATACTTGTGACACCAGTGAAGATTATTAAAAAGTCAGCGGAATTCTTTGAGTCTATCGGGCTGAATCATATGTCGGAGTAAGTACATGTATATATGTTTAAAAGTAATATATGTAAAAGCTCTTACAACTCTCTTAACTTCACAGTAAGAGAAATATAAAAATTTAAAGTCCAAATGGCTTAACAAGCCAACCAATTAGCTGCCTGTAGACCCATAACTGAATATAACTGGAATAAGTTTCTTAAACTGTGGTAGTCTAATTAAGATCCAATGGAAGGATAGAATTATGGTCTGGAGAAATATTGTTGTAAAGTAGAGACTAGGAATTTTTAAGACCCGATGTAAAGTTAGAAGATTCAATCTGAAAGGCTTTAAACTTTATAAATATATGCTTTCATTGGATGCAACTCTTTAACCGATTGTAGCACTATCAACTCAAAAATCAAGAAAAATTAGTACAGGTATTCATAAAATATCAGGATTGTAACTCCAGGATGCTTAGGTTAGGTTATGTTATATGGCTGATCTAAGGAGATCCTACGTGGACTGCCTTATGTCAAAGCGTGTAAGGATTTCCGAGTCTTCAGACACGTGTTCTTTTAGGAACCCGGATCCGCTGAGTCTGATATGTATACGGACACTATGTCCAACACAGGCAAGTCTATAGTCTACAAGTTAACTTAAAAAAGAAGAGATCTTAGGCCTTATCTAACTTTGCCATTTTTCGATATTAGGGATATAATCCCAAGCTTCCTTTCAATTTAATCAGCTTTATAGTTTCGAATTTTCTTAAGATCTCCGACTTCTTCTTGAAAGAGGATATAGATTTTTAGAAATTTTCTTCAGAATTTTTTAATATATCAAATGCACAGTGACAGTAGGTGTTTGGGGTTAAAAGTATCGATCACGTAGACTAAATTTTAGAAGCCAACCTTTGCAAATACCAACCAATTGAAATGGAATCATTGGATTCAGGAATTTCCAGGAATCCCCACAATATTATTTCATAGGACACTCTTAAACCTCACAGTTAAGCTTTTCAACGATAATTCCACGGACTCCTTTTTTTACTTTTTGGATACTGACTTCATTTCTTAAAATTCAAATGCACATAACTAATCTAACTTCTATCACACTCTTTACTCCACACAGCTCTTTCTATGAACGCTTTTCACGTCGCATTGGCGATGAGGAAATCGGTTCCGATTGCCACGCTGAAGTATTCTACTTTCCGCCGGAAGCGGCGCTACGCTATTGCCCCAAGTTGGATTATAAGAAACTCATGCAAATGCACGGCAATATGGCCGAACTGCAATATAATCTCTATCGTGGACGATTGCCTTTTGGCGTGGACAGCGAGCCCTGCCCGGGCTTTGCAGCCGCTATTGGCGAAGCGGCCGTTATCGCTTCGGGCACGCCACGGCATCTTAACCGTCTGCATTTGCTCTTCAATCACAGCTTGAGCGAGGAACAATCCATGAATCGACTGTTCCGCATGGTAAGCTAAGCGACTCTTATAAAGACCTATAAATTGCTAATGTTCCTTTTGCATGTCTATGCAGGGTATTCACACAATTTTGGCGATACCACAGTACTTCATAAATGACAAGTTTTTGGTCGACGTGATGGACGGTCATATTGGCGCTCAGGAATTGAATTGTGCTTACTGGAATTTGCAGAATAAGTATGCTGGTATTGTGCCGCCGCAGCGTCGTAATGAGAATACTTTTGATCCTGATTTTAAGTTCTATCGTGGTCTGAATCCAGAGAAACCAAATACAGAGTGAGTAGACCTTCCTTTATCCTTTTAGATCTAAATACTTCCTAATATCCTTTTTTCACGAGAAGGTTATATTTCTTTTGAGGAATAATCATCGAGTTTGCTTATTAGCAACATGTCTAGAGATTGATATGTCGGGCAAGTACTGAAATAGTCAGTTTTTGGAAAATTGAAGTATCAAATGTTTGAACTAAGGGTTTAAGCGGAAATATTTCATTTTTCTATCCGGACTCGTTGAAATGAAAATATCGTGAAGAATGGGAGTTCTACGACAAAGCCCATTGCGTTAAGGATTATCACATATATGTATTTGTGTATGTAGACGTGGTCCTCTTTATTTCCGTGTAGAGTAGAGGTTTAAACTCACTAGTTTCGGTCGAGCTAACTAGCGAAAGCTATAAAAAACGATTCGGAATACGGGTACCTAGAAACAGTAGATTCCTAAAATTATGCTAGAACTCAGATCACAGTCGATGCTCAAACCTTAAGGAAATCCATGCTGGATGAGTTTAGAAAATACTTCTAACTACTTATAAATATAATTTTGGTGATCAAATGAATGATAAGTGAGAGTCATGGAGCAATATAGAAGATTATGAGTGTTACCATCTGAGAAGTTACATTTTAGACAATGGTTTGCACTGGTTCGACGAAGGTCCAATACATTTCTCCATCAATTTTTAATAAAATAGCAATAGTAAGTGTTCTAAATTTTTATATTACTTAAAGAACCTATCCCATGGCACTGTCGGATGTTCAACACCTCAACATATAAAGAACTCATTCTATCTAAATTTCTCAGTGAGAATCTCCAACTTTCTCAATTCTTTTTCAAGCTTCTTGAGGATCTTCAAAATTTATTCGAGAGTTTTTTCTAAATATTACAATATGGGTATCAAATTAAAGAGTTTTATGAAGGCTTATATTTCAAAACAAGAGAGTTGCCACATATTTCAAATAAATTTAAAAAAAATAAAATATTTAAAAATAAAAAATAAAAATATTACAATAAGTGTATCAAACTATAGAAGACGTAACTTACAATAAAAATATTTTACAGGAGGGTTGCCACCTACTAATTTTTTTTCTGCACTTACATACATTGATAAAATACTATATGAACGATTTAAGAAGACTAGCAGTTGATTACGAGAGCTACAGTTTTTACGAGAGTTGCCACATATTACAAATAAATGTATGAAAAGAAAATAAGAATTATGCAAAAAGAGTATCGAACTATAGAAGACTTAACTTACAGTTAAAAATATTTTTCAGGAGGGTTGCCACTTATTTATTTATTTATTTTTTTTGTTCTATTACATTGATAAAATACTATATGAGAATAAAATTAAAGCGGTTTAAGAAGACTAACAGTTGATTGCAAGAGTTACAGTGTTTACGAGAGTTGCCATTTATTCAAGACTCATTAAAAATTTTAAATGATAAACTAAAATAATAACATTGTAATGTTTAAGAATAATTCTTCAGCAAGGTTGCCACCTATTTAAATTTTACGAATGCTGCCACTTATTTAAAACTCATTACAAAATTTAACTTAGAAAATAAAATAATAATATTGAAATATTTGAGAGTAATTTTTCAGGAAGGTTGCCACCTTTTTAAATTATACGAGAGTTACCACCTATTTCAAAGTCATTTCAAAATTTAAATGATAAAATAAAAATATTGTAATGCTTAAAAAGATAGTTTTACGAAGATTGCCACCTATTTAAATATGTATCTATTAATTAAAAAAAAAAATCAAAATAAAATATAGAATTGCCACCTGTTTCAATTTTTTTTGAGTTTTTTATATTTTTTTAGTCTATTGCTCCATATCTGCCACAGAATATACTAGAATGAAATAGATCTTTTTTTATCTTAAACATGTGAGTAACGTTGTAAGCTCTCCTCAGTAGAAATTGGTGTTTGATTACCAGCGGAACCTAAAAAGTTGCTGCTATTCAAATATATTTGTTCTGGTGCCCCAATTCAATTGTTATGGAACCTTTAAAGCAATTCTATCGGTGTTTAGAATTTTCCAAGCTAATGTTCGCAACAGGGATTACCTTCTGTTAGTGAATACATGCTTAGCTTACAACCAAGCCGAGAACAAGTAATCCCGGCTCATTCTACCTGTAATAGATTTAAGTACATATTTTTCGAAATCCTCAACTAAATTAACCTTGTTCTAAAGCCGCAGCAAGTAAGGCGCACAAATGAGACCGCGAGTAAAGTTTGCGCCGAAAAACACACACACATATACAAACAAGAGATTTGTATTTACCTCACATAGTACAGCTATGCATTGACACATGTCAATGGCGGAGTTAGCGCGCTGGAGCCGCGATGGAATTTTTGGCCTGCAAACACTCAGTTACATATGTATATGTATACTCTTTGTAATATGTGTATGTATGTACATAGCAGCCGTACATTTCGATTTTTCTGAACTCAGCGCGCCTGCGGCATTGCCACCAACGCAACATTTCAACAGCTCGCGTAGCGAAGGTTTTCTAAAAGTAGTTAGTCTCCGCAGCAGACTCCATAGAATCGTGCATTTCTAAAAGCTCTATATATTCAAAAACTCTAACTGCAACAACTACAACAACTGTGAGCTCTGCCACATTGAATACACTTTTTCACATTTTGTTAACAGGAAATTGCTTTCGGAGATTCTGGGCTATCAGTTTTATCGGGCATTTTGTTTGGCCAGCGAACAATATCGACCCGGTGATCCGGAATATCCATTGCACAACTGTGATTTTCATGGCAGTACGAAGGCCGGTGATTTGATGAGGTAAGTACCATACGTTTGCGCACGCATCACTTACACATTTGCATACACATAAACACACACACGCTGTCACATAAACATTTGCATATAAACACCCACACATAGCTGACTGCTTCCTTTCTAAGCGTTGCCATGCGAAAAAGGCTCACTGAATGATTTCACTCCGCAGGCAAATGATGGAGGCCGGTGCAACCAGGCATTGGCGTGATTTAATGGAAATCGCCACAGGTGAGCGTAAGCTGAGCGGCAAAGGTGTGATGGAATATTATGCGCCGCTCTACACTTGGCTGAAGGAGCAAAATAAAAAAAATGGCGTCGAAGCCGGTTGGGAGACAGAGACCAGTGAGTATGGGCACTATAATGTGCATGTTAATGATAAATAGTGGGTGTACAACTTTAATGAGTTCACACTTTTCCAATATTGAGTGGAGTTTTAGTAGAAGAATTTTTCGTCACAAATCCACTCCTACCGAAAATAGAGAGCTTAGAAATATACTACAGAGATGCGACTAAATTTAGGTGATTGAATCAGTGAAGAAGTTGTAAAACGTTTTCCAGACAATCATATAGGACAGAAATATTTTCAACTTAGTATATCCCAAGAAACATTCCCAAAGACCAACAACTTTCTGATAACTCTAAAGTCAAGTAACAAACTATAGAATGTCTTAAGTCTACATTCAGAGTTTCATATTAAAGCAGGTCAAAGCAGGAAAGTTCTTCTAAAGTGAAACTCGGAGCAGTTTTTTGAATTTGCTGAATAGCCAGAAGTCACAAGGGTCTAAAACAGACGAATACGGTAGTTGTGGCATGATATTGGATAGAAGTTGGCGAAAACCTCGCGAAGAATCAATGAAGTTTGCTACTGTGCATTATCAGCGTGCAAAAATCCAGAGTTGTCGGCCTATAATTCCGGCCTCGTTTTACACATAGCTTCACGCAAACGGCGCCTAACACTCAAATAATATTTCCTTTTGTCAGTTTGGCCAGTCGGAAGGAATTCGGTGTGCACTATACTTCGATAATGGAAGAAAACTATCAACATAACATTGAGTTTTGACCTGTTTTAATGTGTTCTTTCGGCTTCGGTTCACCTTTGCCACGATGTTCGGTCGATTGATGGCCTATATATGTGTCGTAAACATAGATCCAAGACTCATTGCCAGTGATAATACGTTTCATGACCTACTGGTAGTCGGAAAGCATTGTTTCACAGACATTAACACGACGTTGTTTTTCGAAAAAATTTAATGATTTTGGAACCAATCGCGCTTTAACTTGTCTTAGCCCCAAAGAATCTTTGAAAATGGTTTTTACGGATCATTCTGATATTCCAATGATGTCAGTAAGATCTCTGACTGTTAATTGTCGATTCTCAAGCACCAATTCTTTGATTTTATGGACAGTTGATATTAATGGCCGTTCTGAACTTGGTTCATCATCAGCGCGTTCTCGACCCTCTTAGAATAATTTCTACCAATCAAAAACACTTGCTTACGGCAAACGATGATTACCGAAGGCTTTTTCTGACATTCTCAACGTTTCTTCCCCATAAATTTTATTCCTCACACAAAATTTAATGGAACTTCTTTGTTGAATAATTTCACTCATCGTGAAAACCATCCAATGCACTTTATGTACTTCAGAAAGAGAAGCGTATACTAAACACTAATGATTAGTTTGATGTGACATTTGGCACCGATGCCACTGACAGTCATACCAATCTAGAAGAAAAAATATCTTGGCGAATGAGTTTTCACGCGAAATTTAAATTAAAAAGTCTTACTATTTTTTGTGTTACAAACATCGTTGGAAACTTTATAAACCCCTGTCAGGGTATACAAATTAAACACTACTTTCGTAACCTCAATTGAGTCTAAAGGCTAAAACTAAATGCACCAATTTACAACTCAATTTGTTTCCGCCAGATAAATATTTTTTTGACCTTTTCAAAAAATTCGGTTATATACATATGTAATTACATATAGTATATGAATAATTTTATTTTGTTATAATTATTTTTATTTAAGCTCACTTTAACACGTCAACGTGTTGCCTTAAATTACTCACAACAATATTACGTTTTAAATATTTTTCTTTAATAGGATGCAGCAAGGACTACAACATATCATCCTAAAGCTTTTGGGCACCGCAATTCGCTTTTTGTATTAATAATATAAATATATGTATATCGATATTTTTATGATATGTATAATGGGATATTAAATATATTATTTTCAAAAAAATTTAAACTGGTTAAATTGCGATATTATTTCTTTAAAAATTTAATCAAACTGCAAGATTAAAAACAAAAACAAAAATGCTGTTTGCCTAAGCAATATTTTTTGAAATATATTCAGATCCCTCTTACTGTTGGAACTGTGTCCATACAATTTATGGCAGATTTTTCGGACGGATGATAATTTACGGGCTTACAAAATCTGTCTAATTCGAGAATTGAAGGGCGAGCGCGTCGGACGTTCGGTAAATGGGCTCCAAACGAGGTGGGCATTGCTCTCAATTTTCAGACGAAAAATTGGTTCAGAGATGAAACTCACTTTTGCTTGAAATTGCGGTGTTTGGAGTGAAGATAAGTCAAAAGCCATTTTTGAGAAGCCTTAACATCGTAAAAACGTCAATGTCTTCTGTGTTCTATGGTCCAAAGCAATCAGTGGTCCGAATTTCTACAAAAATGAAGCCCGCTATAATATTACAGTCAATGAGAAAAGTTAATAGCTTTGTTGCGCCTGAATTGAAGGGTAACGATATTGACGACCTTTGGTTCCAACAAGACGATGCACATGCTTTACAACCAACAAAAAAATCAAATTATTGAACCAAACTTTTGGTGAACGCATTATCATGCGATTTAACAGCGCTGGACTATTTCTTGTGGAGTTTTGTGCACTTGTATAGGCAGGTAAGCACGATACGATTAACGTCGTGGAAGAGAATATTCGGCGCATTTATGCCGACATACGGTCGAAAAAGTCGTCAAGTGGTCAAAATTGGTAAGTTTGCTCTGCCCAATCCACAAAAAGGAAGACCTTACAATATGCGCCAACTACCGTGGGATAAGCCTCCTCAATATCGCAAATAAGGTTCTATCGAGCCTATTGTGTGAAAGATTAGAGCCCATCAACAAACTGATTGGCCTTTTCAATGTGGTTTTAGGCCTGGAAAATCAACAACTGACCAGATATTCACCATGTGCAAAATTTTGAAAAAGAAGATCGACACACACCACCGTTTCGTCAATTTTAATGCTGCTTTTGACAGTACAGAAATTGGCTACCTTTATATCTGAATTTGGTATGCGCACAAAACTAATACGACTGGGTAAACCAAAATCGTCGTCAAGATCGGGACCTTTCCGAGCCGTTCGATACCAAACAAGGTTTCAGACAAGGTGACTCTCAATCGTGCGACCTCTTCAATCTGCTGCTGAAGAAAATAGTTCGAGCTGCAGAACTGAACAGGGAAGGTAAAATATTGTAAAAGATGGTACAACTGCTGGCGTACGCCGATGACACCAATATCATGGATTAAAAACCGCGTTTTGCTTTCTCTAGGTTGAACAAAGAAGTGAAGCTAAATGGTCTGGTAGTGAACGAATCTCTCCTGTCATGCAACAAACAGTCGTCGCACTCGCGACTTGGCTGTCATGTCACTGTTGACAGTCACAACTTCGAAATCGTAGATGATTTCTTCTATCTTGGAACCAGCATTGCTACAAACAACAACATCAGCCTCGCAATCCAATATAGAATAACTCTTGCCAACAAATTTTAATTCGGACTGAGTAGGCATTTACAAAACAAAGTCTTCTCTCGACGAACGAAGATCAAACTCTACAAGTCACTCATCACCCCCGTACCGCTATATGCTGACAAGCATGGATAAATAATGACATCATCTGATGATGTGTGGGTTACGAGTTTACGAAAGAAAGAAGAAGAATGAGGCTATATCATTCAGAGAGAAAAACCGTGCACACACCTTTCGTAAGCCCAAATGCCCATGAATTTCAATGATGATTACGGCTGATTTTTGATGAATTCACGCACAGTTTCGATGGAATTTTCGGTGATCACGGATTTGATTGTATAACATGTTGATTGTCATTTGTGTCCTCATGACCACTTTGAAAACGTTGAAACCACTCATGCACTCTGCTACTGGATAGACAAAAATCGCTAACAAAAGGAACAAATAAATCGATGTTTTGGAGATGTTTAGTTCCATTCCCATGAATTTCAATGGTGATTTCGGCTGATTTTAGATGAATTCACGCACAGTTTCGATGGAATTTATGTCCTCAAACGCAACAACTTCCCTTCCAATCGATAAAATGTCATGAAATTCACGCTGGACAATCGATAAAATTTCTAACGCACCAGGTGACATATACCACCAGGGGGTGCTAGATTCAAAAAGTTCTGTTTACTTTGGAACACACCTTATAAATGTTTTCTACTGATTTTGTACTAAGAAATGTGCTTCCGCTAGACTCAAGTCCATAATTCATAAAAAATTCTTAACCTCATACCTGTTTACTAACCTTTCTCCCACCAGCTTATTAACCTTTTTAGATAGCGTTGACTTTCTCGGTATATCTCAACAATTATTTCAGCTAATTACACCCTAGACTAACCCGTCAACTTGCTCAACAAATTTTTAATTGTTTCGAGAAATGATTTCAGAAATATATAAACAAAAAGTCCCCACAGGCACTGCCACGCTTTTACTCTACGCATGAGGTAAAGACATTATTTGAGAAGACTTCGCTCAACAGCCAAACTATGAAGTGCCGTCGGTGCCTGTCAAGTGCTGCCTGCAAGAACACACACACTCATGTAAATATGCATGTATGCGTGGAGAACGGTGTTATATAGTGTTCACATGGGTATAAAATTGTATAATATGCGCACTCAGCAGCTAAATAATCGCAGCCATCATGTGCACATGATTGTTCATTATTTGGGGTCCCTAAAAACACGAGTAAATTCGGGCGGATAATGTGGCGAGCAGCAGCAGCAGCAGGCGGATAAAAATCTAACAAGTTCATAATTTAACAACATGCCAGCAATAGAAAGTTTGCAGCAAACACAGAAGCACCTAACCACAAAAGCACACACACACTGGTGGAAAATTTACACGTAATATACATATACTTATATGTATACACTAACTTATGAATGTATATATGGACACACACTTTATGGGCGCATAAACTTTCGAGATCTACAAAGTGTCGGTAGCTTATTTCATAGCCACTTTGACCTCTTACGCACGCACACACACACACATTCAATACACATACAAGCACATATAACAATTTGCGGAAACCTTTTCACTACCTTTCTCTCCAGTTTTTATGTCATCTCTTTATTTTATACTTTATTACCGCTCGGCCGAACTCAATTTCGCCAAATAAGACCATTTAATGCTGATTTAAATTTACTCGCTGGCACCTTTGGCTGCTCTTTTCAACCTTTTCGCTTGTCTCATTTTGCGTTGAGCACAGAGTTTCTGGTATTTTGTGGTTATTTGACCTTCAAACATTCGGTACAAATAGTGAACAAATAAGTGTAATAAAAACGGGTTAAAAATGGTTTACTTTAAATATGCCCTCGCGTACATTTGATAGAATAGCTATTTATATGGCCACCTTTTCTAAATGGTTGCTTAAAATGAATGGATTCGGCCAGCGGGATTTATCCAAATAGATTTCGGAGAATTTAGTTTCAGTGCTAAGATGAGATTTTCGAAATTGATTGGAAGAACTAATGATATAGAAATTTGCATGAATGTGGTGAGTCTATTACAGTCCAAGTACAGGTACTTTTTTCAATAGCCTTTTTGACAGATCACGTTTGAGTCGTGTCAACTGTTATGTTATTTTTGTTCAGTATTATTTGGCATTTTATTTGGAAAGGCTTACGCCTAAACAATGTTTACAAATCGATCAGCTTTATTACGAAAATTCACGTTCTGAAAAAAATGTGTTTCGTGTGCTTCGCTCAACTTATGGTCATCATAATCGGCCTATTGAGCGTACTATTCGCAACACCATAACCCATCTTAAGACCCAGTATTCATTATTGGAAAATATCTGACTAAATGGACCACGTACAGCATGCAGTGAAGAAAATATAGCAGTCATAGCTGAGAGTATACACGAAGATCATGGGAGTCAATTCGGAGCCGTTCGCAGCAACTCAGACTGGCATTTGGACCGACTTGGCGCATTTTACGTCGAGATCTTAAACAGAAAGCGAACGAAATAAAAGTTGTGCAAGAACTGAAATCATTCGACCTTCCCAAGTGATATTGCTTTGCTCTGTAGGTTCTTGACAAGTTCCAAGAAGATCCGACGTATTCCCATATCTGGCGCAATTGGTATGTAAACAAGCAAAATTTCCACGTTTGGGACGAAAAGCAACCTGAAGAGATTAAGGAGCTGCCATTTCATGCAGAAAAAACAACGCTTTGGTGTGGATTGTGGGCCGGTGGGCAACCATTATCGCGCCATGATAACTGACTATTTGATACCAGAAATTTAAGCTCGTGATCTTGGCGACAACCGGTTTCAACAAGACGGCGTCTCTTCCCACACATCGCATTAATCAATGGATTTATTGAGAAAACACTTCGGTGAGCAGATAATTTCACGTTTTGGGCAGGTCGATTGGCCACCAAGATGGTGTGATATCACACCTTTAGACTTTTTCCTGTGGGGATATGTAAAGTCTAAAGTCTATGCGGATTATCCCGCTTCGATTCAGGCTTTGGAGCGAAAAATCACACGTGTCATTCGCCAGTTAACAGTCAAAATGCTCGAACGAGTCATCGAAAATTGGACTAACCGATGGACAATCTAACACCTACACTCGGCCAACATTTGAAAGAGATAATCTTCAAAAAATAAATGCCAGATGATTCGATTTCGAACGATAAAAAACATTCCCCTCTGATTTGAAATTTCTCTGTAATTTTTTTTTTAAGTAAGGAACTTCGAAATTGATCACACTTTATATATAGCTTTTGAAAAATACTGGGTTTTAAATATTTTGGAAAACACATGTAACGGGTGATTTTTTTGAGGTTAGGATTTTCATGCATTAGTATTTGACAGATCACGTGGGATTTCAGACATGGCGTCAAAGAGAAAGATGCTCAGTATGCTTTGACATTTCATCATGAATAGACTTACTAACGAGCAACGCTTGCAAATCATTGAATTTTATTACCAAAATCAGTGTTCGGTTTTTTTTTTTTTCGGACAAATTTTGTTCAGCGATGAGGCTCATTTCTGGTTGAATGGCTACGTAAATAAGCAAAATTGCCGCATTTGGGGTGAAGAGCAACCAGAAGCCGTTCAAGAACTGCCTATGCATCCCGAAAAATGCACTGTTTGGTGTGGTTTGTACGCTGGTGGAATCATTGGACCGTATTTTTTCAAAGATGCTGTTGGACGCAACGTTACGGTGAATGGCGATCGCTATCGTTCGATGCTAACAAACTTTTTGTTGCCAAAAATGGAAGAACTGAACTTGGTTGACATGTGGTTTCAACAAGATGGCGCTACATGCCACACAGCTCGCGATTCTATGGCCATTTTGAGGGAAAACTTCGGACAACAATTCATCTCAAGAAATGGACCCGTAAGTTGGCCACCAAGATCATGCGATTTAACGCCTTTAGACTATTTTTTGTGGGGCTACGTCAAGTCTAAAGTCTACAGAAATAAGCCAGCAACTATTCCAGCTTTGGAAGACAACATTTCCGAAGAAATTCGGGCTATTCCGGCCGAAATGCTCGAAAAAGTTGCCCAAAATTGGACTTTCCGAATGGACCACCTAAGACGCAGCCGCGGTCAACATTTAAATGAAATTATCTTCAAAAAGTAGATGTCATGAACCAATCTAACGTTTCAAATAAAGAACCGATGAGATTTTGCAAATTTTATGCGTTTTTTTTTTAAAAAAAGTTATCAAGCTCTTAAAAAATCACCCTTTACTATAGTTGAAAGCAAAGCGCTCTTAAGAATTTAAAATTAACGAGAAACCCTTCAGTAAACATGATGGTTCCTGAATTGAAGTACTCTGTGTGATAATGATAATATGATCAAATTTGACCCGGACTGGTCCATTTAAGCCCGCATATAAACTCACTTTATCAATTTTTTTCTGAGATTAATTCTTTATCAGAAACACAAATATTTGAAAAGCACAAAAAGTTCAGTACAGGTCGTGAAATCATGAAAAACTTGTGAGTCGTGCATCCATATAGGTTAATGTCGATAACACCGAAAAAGTCAGGTAACAGTGCTTGAAAGTCATCGTGTTAACATGAAAGATATAGAAAGGTATCTCAACATCTCTTATGAATTGACTCAACTCATTTTGGTTAATGTTACGGGTATGTCAAAGCTTAACTTATACCAAAAGTCCTGAATATTTAGCAAAAACAACATGGAGTATAGGTAGCAAAAAAAAGTTCAACAAATCCGTAGATGATCCCAACGGACGTATAATGAAAGATCGACGGTATATGGTTTTAGTAATGCCTTTAGGTATTTGGGAGATAGTATAAAATTGTATGGTTTTTATTTAAAATATCATAATATACTTGTAGTATAGTAGTATACCCAAGATATAACTGAAATTCATAAAAATTAACTGTTTGGATTGCTGATAAAGTAATCATTGGAATTACCCGTCTTTAAGTAAGTCTTTAACTAATGGTAAGTTTAGGTCTCGCTCATAGATATACCCCAATTCAGAGGTATAATACAAAATGTTGAAGAAACTTTGACTTTCTAGCCCCACAAATACTAAAAAATGGTAAGTTAAAGTCAAATGAAGTTAAGTAAAAGTTAGTCTGACCTTCAGCACCTAAGCACAGTTCGATTACCTAGGAGCTAACGCAAAAAAAAAACTTCATGGACCGAATATCCACTGCTGCTGAGTCGCTACAAAATCGATCCATTTATGAAGCGGATCGTTACTGGTGATGAAAAGTGATTCAGTTGGAACGACATCAAATGAAAACGGACATAGAGAAAGCGAGATGAGTCGGCGCAAACTGTGGACAAACCAGGATGAACTTTCAGGAAGGCTTTGCTATGTGATTGGTGGGATTTGCAAAAAGGCGTCTACCAAAAGCTGCTCCCCTATGACCAAACTCTTAATTCGAACCAGTACTCTCAACAATTGTACCGTCTGAAGGAAGCAATAACTCAGAGATAAACAGCTTTGGCCAATAGATGAGGAAATGAGTGCCAACGACAGGCCAAACACATCGATAGTGATTCGCCAGAAGCCGGGAGCTTGGTTAGAATGTTTTATGCATCCACCTAATAATTTGTATCTGAAGCTTTAAACAATTCTGAACAAAGCTATGCAAACATATATACATATGTATATTAGAGCGGGTCGATTTACAGGTAGCCAAAAAAGGGGAAAATCGCGTATACGGGAAGTGTTCTACGGATTATTCTGAATAGTTTTGTCAAAAGATTAAGGAACCAAAATAAGTTTCTGTCCAGCGATTTTTAAGGCGAAGTTTTATAGGGATCAATTTTTTTACCAGTTTTTGAGTTTTCCAAATGAAATTTTATACGTAGCTGCATTTTGATATTCTATTGATCGTTTGTCGGAGTCGGTTAGATCGGACAAATATATCACTTATTTTCCATATAACCGATTATTCAATTCTCAAGACGACGTTAAAAAATAACCGATTATTCTGATTTTTCAAACTTCGTCTTAAAAAACGCTGCCTCAAAACCGTTTTGAGATCCTCCATCTCTGTGGTAAAGTTGTTCAGAACGAGCCGTAGCACATTTCCCACATACGCGATTTTATAGAAAAAAATCGACCCGCTCTAATGTATATGTACACACCCATAACTAACCTGTAGATTGTGGAATTATAAAACTTTTTTCAATAATTTTCCACCAAAGACCAATTTAAATTTTAATAAGAACAAGTGAGCCACTTAATAGCACACCAATAATGCCGACCGGCAGCGAGCACGTGGCCTGTAATGCCAGCCGAAAACCTTCCGAATGCGAGCTGACACAGTTTTGCGCACCCAACGGTGCCATTAAATATGTGCTAAAGTGAAAATATTTCAAGTATGTACATAACTTAGTAACGCATTTTGTATATATATACATAATATATACTTATATACACATATTTTTATATACACATGTGACTTCTTATTAGAAGAGGCTGTGCTGAAAGCTGGTAAAAATCGGAGTATAGGCATAAAAATGGCACAGAAATGCTGCAGGAAACCTGAAAACCTTGAAAATTGTGAAAACTCTGAAATTAAATGTAAAGCTGGGGAAAAACCCACCAAACGTATAACAGTAAAATGAAAATGAAACGAACGGCAAGTTGAAGTTGGCAAAGTAAATAAATTATAAAGCAAAGCAAAGCAAGCGCAACCAACTAACAACACACACATATATGTTTATACAACCACACATATCCACACACACACACACACATGTATAGGCGCCCAGCTGTGCATGTGTTCCAGTATTTATATAAATGCCGGCCTGTTGGCTGAGTAAATCTATTTTATTTTATTTAAAGTGCAAACACAGGCGAACTTTCCACTTTCACTACCGCACAACAACAACAACCACAAGCAGCGGCGCACCGTTGCGAATGCCTAAAATACTCCGACACACACACACATGTGCGCAACACACAGCGACACATTTTCAACACTTGTTTGCGCTTTTGCGGTCAATTTGTTTTTGTACATGGGGTGAGAGGCGGCCGGGTCTCCTCCTGGGCGGCGGGTAAAAGTGAAACTCGTTAAGGGTTTAAAAAATGGCGACACACACTCGCTGCGACTGAGGAACCGGAAAAGTTTAAGCAAAAAGCATGCGGCTGCACGCAAACTCAAAATGTTTGTTGTTTTTGTTGCTGTTTTGGTTGTTGCTCTTTTAGGCACAACAACAAACAGTTGGGACAGATTTTCCTGCAACACAACGGTTTGCGTAATTTTTTAAAGATTTTATGTTTGTTTGCTGAAAAGGCTTTGTATGGGCGAGCATGCATGTGTATGTGTGTGTGGTGCAAGGTTTGTGCCGACTCTGCGGTCTTTTGAGGCACAAATTAAAGCGTAAATATTGGCAGTTCGCCTGTCCAGCCGGTTGTTTGGTGAGCGTTTTCATCAAAGTGCACTATTTTCAAGTGTTGGGAACAAAGGGAGGTACATGAGATACGCGTTGAAGTATTTAACGGGAAAAAATCGAAACGGAGCTACCAGCTTTTTGTACTGGAACCAAGAGAAAAATATAGATATCATTTTTTATTACAAAATTTTATAATTTTTAGACAAGTGGGGCAGTTCTGAAAAAAATATATGAATAAACTGAAACTATTTCTAAACAGAGTTGCCAGCTTCGTGTATTCTGAACAATTCAATTTTGATGAAATTAAAAAAAAAACACATTTCATTATTTAGTTTCAAAATCATTCTGAAGTCCTGCTTTAACTTCTCTATTAAAAATATATTGTAATTTATACAGATTTCAAATATGTGGTAACCCATGTATTTAAAAAAAAAAATTCCTTAAATCCTATTTAACTTAATTCACCTATTCCTAAATTTAAATTTTTTTAATATTTAAAAAAATTATACTGTAAAATTCGTACAGTTGGCAACCCTGTTCAAAAATGTTTTCATTTTAAACATTTTCATTTTGATCCTCATAATACAACTATTTCTTATTCATATTTTTAATTTTTCCTATCATATCATATAGAAATTTGTAAACAGGTGGCAACCCTTTTCAAATTTGTATTTTTTCTATAACCTTTTATACCTGTTGGGTTCTATACACATATTATAATTATTCGTTTATAGCTAATTTATTCATTTCAACTATATAAAATCACTAAACAGGTGGCAACGCTCTCAAAAATATTTTGTGCTGTAAGAATTCTTAAACGTATTACAATTATTTTTTATTCATATTTTTTATTTTCCTTATCACATTACATTACAATTTGTAAACAGATGGCAACCCTTTTGAAAATTTTATTTTCTATAAACTTGTTTAAAACCTGTTAGGTTCGATAGCCATATTCCATATATTTGTTTAAGGCTAGTTTAATTCATTTCAACTAAAATTACTAAATAGGTAGCAACACTTTTCAAAAAAATTTTTGGGATCGTAAAACATTATTCAATTGATAGCATAGAGGAAACTAGTATATACCACTGACCAATGCGTTGCAATTTTCAAATTGGACAATTATGGTTCTCGGATGCTACCATTAAAAAAAAATACCTTACCTAATGTGGAAAACAAATTACACGCTCAAAATCTATCAAATATCATAGAGAAATAATTGGCAGTCAAAAGCTTGTGAGAACAAATCGAAAAGTCTACATCAAAGAACTGATGCCTTAGAGTTTCGAACTCTTGTAGAAAACCGCTTCCACAAAGTTGGGTCTACGATCCCAAAATGTGCAGTAGATGACGGTGAAACAAATAGAAAAGCTTTGGAAGTCTACGCCAAAGAATTGGTGTCTTAGAAATGTCGGATCTCTTTTGGAATACTTTTAAGATCTATTAAATACCTTTGAGGTCTTTCATGGTAAAAAAAACTAGACTTCCGAAAATACATGGAAAGGTATGGAAGTCTACGCCAAAAACTGGAAAACTGGAACTAGAATTTGGAACTCCTGTAGAAAACCCATTGTCACGAAGTTGGGTTACGATCCCAAATCGTACGCTTTAGCCCAAACACACTCAACTTCAAGGCATCATACTAACTAGGTCCTGCCTCAGAACTCAGACTTTGTGATAAAGCGACTGGCAAATAACAACATGTTCTTCCTTACAGATTCAGTCACCGATAGGGTGGAAATTGTTATTAACGTGTTCACTGTCGAAAGGTGCAGCAGGCATCAAGTGGTATTCTGTTTTCTCCAGCAGTCCGGTTAATACATCGCTTGAGAATGGGCAAATAAAGCAAACCGCATCAAAGAGACCTCAAAAGAAATCAAAAAAGTCGTTGTGGCAGAGTCAGAAAAGTTATTCGGAGTATGTTGATTGCCGCTTTGTTAGACACTAAAATACTCTCAGGCATAGAAACAATGCTAATATCTTAGGTACACCCCTCTCTATCAGAATTAAATGTTAACTCTCCTAACATGCAGACCCACTGACTAATTTATTTCATATTTTTAATGGGAAAGTGGGAAAACCACAAGGATTTCAAGTATGATTGAAGATAGATTGAAGTCAGGCTATGCTTTTATCTATAGGTTATACATATATTCACCTTCAATCATACCTGAAATCCTCACTGCTTTCTCACTTACCTATTTAAAATATAAAATAATATGTAGTTAGTGGGTATACCACTAAAAGTCAATTGATTTCCAGTACAAAGATTAAAAAGTTAGGTGAACTCAGGTATGAACATTTTTAGCGATGAATATAATGATTCCAGTGCAACAGCCGGCACACACAGACACACTATCGGGTACCAGTGACATTACTTATAACGTAAAATTAGACATTAAATAGTTTAAATCTACTAACTTACCTATTTGTTTTGGTTCTGAAACTTTTTTATTTATTTTTGGGGTGCACTTAATCTTTTTGTTTTACGTACTTAACACTAATTATTAACTCATTTCACTAATTGACTAATTATTGAAAAATCACTTATACACATTTCACTCGATATAATCACATTTAATTCACTTTTATAAAACACTTCAGTTTTACAAATAAAAATCACATTTAAATTGAACTTTTCACATCGTTTTTTCGCTATTTATATTTACTTTTACTAAAACCAAACACTGCGCCGTGCACTAAATTTTAATTTGCACAAAATAAGAAAATTGCCCTGCAGAACACAAGTCTTTTCATACGCCAAATATAATGGCAATAACCAAAAGTGTAGCATGCTTTTAGGTGTTACGTATACAAATTACAATATAATATAAATCAAAAAATGTAGCATACTATTAGACGTTCAGTATTATAAAGAAATATTTTACTAATGTTAAAAATGTCGAATCTTTACCATAAAAAGGTGTTTTTGCGAAAAGTTCTTCGTTTTGTTCATTATTCTACCAGTTAAAAACAAGTTATAATGCCCTAAAGTAACACTTCAAACCAAAAAAAACCCGAAATTTTTCTGACCTCTTACAAATATTAAAAACATATTTAATAAAAATCTGTTAATATCAAAAATTTATTTTTGAAAAATTATGGAAATTATTAAAAAATTGCTCGAAAATATAATCAAATGAAAGGAATAAGCACCACTTTTGTTCAGAAACTCCAAACTTAACGTATTTTCGCAAACTTCAGAAATTTTAAAAAACTGTAAACGTAACTAATCGCTTTAGTTAGCAAGCCATTCAAGCGTTTAAAACTTTAAAAGAAATTTTTTAGCAAAATAAAGTTCAAATTAAAATGTTTCGGTCAAGCGGCTTTTAGTTAGGCAATTTTTAGCTAAAATAAAATTTCAAAAATAATAAAAGTTTTCTGCAAAGTCAGTTGTTGCGCTTCAAGTAACTATGTAATGATAGGAATGTGTATGTGTGTGTGCGTAAGTGGAGGCTATTTAATATTCATACGAAAATCTAGCATATGCTGTCGCATTTAAGTGCTTAACTAGCGAGCAGGGCAGGCGGCTGGCAGGCCAAGTAAGCACAACCGAAGCGGAATATACAAAATGTAAAATTCACTCGGCCACACTCAAGCACACACACACATACATCGACAGCTGAGCAGAAAAAGTGTCAACAATGTCCTTCCTTCCTGTGTTGTTACAGATTTTGGCATTTTACGGTGTCGGTAAATCCAAAGAAAAAGATCATTACAAAGTGTGGCGAGTGCGAGCAAGTTCAAGTTAAGAGAGACAAGCAAATTGAAAGGTGTGTGCGTGTAAGTGTATGCATGTAAATAGTGTTTTTGTGTGTGTGTGTGTGGGTGTCAACAAAGTAAGAGCAAGAGGACATCAGCTGGCCAAATTACATTTTGGATATTAAATTTATGAAATGTCGCACTCCACCGCCGACACGCCATGCTTGGGTACAAGCTTACAGGGTTACAGGCTTACTTATATGGTGCGAGGTTAGACAATGCACATTAAATACACATGAAATTAAAGCATAAATATCTACATATACAATTAGAGTGTGTGAAATTTTACAGAGAACTAGTTACTATGGGGTGAGTACTGGTCTTACATATAACTAGTTATTATGGAGTGAGTACTGGTCTTATATGTAACTAGTTAGGGTTGAAATAAATTACTGAAAATTCGAAAAATACTTAAAGACTTTAGATTACTTTTTGAAAGATCTCCGTTAGATTTTTGATAGAGCTACATGTGGAAGTGTTTGCGTTATTTGTTATGTAGAGAAACATACAATTTGATCAAATTTGACCCGGACTGGTTCATTTAACTACAAAAATTGTTAACTTCGATTGCACTGAAGCCAGAAACCACTTCACAAATATATTTTTCATACAAAAATTTGATTTTGCTCGATCGATTTGTATGGCAGCTATATGCTATAGTGATCTGAACTAAAAAAAATATTCTGACATTGTAGTAATGCTTTAAATAACAACCTACGCCAAATTTTGTGGACTAATATTGGCTGATAAAAAAGTTTTCCAAACAAGTACTTGATTCCGTTCTCTCAGTTTGTATGGCAGCTATATGCTATAGTCATCCGATCCTAGAAATTTCTTCGGAGATTGTAATTTTGCTTTTCACAATAATCTGTGCCAAAATTGGAGAAAATATCTGGTAAAAAAAAAAGTTTTTCATACAAGTACTCTATTTCGATCGCCTAGTTTCTATGGCAGATATATGATATAGTGATCCGATATCGACGATCTCGACAAATGAGCAGCGTCTTCGAGAGAAAAGGATTTGTGGAAAATTTCAGTTCTATATCTCAAAAGCTGAAGGACTACTTTGCATATATATAGAGAGACGGACAGTCGAACATGGCTAAGTCCACTCAACTCGTTTCACCGTTCATTTATTCATTCAATAAGGTCTCCGAAGCTTCTTTCTCAAATTGGTTCAACAAATTTATGTAAAGTTCAATCTCCATACGTCAATAAGTGTGGGTGGTTTTTACCATGAAAAAATTTTAACTAATGAAGTTTATATGAAGAGTTTAGATAGAACAGCTATCGAACCCTGGTATTGCATAATGGGTATACATTCCTCCAACAACTATAAATAGTCACTGTAAGAGTATGATAAAGTTGTTTTGCTTAACAACTTGATGTTAAAATCTAAACCGAAACTCATTACTTCGTCACTAGTCTGTTTACAGCTGGCTCTGCTCAGCATAGACACACACCACGAAATATTCCTCATCCGTAATTAGGTGAAAATAACGACATACAATATATTATAGGCATATGCTTGTCATTTAAGCTCAAAAGAGCATGACAATATCAAGGTAGGTGGCTGGCAGATAACGTTATCGAGTAAAATGTTTAAATTTTTTATGTTTATAAAGAGGAACACTTCTATTTATAAACATATGTCCAATTATATGTCGCTGGTACATACTTCCAAAAATTTCAGTTGCCAATTTATCAAAGCCAGACAAGATTTTGATGAGGATGTACGAGCCAATTTCCTCACAAAGCAAACAATCTCCTAATGTTAGTGTAATTATTTATTAAACTTAAGCACTTTTGTGCTTCAATGACATCTGTCAAGCGCTTTCAATTAACAGTAATGTGTTCGGGTGAAGTAGACCAAAAGACACATTTGTTTCTATTCCAGAAACTATTTAGGTATCGTGTTACAATTATAAATTCAGTTCTACCGAAAGTGAGATAATGACTTCAAAGTGCTGCTACAAACGCATGTAAAAGTAAGTTTACTTCCGTGACACATTAACTTACCGAAGAGGCTAGAAAGGCAATGAGTATTTAATGAGGCAGAAAAGATGACAAACCGAAAAAAGATTAATTCTTGAAATTTTTATATTGTACTTTTAAAGCAAGCATCAAGAAAAAAATATTTAAAAATAGCTTTTAATCGATACAATACACATTTAACTGAAAGAGTCTTTCGTTGTTTGCGTTTTAAAGCCTTTTTTCAAGATTTCTGAAGCTCAGACCTGGCATTCCTTGGGCTTTGAAGATAGATTACGAAAGATATAATCGAATTACTTAGAATTTCATTGCAAACGACTTGAGAAAGCACTGCAAACTAAGAATGTCCAATTTTACGAGCTTTTTAGCATACTTGGGCTTCAGCGGTTGTTGTCAGCTAACATTGTCCTCCTTATAAGTCCTCAAAACAAAAATTGCTAGAAAGAAAACTGCTAGGATATTTCGATCAAGTTATCCTTTCACATACTATGTAGACTTATTCTAATTTATCTAAAATTTTGTACTGTAGATAAAGGTACCCAAATGAACATTATCACTATCAACAAAGAAGTTTTAGATAATGATTAGAATTAAATTGTTCCAAATTTTTAAGGAAATGTGTAAAATCGGAAAATAGAAAATATTTAAGAGCCATACCTCCTCTTTATTGGCGTAGATTCCGCTTACATGGTTATAGCCAAGCTCAGCCACAATCGGTTTCGGCAGTTCCATTGCGGTAAGCTTTACGTCGAAGGCGCACCACAATCTGGAAGGCTAATTATTGAACAATTGAACCGTCTGAAGTAAACAATCTCACAGAAGGTGACCAACTTTGGCTAATAGAATAGGAATTATGCTCTATCAGGGCAACACCGGGCGTCACACGTCAAAAGCGATTCGCCATACACTCAAATACAATAGCATTCCTTGTGGACAGTTTGGCCGGTCGGAAGGAATTCGGAGTGCACCACAACTCGAAAATCGAAGCAGACTGTCAATATAACTGCTTTGGCGTGGTTGCCTTCGGCTCACCTTTACCACAAAATTTGGCCAATAGATCGTCTGTTTCCGGATCGTAATCATAAATCTAAGACTCATCGTCAGTAATAATACGTTTAATAACAACCTGATAGTCGGCAAGCATTGTTTCGCAGACGTTAACGCCACGCTGTTTTTCGAAAAAATTGAGTGATTTCGGAACTAATCGTGCTTTCGCTTTCCTTAAGCCCAAATGGTATTTCAAAATGGTTTCCACTGATTCTTTCGATATTCCAACGTTGCCAATAACAGCTCTGACTGTTAATCGTCGATTGTCAAGCACGAATTCTGACCATTGGACGTGGTCAGTCGTCAACGTGTTCTCGACCCTCTTTGAATAATTTGTATCAATCAAAACCGCTTACTCGCGACAAAAATTGTCACCGAAGGCCTTTTTTAACATTTTGAAGGTTTCGGCACCAAAAATTTGATTCCACATAAAAATTTAATGGAACTTCTTTGTTGAATAATTTCACTCATCGTAAAAATCGCCGAATGCACTTTATGTACTTCAGAAAGACAAGCGTATACCAAACTATAATGATTATTTTGATGCAAGATTTGGCACAGATGCCACTAACAGCTCTGACAACAAAAACAATATTTCGAAGAATGGATTTTCTCGCGAAATTTAAAAGTCTTGCTATTTTTTGCCCACAGTAGTACATCCGTTCATTCTAACTATGCCAAAACCTTTAATACAATGCAAAGATAATGGATTTCATTTTAAGTTACCTTATTCTTCGCAAATATAGGGTAGACTGCGCTGTAGGGCAAAAACACAAATTCTTTCACATATTAACGGCATTCGCAGCCACAATTCGGCTCGGATTACAAAGTCACCCAACACGAAAAACTAACAAATTACTTGACGTAATTCACAGCAGTCCTTTACGACTGCCAAAAACTGCTCCACACAAATTCTCTCAGACCCATCACACAACGATCTGCAATCTTTAAGCGCAAACAAAAACCAAGTAGCTTAGATTCTCAAGGATGCACGAACTATTCCAATCCACCAAGCACAACAAAATAACCAAACGCCAACCGAGAGTTCATTCAGTCAAGTGTTAAATAAACATTCAACAAATTTTACCTGCTCAATTACACAAACAAAATAAATACACTTGAAGAATTTCACTTTTGGCACTAAAACAAATAAAAAACGAAACTTCAATGTTTTCAAGCTTTGCATTGTCCTTTATTTAGCGCCAGTCCAGCAGTTTTTCGGTGCTTTGAAGGTAAGCAGCAAAGACGACAGCAAAAACAATGAAGTTCAAAGCAAAAAAAAAAAAACAAAAACAAAAAAAAAATCAAAGAAAAAAGACAAAGTAGGCAAATCGAGCGCAACGAAGACTGTTTTTGCTTCGACCGAATCTTTAGAATAGTTGGCCACCCACCTAACTCTACACCCTCCTACCGCCACCGAGCAGAAGTCAAAAGCGCTGAACGTCGTGGCCGAATATATATTTCGTATTGTTTTGAAGGCCAACCAGTGGCACCTAACAAATCGTCAATCCGTTGCATATTTTCCAAAGTTTCCGGTTTAATGTTATTGTTGCCTATTGTTGTTGTTGTTGCCTATTGTTTTCCTCATCGCCTGCCTTGCTAATGGACGAGCTCAATGCTTGGGTAAACATGTTTATCGCATAATTTGGCAAAGAAATTTCAACTGTCGTCCTTTGACCCAACGGTCGGACCCTCGCTGCTGTCGGTACTCCGTTGTTGCTGTTGTTGTTGTGCATTCTGAGGAAAACAGCACGAAAGCTGAGGTGCGAGGCAAAATGCAAAACGAAATGCTTCGCATAGCAAAGGCTACATTACGAATTATTTCGGCATGCTACTATTTGCATATGTGTGTTGGTAAATATATGTATATATGTGTGTGTGTTTTCAAATGGTATTTATATAGGTATGTACATATGTATACCTAGATTATTATGCGGTTGACTTTTGGTGTGCGAAAGCTTTTGTGCAAATATTTGAATTTCAATTAATTTCAACTCTGTAAAAGAAATAGTTATGCTTCAGTAAATGCGAGTATATACACACATATGTACAGATGTATGAATGTATTAGTGAATCAGTGTTCGTAATTTGAGTTCGACCCATTTGTGCAGGTGAAAATTTGGTTGTCAAATTGTTTGCGAAATTTTGCATTCATAATGTATTTAGACACGTCGTTATGAGGGCATGTGTGTGTGAGCGTGACCTTGAGCTGACATAAGCACTTTGTGAATCGAATTCTAATTCGCAGTATTTAGACAAATCTTTTACAATATTGTATCTTAAATATTGATGAAATTTTGGTTTTGATTAAGAAAATTGTTGGTGTATAGTACACTAAGAACGCTGGAAAAATATTGATGTGGCATTTAAGGTCTTACTAGAACCCGCCTATTATTGATTGAATAATTTTTTTTAAATGTTTTTATTTCAATTTTTTTTACTGACTTTTTTCAAAAATATTTTTTTCAATTTTTTTTACTGACTTTTTTCAAAAATATTTTTTTCAATTTTTTTTTAATTATTTTTTTCCAAATTTTTTTTAAATCACTTTTTTTCAAAAATAACTTCTTATCACAAATTTTTTACAAATGCTTCCTTTTACAAAATTAAAAAAAAAATAACTTTCTCTTCAAAAATAATTTTGTTTCAAAATTTTTTAAAAATTATTTTTTGTTTCAATTTTATTTTAATAACTTGTTTTTTTCAAAAAAAAAAAATTTTCTCTTTCAAAAATAACTTTATATTTTTTACAATTTTTTTAAAAAATACTTTTATTTTTCATATTTTTTTTCAAAATTTTTATAAAAATATTTTTTTTTCAAAAATGTTTTTTCAAAAATGTTTTTTAAATAATTTTTTTTTTTAATTTTTTAAAATTTTTTTTTTTTTCAGAAATAAAATTTGTTTTTTTTTCAGAAATAAATTTCTTCAAAAATTAAAAAAAAATTCACAAAATTTTTAAAAATAATTATTTTTACACCAAAATTTTCTTATAAATATTTATTTTTATGAAAAAACATCATATAGTAAGTAATCTTCTTTCAGTATTCATGTGGAATTTGAAATTTTGCAATTTAACTTCGAATGTTAATAAAAACCTATTTTTTATGATGATTATAGATACCAAAAATTGACTCGCTTGAATAGTTATATCCGAGCTTTACGAAAGGTGAACCAAGAACTCATCAGTGGTGGATTAAATTTTCAACACGATGTTAGATCGTTCGCTATGTATTTTCGTTTTATGACAACCAGTGGTCTTAATGAATTTTTTTGCAGCCAACTTCACATTTAACCGAACTTAACCGAACACCAATGCCAAAGTTAGCAAAGTCCTGGAGCGCGTTCTGAAGCCGATGTGGATAAAGTTGTTGCTCAATGTTAATCGTCGAATAACAACTCGGACCATAACTCAAAGATTAAATTTGCCTTATGCGACTGTTCACAAGCACATTAAACCTCCATTAATTATTTCAAAGCTTTACATATGGATTCCTCATGTTCTTACAGAACGAAATTTGCTTCTTCGCATTACCGACTGCGATTTGCATATTAAACGTAAAAGAAGTGAACCATTTTTGAAGCGCATGGTAACTGGCGATGAAAAGTGGGTTGTTTACATGAATGTAAAGCGCTAGAGATCAGGGATGAAACAGTGCCCACGAACTGTTATATGTAAGCGGTACGCACGTAACCGCTATAACAACAAAACATGGTTGAACCAAATCAAACCACTTCGAAGGCCGACAATCATTAAACAAAGGTCACGTTGTCTGTTTGGTGAGATTTCAAAGAGATCGTTTATTTTGAGCTTTTATATGACAATACCACGATTTTTTCTGAAGTGTATCATGACAAACTGCACAAATTGAGTTAGTACTTATTCGAACAGTAGAGGTCAAAATTAATCAATAGAAATGGTGTAGTGGTCCACCGGGATAATTTGAAACCTCCTGGAAGTTTGATGACTCTCTAAAAGCAGCCTAAATGAGATAACCCCTACCCTTCCCTTTACCCCTTTCGGTTTCTACATAATTGTTTGGATTTCACCTCAAATCAGGAGGACAAAAACCACTTGCAACTTTACCGTTTTTTGTCTGCAAGGATCAACAATTTTATGAGCAAGGAACCAATCTCTCGCACGAAAGATTGCAAAGCATATTGGATTAAAATGAAGAATATACAATTTATAATACAAAATGTTTTTCACAATAAAAAAGTCGTTTTTAAATTGCACTAAGAAACGAAATAACTTGGTGAACGACACAATATAACAAAGGAACATATTAAACAAACAGTTCATAAATACTTGGGTATGCGGAAGCTCTGTACCAAATGTCATTTATGTCATGCGAACTCTTAGTATATCACAGAGCACAAGGAACTATTTCTTTTGAGAGGTGTTTAGAGCAGATCAGTGGTAACGATTATTGGATCAATCATCTCAAATCATTATATTCTGATCTGGTCTTCAGCAATGTTTACTTATTCTCAAATCTTAAAAGAACACTCTCTTTAAAGTTATTTAGCTATAATGTAGAGGTAATCGCTGAGATTGATGTCTATTGAAAGACAAAAAATCAAAAAAATAAAGTTCGTAATTTGCTTTGAGCAGCATATCGTTCTCGACTGGGCGAGCGGTAATTAAATTACTCAAATAGCTTCGAGAACGCGTTGACAACGAATCACGTCCAGGACATCAACTGATGACCAACACATCAATAAAATAGGAAAATGGTGCTTAATGATCAGATCAGAGAAGTGAAACCACGATTGGTTGCAAAATTATTCAATTTTTTCAACAGCGTCGCATTAAATTCCCTGATGCAATGCTTTCCGACTACTATGATGTTATGAAAGGTATTATTACTGGCTATCAGTCTTGAAACTATGCTTACGACCTGGAAAAATATGATCAATCGGCCGAATATCGTGGCAAGGGTGAGCCGAAGTCAAATCAAGTACTTCAAAGCGGTCAAAAAAGTTATGTTGACAGTCTCCTTCGATTATCGAGGTATGGTGCACTCTGAATCCCTTCCGACCGTCGAAACTGTCAAAAAGGAATACAATTTGAGTGATATGCGTCGCTATTCGTAAAAAGAGGAGCGAGTTATGGACCGACAACTATTGGTTTTTGCACCACAATGATGGGACGACATAGATTTTGAACAATACTTATTCTAGAATTTGGGAATCATGAACAAAGTCTTACTATTTTTACTAATAATAGTAAGTAACAACAATTCCATACTATTCCTGTAAAATAGGGTTTCCGGGAAAGAGTGAGCATATTTGTCAATTTCAAATATTATATTCCTGAAATAGATAATTACTCAATTTTTGGGTAAATTTTTGATAGTGATAGAGTGATAGACCCTGGTTTCAGCTTTTAGAATATTGAGATTTCATATCCTTAAAAAATCGCATTCCCAAGCTGGAAATCAGCTTTTTGGCAAAAAAAAAAACTAATCTAAATATCATGACTATTTTTAATTTTATAACATAAAATATACAAATTCTATAAGACTTACCCTTCTCCAATATAAATCGTTGCCAAATTTCTGAAATTTTTGATTTTTTATAAAAAATATTATTAATATTATTACTTATGAATCGGAGCACGGTCTGTAAAAAAAAGAAGAATAAATAATGAAGCGTTAAATTATAAAAGGCAGATTACGATGTCTTCAGTGAGATGTATACTTATATAACCTTACCCATTGATTACCAGTCGAAGCACTTATCAAGTCACCCTCGTATACAAACAAAAACGCTCTTTACTCAATTCATTTTGCGTATTTTAATTACACTTTCTGTGTGCCACACACAAAGATTGTATTTTATTGCCGTGAATGCAACTCGTTGCAACAACAAAAAAAACAACAAATAACTACTAACGACTTGTAAATATGGTTGTAAATTTTCGTCAACTCTTTCTTTAATCGTTGTTGCTGCAATCATTTATTGAGTTGCATCTCTGATCATTACAATGAGCAACGAAGTGAAGCGAACTACTGCAGCTGAGAGGCCAATTCGTAAAATGCGACCAATTTTCTTTTATTATAGTACAAGTAATTGTGTGTGGCACGTCTGCAAGGGTCGCCTTTTGTTGCATGTTGCACAAGTGACCATAATATTGATGTATGTATGACGTCTGTGTGCGTGCAGATTTAAATCAATCATTGTCACACAATTCGTACATTATTCGAGTCGGGTGTCCTTTGAAGGACAATGATAATTTGGTTGAATTGTTGGTGTGAAGCTTCTCAATGCTGCTATTAATTCGTTACTTTTGTAATTAAATTGTATAAGTTGAGACTGTTGTAATTTGTTACTAAATATGGGTGGCAGTTGGGTTACATCTTCATGGATATTTTTTGAACGGGATTTACATCCAGACATCGCATATTTCTTATTTAATTTTGAACATATAAATATATTAATTTAATTTATATAAAGTAATTAGAAATTAACTACGTAAACCATAGATAGTATAGATTCTTTAAGCTGAAATGAAAGCTTTTTGACTGTGTGAGATCGCGTCGCGAGATCGATTGCTGAAATTCTATAAATAGATTTTCCAATTCCAAATTGCAAGTCATCGAAATCTGTGCTGTAATCTGAGCGCTGCCCTGATCGTTAGTATTGGGATACAACAGTTAATGAAAGTCCTTACTGGGCATGGTCACTTCACTAGCTTAGAGCATTCGAGGGAAGAGTTCAATACTTCACTATCGAAATCATTCTTGTTGCACAGAGGTTGAAATATATAAGAATTATTCACAACTAGTCAAATAATTACAGTGGTTAAATAAATATATGCTCCACAAAGCTCCAAAAGTCTTTTCCTACTTTGAGAGGCTTGAAGTTTGTGCTCAAACCGATCCAGGTTCATCATCAAAACAAGATTTCATAACATAAATGTATGGTTTGAGGTTTAATAGTCATACTGCCGTCGGACAGTTTGAACTAAGGTGGTAACGGAATCGGAACAGATAGTTTCTAATAAATCATCCATATGGAAGTCTAGGTCCTCATGTTAACAATATATCCATGAACGGATGTCCGGAATTAGTTTGTGGGTCCACCGTTTTTTAGTTGAGATTTGCTGCCGTTACTGCCACATTGTGATGCTACTTATTAGTTCTCTACTCTTTTTTTAACTCCAGCCATCCGGTTTCAATCGTGCGAATTCGTCTCCCTGGATATCAATACTAGCTAGAACTTCAGCAGCGTTGCTTGATATCGTTCGGAAAGCACTTGGTACTCCTAAAGCAGTGAACCTATGCACAGCATTTATTTGTTCGCCTCATAACCATGTCCATAAAGAAACGTAGATTCCAATTTCATCACTTTGAAATTTTATTGCTTTTACAAAGACGTTTTGAGAACCCTAGAAAGGCAAGACCCTTGCTGGAAGCCGAAAAATTTCAAGCTCTTTCTCTCTCCAGCATACAACTGTCAAAACTATGCCTACAATAATTCCTACAAGTCCTTGTACTTCCTTGTATCTACATACAAGTATATCAAATATTCTGTGATCAACTCATTTTACTAAAGGAATTTTCTGGATCCTAACTCATGTATGGGGCTATGTCGCTAAATTGACTTTTTTAAGTATCAACAGCTCCCATTGCTATTTCAAATACAACATCAGTTAAACTTAAATACTATCTTCTATATTCAGAGCCAAAAAATCGCTTAACAGTATCCTAACAGCGAAATTCCCGTTATAAATACCAATTGGTGCATGTATTGGATAGCTGTGTCTTGGATAATAATCCCACTATTTGGTTCATGTATGTGCTAAGCCGTTAAATTTTTTTTATCCAAGACAAGTGCAATACAGAGGTGGCTAAATAAGTAACAACTGCTTTATGAGACGAAGAATAACATTTTACAGGGAAACTACTACGAAGATATAAATACGTTTTAAATCATTTGCAATTTTTTGTAATTGTAGATATATTGGGTAGTCGAAAAAGGTCCGTTCGTATTTCGTCAATAGATGTCATTGCGGTCGTATATCTCCAGTGCTAGAAATCACACTGTGTCATACCATATATTGTTGAAAAGGCGAGATTTTAAGCTTCATTTAACCAAAAAATGAAATTCGGGGTAGTTGAAAAAAAGTTACAGCTGTTCAAAAATTAGTTAGAGCAATAAAGAAATTTGCTATATTTTGAAATTTTTGTATAAAAAAGGGAAGAATACCACGCAATCTACCAATGAAATTTGTGAAGTTTACGGAGACGATGCTGTATCAGCTGGTGCAGCTCAACAATGGTTCGTTCGTTTCCGTTCTGAAAACTTCGATGTGAAATAGGCATCTCTAGTCGACCTATCGTTGAAAATGTCAATGAAATTATAGAAAAGATTGACCAGAACCATCACATAAACAGCCATGAAATCGCTAAGGGACTTAACATTCATCATCAAACGGTTTCGAACCATTTAAAAATGTTTGGCTGGATGTTTGGGTACCACATGAATTGTTTGTGAAAGATTTAATGGACCGAATTTATATCTGAGATTCTTTGCTGAAACGAAATGAAAGCTAACCATTTCTGAAGCGAATGGTGACAGAAGACGAAACGTGGATCAAATACGACAATAATGTGCGAAAAACATGGTCGCAAAACCAGGATTGACACCTCGAAAGTTTATGCTGAGTGTTTGGTGGATTTGGAAAGGAATCATCCACTATGAGCTGCTCCAGCCTGGTCGAACGATTGATTCTACATTTTAATGTCAACAACTGATCAGATTGAAGCAAGCAACCGTTAAAACAACGGCCAGAACTGATCAACAGAAAGGACTTCGAATTTCATCAAGACAACGCTAGACTACACAAATCTTTGATGACTCGGCAAAAACTGGGAAAGCTTGGCTGAGAAGTTTTAATGCATCCATCATATAGCCCTGATCTTGCTTGATCGGACTACCATTTGTTTCCGTCAATACAGAACTCTCTTAATGGAGTAAAATGGGCTTCAAGTGAAGCCTGTGAAAATTACTTGTCGCAGTTTTTCGCCGAATGAAATCGTCACATAAATTTTCATTGGTTCATGATTTAAAAAAAAAATTTAAATAAAGAAGACTTGCAATAAAATAGGGTCAATTGGAGTGAGATACATATATTTTACTATTTAAGGACTATCTAAAAAAGTAGTGTATCAGGTTATAAAGCAGACTGGCACCTACTTTAAAATAGAATACTGGGTAACACCACATTTCTTGATTATGCCCGCAAAGATTATACTTATTTATGTTATATCTGATTATTGTTGGACAATCTATTCGAGGTTATTTAGTACGAAACCTTTCCGAATCAACCTAAATTATGCTAACCATGCTGTTTGGCTTAGAACGTCAAGGAAATGAATATTTACTAAACATTTAGACTTTATGGTATATGAACATCCGAACAATGAAAGCATTAGAAAGAAACTTTTCACTCTTCATCCCTTCAAGGTATCCAGCACTTCCCTAAAAATGGTTGAAAGCGTGGTGCCTATGTCTGAGCCTGGAGATACATACATATATGGTAAACGGTTCGATGGCTGACAACGTGTCTTCATTATTGAACAATATAATATAATAAAAATAAAAGAACACCACCTTAGCACATATTTTTTTGAATATATCTTTATTTCATAGTTCTTCAAAATTACATAAAGTTACACATGATTTCGTTGTATTACAATAAAATTTGTTTTTATTTTGCATAATTTTCTTAAAATAAACTATTTCCGATATTTTTTTTTATAATATTTACAGTTATTACTTTGGTTTTATTAATTATAAATTAATACCTAATTAAGCTCTTAAAAGCATAAAGTCATTATTTTGAAGTATATTTTTAAATTAATTAAGTATTTTTTACGTTGCTGATGACTAATTTAAATTACTAAGTGATTTAAGCTGAATTGAACAGTTAGCTTATAAATAAAATGAAAACTAAAGTCTATTATTTTTTAAAAATATACCTCAATATGCAAGTATGTTATCTCAAAATATATTTGTTAACATTTCTTAATTAATAATTTTTTAATTAATTCTACTCATTTTATTAATTTCTATTTATATTATTAATTTTATTATAATGGAAGTCCAACCACTTAAAAACTTGTCACACAAGTTATGTGATTTTTACACACATAAATGCGTTTGTTTTTTTCAAAAATAGAAGATTTTTAAAATTTTATTCATTTAGTTCAGAATATTTTACGATTAACTGTTATTTTTGAAGCCAATTCCAAAAACTTTAAATTTACCCAAGTAAATTCAAATTTTGATTTAATTCTATTATTTTTCAAACAAAAAACTAATTATGCCAAAAATTATCCTTCCATAGAAATACATATATAGGAAATAATTTTTGAGATCAGAGCTTTTATACAATATAAGCTGTAAAACTTTCATAAAAGTTGTACGAAAGCACAGCAATGAAAATTGAGAGTTTAAAATGGTTTATTTAGGTGAAAGCTTATTTTTATAAAGCTTTTTTCATGATAAAAGCTTTTTATAAAAATATAAATTATAATTGTAAATCTTCATAAAATTCGTATATATTTTTTGAAAGTTCAATGAAAGCTAATTTATGTTAAATATGAAAGCTTAATCTTTTTTCGAAGAAAGCTTTTTTTAAAGGAAGCCTTTTTTAAACTAAATATTTTAAATGTTCAATGAAAGCTAATTAAAATTAAATATGAAAGCTCAACTTCTTTTTGAAGAAAGCTTTTGTTAAAGAGAGCTTTTCTCAAACGAAATTGTAAACCTTGCCCTAAATATGGAGAAAAAAATCCAAATATATGTTACAAACTATAAAAAATAATAAATTATTTTAGAGAATTAAAGCTTTACTTGTGTAAGATATTATTGTAAGCTTTATGAAGTGAAAGCTTTCAACAACTTAATGTTTTAGGTGCGAATCTTTCAATGTAAATATTTAGTTTCATTATTTTCATATAACTGAAAGCTTCCTGAATTTATTTTACTTGATATTTTATAAAGTTAGTTTAAAACGAATGAAAGCTTCAATAAAAGTAATTACTACTTAAAGGCACGCAATTTTATAATTAAAAGGATGACTCAAGCTGTTCAAAATGTACTGGTTGATATCGAAAGCATCACATCAAGTGTGTGACTATTAAGCTTAAAAAAACTGCAGCGGTTGATCTTGAGAGCTTTCATTCAAATATAATATTTATGAAAATTTCATGTTCCGAAGCTCTACAAAAATGTAGTGGTTGATCTCAAAAGCTTTCACTTTAAGAGTGTTGGTAACTCACCAAAAGTGTAGTGGTTGATCTCGAAATCTTTAACTTCAAGTGTGCCATCATTAAGCTCTACAAAACTATACTCGTTGATCTTGAGAACTTTCACTTTAAGTTTAAAGTTTATGAAAATTTCATATTGCGAGTAAATGTAAAGACGCCTCTTAATAAAGCTTTCATAAAATTGCAGCTTTACAACTACAACTTAATAATGGTATATAAAAGCTTAGAAAAACAGTTTCTAAATAATTTTCTGCTGAAAGCTTTTGCTTTACGAAGTTTAAATTAAACATAAACTTTAGGCACAGTATACATATGTACTATATAAAGGGTGATTTTTTAAGAGCTTGATAACTTTTTTTAAAAAAAAAAACGCATAAAATTTGCAAAATCTCATCGGTTCTTTATTTGAAACGTTAGATTGGTTCATGACATTTACTTTTTGAAGATAATTTCATTTAAATGTTGACCGCGGCTGCGTCTTAGGTGGTCCATTCGGAAAGTCCAATTTTGGGCAACTTTTTCGAGCATTTCGGCCGGAATAGCCCGAATTTCTTCGGAAATGTTGTCTTCCAAAGCTGGAATAGTTTGCTGGCTTATTTCTGTAGACTTTAGACTTGACGTAGCCCCACAAAAAATAGTCTAAAGGCGTTAAATCGCATGATCTTGGTGGCCAACTTACGGGTCCATTTCTTGAGATGAATTGTTGTCCGAAGTTTTCCCTCAAAATGGCCATAGAATCGCGAGCTGTGTGGCATGTAGCGCCATCTTGTTTGAAACCACATGTCAACCAAGTTCAGTTCTTCCATTTTTGGCAACAAAAAGTTTGTTAGCATCGAACGATAGCGATCGCCATTCACCGTAACGTTGCGTCCAACAGCATCTTTGAAAAAATACGGTCCAATGATTCCACCAGCGTACAAACCACACCAAACAGTGCATTTTTCGGGATGCATGGGCAGTTCTTGAACGGCTTCTGGTTGCTCTTCACCCCAAATGCGGCAATTTTGCTTATTTACGTAGCCATTCAACCAGAAATGAGCCTCATCGCTGAACAAAACACGCGCGCGAAACACATTTCGAACCGAACACTGATTTTGGTAATAAAATTCAATGATTTGCAAGCGTTGCTCGTTAGTAAGTCTATTCATGATGAAATGTCAAAGCATACTGAGCATCTTTCTCTTTGACACCATGTCTGAAATCCCACGTGATCTGTCAAATACTAATGCATGAAAATCCTAACCTCAAAAAAATCACCCGTTATATACACATACATATATATGTATTTCTAGGGCTTAATTTACATTAAATAGTTTACAAATTAACTTTTAAAACCCAGTCAAGTTGGACGGTTTTTGTTGTAGTCAAGTTTAGCACGATTGGTCTTCTCACGCTATCGCGCTGCCACAATTTACTCTCTCTTCTCTGCTAATATTTAGGCCACCATCAGCATCACATCGTCGTCTCCGAGTCGGGTGGCGTGTGATAGTTAAGATTGTAGGCTGGTGGCCCGCTATTCAGGAACGCCATAGATCGTATACTCTCACGCGAGGCAGTACGCTTGCCGAAAGGTATATTCTGCGGTGGCGTGCTGGGAAAGTTTGGCGATGGCAAGGGCGGTATATGCTGTTGACCCGCCACATGCGGATGCTGATGCAGCGGATTCGTCTGATACAAGGGCGGTGTGGCTGGGGCCACATGCGGCGGCAATGGTGGCAGAGTTGGCAAATGTTGTGATTGATGTTGTTGTTGTTGCGCCTGCTGCATACCAGCAGTCGGCGACTGTGTAGCGCCAGTTAAGCCGGCGAATACATTCTCCGTAGTAGCCGAGTTCGACAAGTAGGAAGAAAGCGGGCGCGTGCCGTGGAAATTCGAGTAACTAGAACGTACCGAAGGTGGTCGATTGTTATACAACTCATCGACGTGTTCCACATCATTGAGATTTGTCGTCGAATGTTGATAAGTCGGATTGAAGTGACCGGCTAATGTGGGCGTCAGTGTCGGTGTAGGTGGTGGCTCATCGCCAACAATCGGTGATTGTGAATTCGATTGCCACGTTTGTTGGTAAAGACCCGTCTGCGCATTAGTGTTGTAATAAATCGGATCGGGCGGTATGTTCTTACGGAAGCTATGATAATGATTATTATTGGTCTTCGTGAGACTGCCACCACTCAGTAAAATATTATTCAAAGTACCGCCGGCATCGGCTGCCGCGGCACTTACAACTGTGCTGCCACTTGTATTATTTATAATTTCCTGATTAAGGGTCTGCAAATTCGAGGCCGTCAGCGGTGCTGGTACTTCCTTGTGCTGGAATGAGCCCAACTGCTGTTTCGGCTGTCCGTGATGGAAGCCATGCGGATGATGATGGTGGAGGTGCTGTTGTTGCTGTTGCTGCTGCAATTGCAATTGTTGTTGATCCAAAAGTTTAGTCACCGGGTTCTGTTGATATTTCCGTCGCGAGCTGCGTGTGCTGTTACGCGGATGCGTGCCGCCACCGCTGCTGCTGCTGCCGTGCGTGCCGCCTTCACCGCGCTCGCCGCGTCCATGATGACTGCGCCGACTGGTTGTCGATTGACGGCTGTTCGTGCCGCGCGCCATGACCGAACGGCGCTTAACGCGTCGCGGTGTCATCGGTTTGGGCGACAACTCGCCGCCGTCGTCGCGCCCATGCAGGTGATCGTCGTAGTCGAGTATGGTGTCGGCACGACTACGTATCGTGTCGATGCTGGGCCCGAATTCGATGGAGTAGAGCGATTGGCGGTGTTTGGACTTCTTGTTAACATGCCTTACTGTGTATTCAAAGCGAAAGTGTAACGAAGGTGTAGCGAAAAATAGAAGAAGAGTGGGCTTATTAATATTTATGGCATGTTTTTTGTGTGGTTGCGGCATGCTATGCACACACATATGTATATATTATTTATTATTTAGCAATTGCACACAGTTACCTGCTAGTTAGTTGGTTGTTGTTGTTTTTAGCTATTTTTTACTTTTTTTAATTAGAATAAGCACAAATCACCAAAAGAAAACAAAAGTTAAGGAAAAATTTACAAATAAAAAAGTCATAAACAGGGTGGTTAGCACAACTTAGGTTAAAAAAAGGTTTATTTACGTGTTAAAAAAATAATGCCAGAAACCGAAAAAAAATTTATAATTTATAAAAAAAATTATAAAAAAAAATTAAAAAAAAAAATTAAAAATATATATATTTCATATAAGAACAAATCTATTATAAATTAACCAAACTAAGTTATTATACTTCATATCGCCTGTGAGTATACTTTAAATGCTAGAAATTCAAGTCTATGTACCTGAGCGGGAGAGGTCTACTTTTAAGCTGCGAGTTTCTTAAAATAAAAGTAAAGAGCGGTTATCAGAGAGAAATAGATTTTAAAAGTTCTTCATATAGGAAAGAGTTTCAAAGGCAATCCTTAGAAATACTAGAACCCCTCTTATTTTTTTTCGTAATACGTATATAATATAATCTAAAATGTTCACTACTTATATCAATTAAGTTTATGAGCAAAATATAACTACCGGATATAATTCTAGGGTTTAACAATCTACAAGCAGTCAGAGGAGATATTCTCTTCTCTTCTCTTCTCTTCTCTTCTCTTCTCTTCTCTTCTCTTCTCTTCTCTTCTCTTCTCTTCTCTCACGTCATACTATTTTTTGTATTTGGAAACATTTTCCATGATTGTTGCATAATGAATTTTATATCGAAATTTTATTTTTAAACTCAATTTACATAGTTTTGAAAAAATAACTGTTAAAGTAACAGTTAAATCGACGAAATTATCTATACACTTTTCTCAAAGCATGAACGTAAGTTAAGTTGGTGAGGTACATTAAAAACTTGTTTGGCATTTAAAAAATTCGCTCCTAGCTGCAGAGAGAGAGAGAGAGAGAGAGCAAGAGGAAGAAATTGTTCTGAAGAGCTAGCTACTAAAATTGTAACTTTATTCGATACGCTAAGAGGTATCTGGCAAATATTTTATTGGGCTTGGACTATGTTCAGACAAGGCCTTTTTTTGGTCGCTCATTATCTGTAAATTCTCTTATAGTGTCGCTCATTGCGTTCACACGATTGACACGAGTGTCTCATCGAACTGTTACGAACAAGAAAATGCCGAGCACAAGCGGCACTATCCGGTACTTCGTCTTTCTTTTCGTCCTCTGGCCAACAAAAAACGACAACGAGAGTCCTCTTCTGAACATAGTCCTATACTCTTTCTTAATTGTTATCGTCTATAACTAAACTTTTTTATCAGCTGATAGTTGCTATAATTGTTTTGTATCATTGGCCAAATTTAATTTCAATTCTTTCAATCGTTGTGAATATTGTGTCTCGTTCTGGACGACCTTCGAACTCTGATGAAAATATTAAAAAAGTGAAGGACATCGTGCTTGAAATCGTCAGGCAAGTGTTAGAGAGATTGCAAGTGAGATCGACATTTCTCGCGAGCCCGTTTGCATGAATTTGGTAAATATTTTGGGTATAAAATGCGGTCTTTCTGGACTCGTCCCGATAAAGCTGATTTTTTTTCAAACAGAGTATCAGTAAACAGGTCTCCTTAGACATGCTTGATCGTGCGAATTCCGATTCCACATTCATACGAGTAGAAGGCATTTTAACTGCCGATAAGACATGGGTTTATGAATTTGACAGGCAAACAAATCAACAATCATAGGAATGGAGGGAAAAAAGAGCCAAATTAAAAAAAAAAACACTACTCCATAGCCGCACAAAAATCAAGGTGATGTTCAATGTTTTTCCGATGTTCGTGGTTTGGCTCAACATGAATTTGTTCCAGACGGACAGATGATCAATAGGGAGTTCTATTTGGCCGTGAAACCCATTTTCAGTCGATCGAAGAGATAGAACCAAAATTTGCAGAAAAAGCTGAAGGCCATCCCAAAAAGTGCCTATCAAAGTGTTTCGAGGACTGAAAAAATCGTTGGCATATGTGTATTGCATCTGGTGGGAATGACTTTGAAGGTCACAAAATAAATATCGATATTATTTAAATATTTTGCGTTTTGACAATTTCCGGATACTTTTTTGTTACAATGTATATATTGAGCAGAAGGGAACTACCAGATCATTAATTATTGGCCTTTATTACTTAGTTTTAGAAATCTACTTTCTATACTATTTTTTTCTGGAGACTCATAAATGCTAAGCTTTGTTTTGTGAAAGTTTATAAAAAGAAATCGAAAAGAAAACAAAAACTTCGGAAAATACTAAAAATACCAAAATTATGTATAAAAAACGTAAATAAATAAATTTGGCAGCTTGTTAGTAATCCACTAAATATCACAAATTCCTCGCAAAAGCACCTGCATAAAGTATAAGGATTATAAGTAGAGAACTCTATAAAAAATTACAACAATATTTTTGTTCTTGTGTATAGTTTGAAAAAAGGAAAACATTTATTTGAAACATCATTTCTTACTAATGCTCTTTTTAGTTCGTGTATATTTTTTAGTTTGTTTGTATGTCTGATACTCAGTTTTCTTACTAATAGTATTTCTTTTTTTCTGTTTTTTCTTAAATATTAAAATTAAAGTTAGCGCTTATGCTGCTTTGAATTTTACAACAACATTCAATATAGTAAGTTCAACTTTCGCTTTTAAGTTTAGCTCAATTAAAATGCTCCTTTAACCGTTCGTGTTTTCAGTGTTGGTAAGCTTAATTATAAAAAATGTATCAACTATGTATGTATGTATGTGTAACCATGGATTTATTTACTGCTTTTGCAGTTTTTAACATTTTCAATTATTTTCAATTAATTTAATATTTTTTCATTTAGAGAGAGACAGTGATTTAGTACTAACGCACACGCAGAGCGAACGCTTGCTCGCATTGCGTGTTGGATAACAGCTTAATTAGCCGACACACATAATAATGAAATACATACATACATGTGTGTGGGTGTTGCCGCTACACAACAATAGTAAATGTTGCAAGTTTGAGAGTTTTTATAATTTTTTTTTACTTTTATGTTCGTGTGGTTGAATTTGTTTTTTTTTTTATTTTCTTAATATTTAAATTAAATTTTATTTTTAATATTAAATTTAAATATTTTTCACATTTAACTTAATTCTTTTTTTAATATTTAATTTAATTGTTGTTTTTTTATTTTTTACGTTTTTACTTGCGTGCAATGTAATTATTGTTATGCAAAAAGGCAACTACAAATCATTACAATTATTTTTGAAATAATTTTTTTTGTGATTTTAAGATATTTTTTTATTTCAATAAATTTTTTGTTTTCCATAATCACTACTGCTTGCATTTTTTATTTCTGTAAATATAAAATTTTGATTCTCAATTACTAAACTTTCTTCAGGCTTTTCTTTATTAAAAACTACAGTACATTAAGCTGGGTGCACACCTGACAGAAAAACACATTGAAATTAAAAATTTTGAACGTAATTTTAAATTAATACTCAAAATAAAAAAAATATTAAATATAGCTCAAAAATAATTTGTACTCTATAAAAATTGATTTTGAAAATATTTTTTTATTTTTAATTTTTTTTTAATATTTTCAAAAATTTTATTTCTAGTTTATTTTATTTTTCAATTATTATTTTTTTATAAAAATATAAAAAAATTTTTAATAAAAAGTTTATAAATTCAACTAAAAAAAAATAAATAAATTTTTTTCAAAAAAATATTTAAAATTTTTTTTTTCGAAAATATATTTTTTATTTTTTTTTATAAATGAACTCTAAAATATTAAAAGAAATTAATTTTTAGTCTATTTCATGTTTATTTTAATTTGTATACAATTTAATTAATAAAATTTTCTAAATTAAAAAAAATTTTTGGAAATATATTTCAACTTTTTTTAATCAAATTTAATTTTAAATCTGTATTTTTCAATTAATGTTTTAACATTTCAAAAAAAAATTAAAAAATTTTTTAAATCGGTTTTAAAATATTTTCAAACATTTTATTTTAAATCTATTTAAAATTTCTGTCAAGTTTTTAAGCAATTTTAATAAATTATTTTTTTTTTTTGCAAAACTATTAATTACAAAATTTTTTTTGCAAAAATATTTTCTAAATTAACAGCGTTAAATGTTTTCAAAAATTTTTGGCTTAATCCATTTCAATATATTGATAAATAAATTGAATTCCAAAATATTTTCAAAACATGATTTTAAAATCTATTTAATTTTTTTATTAATTTTTATTAAATTACTTATATTTTTCAATGTTTTTTGTCAAAACTTTTATTTTTTTTTAAATAAATTGAGCTCTAGAATATTTTCTACAGTTTAATTTGAAGTCTATTCCATTTTCTTAGAATTTTTAAACCAATCTTAATTAATTAATTTATTTTTCAAAACTATAAATTAAATTTTTTTAATTTTCTAAATTAACACTGTTTCAATATTTTTTTGCAAATCTTTTTTCAAAATGTGAAAAAATAAATATAACTCAAAAATATTTTCAAAAAATTATTTTAAATTTTTTTAAATTTTTTTCATCTCAATCCATTTGTTTATTTATATTTTACAATATATTTTTTCGAAACCAAAAAAAATATAAAAATATTTTTCAATGAAAATTGTATAAATTCTAGTTTTATAACTGCCAAGTGTGCACACAGCCTTATACTGCCTGTTCTCATTCTCTCTCTAATTAGTCACTCCGCTGTATTATAATGCGCCATACAATCCCCAGTAAAGAAATCCCTAAATTGCTTTTTATGCAAAATATTTGTAACTGTTCTCTTCATCAGCTTTTTCTTCTATCACTTTACTAGCTAAATTTTATTGTTATTATTTCTATTTTTTCGCTTTCTGCTCGTCTATATTAACTTTATATACTCCAACTTCCGTATATGTATCACAGTTCAAATTAAAAGAACATTATTTACTTAGTTGTTGTTGTTTTGTGTTAATATATTTTCTTTTGAATTAGTCGCTTGAAAAAAACTATGCTTAAAAAAAAAATTGCAACTCGCTTCTAGCTTGTTCTACGCTCATACAAGGGCAATCAGGTGAGAGGGCTCGGCATCATTACAAGTATCATTACATTTTATTCAGGTCTAAATATATTTATATTTTGTTTTTTGTATATAATTTTGCAATACATTTATTTAATTCATACATACATATCTAAGCTTCGACTATAGACATAGTTTACCAAGGCAATTTCAATTATTATTCTTGTTGCTACATACTAACTACGCCAATCACGTGGACCACTGTGCGAGTGCTTCCAACAGACTCAACACTTACTAATTATTGCTAACCTAAAAAAATTTGGAAATTTTTATTTATATTTTTGGAAATTTTTATTAAAATTTTCCAATTTTTTATTAAGTTTTTCCAATTTTTTATTAATTTTTTAAATTTTTTATTAATTTTTCAAATTTATTTATTAATTTTTTAAATTTATTTATTAATTTTTAAATTTATTTATTAATTTTTCAAGTTTGTATTATTTCTTCAAATCCTTTTCCTAATTTTTAAATTTTTTAAATTAATTTTTAAATTTTTATTAATTTTTTTAAATTTTTTAAATTATTTTATGAATTATTTTTTAATTTAATTTCTCGTTTACATTTTAAATTTTAGTTTTTTCTTAAAAATCTCAAAAAAAATGTTTGTAGGCGTAAAAAAAATTAACAATACTACATAAATTTTTATAAAATATGGCTTTAAACTATTTTTTTTTTGTTTTAAAGAATGCAGAAATCTCGCTTTGCGAAAACTAAGTTTCAAAATGGCAGCACTGTGTTTATTTTCCTTCAATTTTTAATTATTTTTTAAAGTGAGATCAAATTTTAAATTAAACATTTTAAATTTATTAAAATTAAGTTTTATAAAATTTAATCATAGTCATGCTGATCATTTCTTTATATAAAATTTTGTGAAAAATTAACATATATTTATTGCTTTATTAAAACGTTAAGGCCTAAATGCTGACTAAGGCAATATTTTGGTAATTTAGATATGAAAAATAAATCAAACAATCTATTTTGAGTTTTCAATAATTTTGCAATTTTAAAAAATTTACGATCAAATGATTTTTACAACAACATTTTTTAATGCAAGTTTTTTTTTATAATATTTCCATTTTTATTCACTTCTACTCTCATAAAATTTAACGTATACCTTCTTCTTCTCTATTCCTATCAATTATTATGTCTTCCGTTATGTCTATAGATTTTTTCTGTAGCGGCATTCATACTTAGACAGAGTCTATAACGGTATCAAGCTTTACATATGTATGTTTAACGGTATTATATGTACCGTGAGAAGTTTATACGCCGTTAGTTCTAAAATCCCATCTTTATCTGGTTCTCAGTCACTATAACTGGCTGCAGTTGCCACAAATTTATATGTTTCGATGCACCTATTTTCCTCAATAACTGTTCCAGTATGGATAAAATCTCTTCACAACGCTCCCAATACCGACATCTGAAGCTTTGTCCACAGTAGAGGTCACATCAGCTTGCATAACTGCATCAGATATACGTGCATATTTGAGTCGATAGAGACATCTGTGCCTTTATAACTGCATCTCTACCTAGTTCTAGCAAAGACATGTACCTACAGTTCTTTCTTTAGCGTTAATTCGCACATATGCTGTGAGTACCGTTATTTTTCTATATAGCTGTTTGTATTTGCAACTGCATCAGCATTTATCTCTATCTCTTTGAAGTTCTCCAATTACCTTTATTTGCATTTTTAGCATCTATCTCTATCTGTCTGAAGCTTTCCATGTACCTTTATTTGTTGCCATTTAACCTTCTCTATCTCTTATTGCATCTTATTATAAAACTAACTGTCTCTAAAATCTTCTCATTTCTTGTGTCTTCATATTTACATTTTTTTATGAGAAACTTATCTGCTTTTTCTCTATTTCGCAAAAGCAGTGCTGCCTCTCTGTCTCTTTCTACCTCTTTTTGTTCATAAGATCATTCTTTGTTACTCTCAACCTTATTTTATCGCTTTCTCTTAACTGAAATCTACCTCTCAAATTCTACAAAATATTTTTCTCCACTATTTACGCATTAAAAATTATTTTTCCAAGTCTCAATGCTGATCCCGTTCAATCTCTCATTAAAAATATGCTCGGTCTCGGTTTCAATACTATTCTCAATGTCGATCTCTCTTATTCTCTCACTAAATTTCTGCACTATTTCAAAATTTATAATTATTTACGTAAATCGCAGTGCTGATCCCTCTCATTCTCTCACAAAAAATATTTTTCACAGTTCTTTCAATATTAATATTAAAGCATATCCTTAGCTTTTGTCTATCCGTAAGTTTAAACCCACTCTTCTTTTTTCAAACCTTTTACCATTTTAAAAATCTCTCGCTTTTATGTTTACTTCCTTTTCTCTCCTGCAACATTGTAGCAACTTTCTTTTCCCATTATCAGCGCTAGCAACATATTCCCATTGTTTGCATGTAGCTAACGCTGTCGTTGGCGCTTAAAACTTAAATTTTACATTAAAGCTAAGCTAATCGTATTTGTGGCTCGAGTTTTGTGAGCGTTTTCACACAGTTACATACATAAATTATTGCTTAAGTCCGTTAGAAACAAATTAAATACCCATTTCAGTATTATTTCAAGAACTAAGGTTATTGTACATACAATATAGTATATATATATACAAAGTTTATATATATATTATGTACATACATGTATATATATGTATACAAACAAATAAGTAAATATGTATACGTGTGTGTTCGTTATATAACATAAAAATAATTTACAAAGTCAATTTACAGTACAGAAATAGGAAGTGTACATGTATGTATTTATATAACTGTATATTTCTATAAATGTGTGTGTGTGTCGAGGTTAACAAATTCAGTTATAATACACAAACTAACAACACCAAATATTTTTAAACATTTTTTTTTTCGTACAAATTTGGATTAACACATTTTTAGTACACAACATGAAGTTAATTTTTGTTGTTTTTGTTTTTAACTTTTTTGCAAACATTTTCATGCCATTAGAAAAACTATTCTGCTATATTTTTCAATTTCTTTACAAAATTCGCATGGCATTTACATACATTTTTTCTCGGTAGCCGCTGAGCAATGCGATTTCTTTGCAATTAGCAACATGTTGCGGCAACATCTTTTTAGTAGCAACAGCAACATCAGCGCATGCAACAAGCGTAGTATATACGCTTGTAACGCGCACAACAACAATGACGCGGCGAGAGAGCGATGAGAGCGCAGGCATGCTAAGTAACAGTAGCGTTTCAATTGAGTAAGTGAGAGAGAGAGAGCGTATATGTTTGAGAGCGCACGTTGATTTTGTGTGCGAAAGCGCGCATTTGAGCAGCTTAGAGAGAGGGTGTGTGTGTGTGTTTGATAGAAGCTTTAACAACCATTCAACCATTTAATGTGAGAGCAATAAATCAACTCAGCAATCGTAGTCTACCAGTCTAGAAAATGGAAATTATTTTGCTTTAAATAAAAGTAAAAAAAGAGTAAAATGCAAATCAAAATTTGATGGCATGAGGAGAAAGGCGATGGAGTGAAAACGAAATTGTATGAATGAACGTGAGCTGAGTGGCTGAATGAGAACCATGAGAGAGAGAGAAAGAGAGAGTGAAAGAGAGAGAGGGACGAATATGCAACGAAATTGAATAGGAAAAATGAAAGCTTCGTAATGAGTAGCGCAAACACATCTAAATGAAATGAAATCTTTAAAAGGCTGTGAAAGTTTCTCAGAAATAGTGGCAGTTCTCAGTGACTTTGGAGAGGCAGTAAGTGCAATATGAAACGGTTTTGGAAAGTGAAAAGTGTTTGGCAAACAATGCCAATCTATTGATCTACAAAAACTTTAATTTTTCTTCTAACTTTTACTTTATTTTATTGAAAAGGCTCAGCTCTCTTTAGCTGGTAGCTTTCAGAGCTTTAGACTAACAGTTAAGAGTAAGTAAAGTGGTCGCTAGAGCGAGTAATGCTCAGGTTTTTATTGTGCTGAGTGACATGGATTTTTTAATTCTTTGAAGACTCAAATGTGGTTGCTTTTTGAGTCTAAACCAATTTACAAACATATGTATATCAAATTCTAATCTCAGGTTTCCTATTTTAAGTCTTTTTTCATTAAATATGAGTTAGCTCAAATCAGCGCAAGCTTCCTATGTCTCAATTAAGTAATTTTGATGTTGTAATGAGGCTTCATTACTCAAGCTACGCCTTTCAAACTAACCATTTTGTCGAAGGTCCTGTCTAAAAAAGCTAGCTCCATCTAATTAACTCAATAACGTGTGCGATCATTAAGACTTCGCACCTTTTGTGTATCCAACACTGTACTACTCACTTTCCCAGCCTCTGCCTATGCCAACTGATCACCGCCAACATTTCCACCGCCCTCAACTACGCCACTACCACCACTGCCACCACTAGTAACGCAGCCGCCGCCACCGCCAACACCTTCCGAGCCACCAGTGGCTACAACGCCACTTTGCACCGCGAAGTCGCGCTCGTAGACCAAGCTACCGCGTATTACGCCCTCACCACCCGACATCGAATTGCAATAGGAACGTGGGCGCACACGACCGGCGGCATCACGCCGACCACTACGTCGATTTACATGCGGCGCAGCTTCGGCATTAACTTGCGCCTGCTGCTGCTGTGACTGCGACGGCGCATCAACAGCCTTGGCATCACGACGCATCGAGCCGGTTGTGCTCGACGCGGATGCCAAACGATCATAACTCTTGGCGCGCACAATGCTGAAGCCTGCGTCCACTATGTAGCCGGGCGGCGCGTCACGCACCTGATCGCAAAAATTCGCCGACGTGTTCACGTGATGCGCAGCCGGCTGCGCTGGCTGATGGTGGTGGTAATTATGCGCCTGTTGCTGTTGTTGTTGACGTTGACGACGCGCAATACGCGAAGCGACCGGCGAACGCGGTACATACTGTGTGGGCATGGCATATTTTTCGGTCACCTCCGGTGAGAGATCCGGATAGGGCGCATGACCGGAACGTGGTTGGAAAATGTGTGGACGTGGCGCAGGAGGTGGTGGAGGCGTAACCTCTGAGGGTGAAATGGGTGTGTCGAATGAATGTGCCGGTATGGTGGGTAATGGAATGTTTGTGGGTCGTGGCGGCTGCTTGGCGACGGGGCTCATCAAGTGTGACTGATATGGCGCAGACATGGGCGGCGACGTATGCGTGGGTACCGGTGGCGGCACCGGTATGGGCTTATTGTAGGCTGGATGGAATGGTAGGCCGTTCTGTTGGTAGAGAAAACGATTGGCAGGATTCAGTAGTGGCTGTGGCGAATGCTGCGTTTGCGCGCCTGACATAACCTGCGTGCTTTGCTGTAGTTGTTGTTGTTGCGACTGCATGTGTGGTGGACCCGGTGAATGCATGAGCATGTGTTGTGACGCTTGCGGCGGCGGTGGATAATTGTAGGCAGGTTGCAGCACCGCGCCGCGCTCTAAAAGTATCTCACCAGCGCCACCGTTCTCCGGTAGCGGCGGTGGCGGCGCCAGCTGTGAAATACTGCGCGCAAACTGCGGCAACGCATTATTGTTGATGGTATTTGGACTAGCATTGTTGTTGTTGTTATTGTTAGGCGACATCTGTGCGCCGGCGTAGGAGTTCAACGACACATACGAAGGATTATTATTCTGGCCGACAAAGAGCGCGCCCGGCGTTGGCTTCTGGAAGGGCACATAAGTGATGCCATCATCGGTTTTGAAATTCTGCAGCGAGAAGTTATCATCTTCGAGACCCTCTTCCAGGTTGCGTGACAAACGCTCATTGGACATTTGTGTATATTTGATATCGGGACGGTGTACGTTAGTCATGGAACCGCCGGTGCCGGTGCCGGCGCTACTGCCATTCAGGCTCGCAGCGCCACTGCCATTGTTGATGAAACTGCTGTAGCTCGTGGACTTGGGTGGTTTGGGTTTGGCGTGTATGCGCGCGAAATGGCCGCCACCCACGCCGCTGCCCATGCTACCGTTATTATTATTGTTGTTATTCATATAGTTAGCGGGATTGCTTAGCACAATGTTATTGTTAATGTTGTTGTTGTTGTGGTTGCCACTATGATTACTGTAATTATTATTCAGGCTATTGCTGAGGCTAAACTGACTATTGCTGAGTGGACTGAGCGTGGCCTGCGACGAGGCGGACGTCATGCCACCGCCGACGCCAGCGACACGCCCATAACCACCGACGCTGCCGCCGCCTACACTCGCGCCCACACTCCTACCACCGCCACCCATGTGCCCACCAACACCACCGCCACCACTACGACTACCCCCCCCACTACCTCCGCCACTGCCTGTGTAACCGAACCCAACACCGGGACCGCCGACGCCACCGCGCAAGCTCTGTGTCAAGTTCAAATTCGAGTTCTGCAGCGAAGCGTACGAGAGCGACGAGGTCGTGTTGTCGTGCGTCGAGGAGTTCGGTGTGCCAACTTGCTGCTGTTGTTGATATGTTGTTGTGCCGTTCAAGAACTGTCGTCGATTGCTGTTCGTATACAGCTGATCCGCCTTGGCGGTGCTGTCGTCATAATAATGCTGTGCGCCATGCAAATTGGCGGTATGCGTTTGTGGCAGCGATTGCTGCCGCTGCAGCATCTCCGTCGCCACCACAATCGTATTGCCCGTCGTGGCGCCGATCTTATTGCTACTCTTCGGACTGTAAAGTATGCGCGTTAATGTGCTATTTTTGCTCGCGCTGTGATAGTTGCTGTTGCCATCGCCGCCACCACTGCCGCCACGACCTTTCTTTGACGCGCCGCCGCCACCACCGCCACCGCTCTGGCTATTGCTGCGGCTGTGGCTGCGGCTGCGACTATTACTCTGACTGTGACTCTGACTCTGACCTTGACTATGACTATGGCTATGGCTGTTGTTGCTGATGCTGTTTGTGTGTATTAGAAATGTGTTACTGTTAAAATTATTTGGTTGCTGATGATGGTGGAGTTGTTGCTGCTGCAGTTGCAGTTGCTGTTGTTGCGCATGAATTTGGTGGTTGTGGTTGTTATTGTTAAGTGGTGCTTGGTGATTGTTGTGATGCTTATTTGAGAGCAATGTAGCGCTAGCGCTAGCCGAGGTCGGTATGCTGCTGTAGCTCACGTACATTGGATGGACCACCGTGTGCTGGGGACTCTTGGCGTCGCCATTCACGAAATCGACTGTAAACCAAAGAATTATAATTGTTGTAGATTGGCTTGATGTTGGCATATGGAACTGTTTTTTTTTTTTTTTAATCAGTTGCTTGTTTGATTTGGATTTTGTCTTTTCTCTTTATTTTTATTAATTTTAATATTTTTCATTTGAATTTTGTCATTTTTTTATTTTACAAAATTTTCATTTTTTTTTACTAAAAAGTAATTTTGAATATTTTTAAATCAAAAATAAATATACAAATATAATTTACAAAATTATTTTGTTCTCATTTGTGGGCTTGCACAAAAATAAATAAAAAAATTATAATTTAAATTTTGATGATGTTTGTTGTTAAGTTGTGTGTTTGATTTTGCTTCTGTTTTCATTTTCTTTTCTTTGTTTTTGTTTTTGTAATGTTTATGTGAATATGTGGCAATGTGTTTGGTTATTGTATAGTCGATATAATGATGTTTATATATATACTTTACATACATAAATAGGTAAATGTCGTTATGCTTGCGGGACATTCAATAGATTTACAACATACATACATACGTACATAATTACAAATACACACATATAAACGATAAATTGGCGTTTGGGAAATAATAACAATTCGATATTTGATAAATTTATAAAAATATATATAGTTTTCGATTTTTAATTTTATACACAAAACAATTAGTAAGGTGCTTGCAAGCGAGTGATGATAATGTTGCTCTAAAAGAGGTCAGCAGCTTTTGAAAACTGAGCGGAAGTATGAAAGCTCTCTTTCATCTAAAAAAAACTATCCAACTACTCCACTAAGATATAAACGAAAGCCTCTGCTATCAGAAATAGACAAAAGGCAGACACCTCACATAGCCTGATGCTTTGCTAGCAAAGCCTTCAGAGACTAATGACTGCATTTATTTGGTCAAATGGCAATCCAGGCACAATCGGACATGGAACGCTATCAGTCGCAATCCATAAGGCTCACGAAAGCTCTCTTTCATCTAAATAATTCTGCTGAGCTTTTTCCCTAGTACACAATACTTAAGCCTCTAATATCTGCAGATAACCTAACGCTTTACTAATGAAGCCTTTTAATTTTGGTGGCATCATTCTGCGTCTACCTTTTCTCTTCAGTTGACCAACTAATGACAAAATGTTCTAAAGTAAAAGCAAAGCTTTATAAGGATTTTAGGCGTGTTTTACATCCAATTTCAATATTAGGAACAATTTCTTCAAGATATTTTTACGGCTGACTGCTTTTGTGTGGTAAGAAGAAGTGATTATTTGGAAAATTAATAAAAGTGGTAATCTCAGCTTCAGACCCCACATGGTCTATAGACTCTACACAAGCGTCATCCGTCCAATACTAACATATCAAAAAGTGTCACATTAAGCCCCCGAAACAGATGCAACTGGTCTGTATTGAAAACTACATCGACAGAGGCTCCGAAGGTTATCCTCGATATCTGACCAATTCATATACATATATATTTAATTAAAGGATGAAGCCATACTGACGGCAAGCTCTCATACGATTTCTGGTTACTGAAGCCAAACTCGATGTCACTGCGGGCATAGCATTTTGCTCGACTTTGATACTGAAATCAGGCTAAATTGATAAAGAACCGACAAAAGGAGAAGCAAGATGAATTAAACACAAGCAGAAAAGAATGAACCAGCGGATCTGGGAACCACAATTTCAGTGGCGAAATCTACGTATTCACCGATGGATTAAAGGAGAACTAGAAACAAAAACAGTTCTCTTCTCTAATAATCAACACGCAAAAGTTAGTTTCAAACTAAATGATTATAATTCAGTCTTTCATGTGGAAATTGTTAGCAGAAGGTACCAAGTGTACTTCTGGTTTCAACATCAAATCCATAAACCTTCTATCGATAGCCAAGACTATCCGTAGCGTATATACTAAGTCTCACTGTGTTAGGTTATGCAAATAGGTAATAACTAAAATCGCATTACGTAAATCGGTTAATATTATCTGGGTACCCAGCGATTAAAAAAAAAAAGAAACCGAAAAGGCAAACGAGTTGACCCCTCCCTGTTTGACGTAATGAAATTTGAGCAACTCTAGTCTTGAAACACTAACAGCACAGGGCATACCGCGAAGTTAATTTGGGTTAGTATTGATAGTGGACTGACAAAAAAACTTCTGTCGAATTTTATATGTTGTAGGAGCCATCACAGGGCACGCACTCTTAAGATCCCATTTTCCAAAAATTGAAAAGCTGGAAAAGCTGCCTCGTTGGCACATTTCTCTGTTAATAATTTAAATATCAAAAAGATTTAATTGAAAAATGTCGGGTTAGCGCTATAGAGAAAACAAGTGCTATAAGGTCGTTTACAGATCTTCAGACTTACTTGTTTAAATTATTAAGTAGGAAGAGCGCCGCCAAGCGATTTGCAATAAAAGATATCAGCTTTTTTATGATGATATGGATTGATACTGATAATAAGGAAAGGTCAGATTCATTGAAATAGGTGAATAATCTGGCGGTAAACGTACCGAAAGCCAAAACTCCATCAGACAGTCGATAATTAATCGGACAGTGATGGCTAAGTGTTAGTTTATTCTTGTTCGTTTTTCGAAAAAAAAATCAGTGATTCATGACGTCATGACCTAAAGTAGGAGGCTTTTTTGACAATTAGTACTTCTATTCTTAATTTCTTTCTTAACTTCTGCTATAACACACTAAATAATTTATGTATATCAAGCCCACCAAAATAGGATAGATATTTCTTCAGCAGTTTGAGACAATTCGAAACTAAGAATAAAGTATTAAATCAATTTTTCGGGACAGGAGGGACTTCACTTCGACAATTTTTTCTCTTGAAAGAAACTCTTGTTCGTCTCCTCTTGGACTATGTCAATAAACTATTTCTGACATAAATCTCGAACTTAGCTCCTTTCTCACTTCTTCCACTGCTGCATTCTTCTACGCAATCACTCTACTTTAAATCAATTTAAACTCAAGGATACACAAATAAAGTGAGCACACACTCGTTGACAAAAAACATTAGCACAGATGACATTGAGCACCGAGCAAATAACAAATGACAAATGATTTCTTCTATTTTTCAATAAAAATATAAACATAATTTATGTATGCTCAGCACATGATAACGCTTGATATACAGACGATGAATTAGACATACAACAACATATATACATAACACGAAAAAGCAACAAAACAACAGAGCCGAATGCAGCTCTGCGGTTTTTCGTTGCAGAAAGATGAATGAGTTTCAAATTAAAGTGAAAAGTTGGAAATGTAAGCAAACAAAAAACGATGATAGCGAGACAAAGGGTGAGCAGAGAGAAAGTGAAAGTGGATATAAATTTGATGTGGCAGGCAAACAAAGCATACCGACTTAACTTTTGATACAGATGAAGGGATATGGTATACATATCTATTATATATTTGTTTATACTTTTTTCAAATAAAATAAAAAAATAAAAAGTGGACTAAGGTTATATGTTGCAGCTTAAACAATACATTAGTGAAATTGCGGTCGGATTAGTAGCACATGCGTTACATACATATATACATATTTATAAAAAATTTTTGTATGTGGCGCTTATATAACGGTTTAGTACGAGGGTGAAGGATAAACAAAAGCTTCAATCAAATTTGAAAGGATGAGTGATGATTTCCATTAATACCAAGGCAAAATATTTTCATACAAATGGATTTTTAAGTTTTGGTTGAACATGCGAGTCATGCAAAACATTTAGTCTGGGCAGAAAGTAATTATTTTTAAGAAATAGCGCAAAGTAAATTAAAAAAATTTAATAGTATTTTTATTAACAGAATCTTTAAAATAATAGAATCAACTAAAAACGCGAAAAAAATATTTTTTCCAAAAAGTTTTTATTATTATGCTTATTGAATTTAAAAAAATTGTAAAAATATAAATATATTATTAAGGATCAAATTTAAATTATTTTTTAAATGAATAAAATTAAATCATAAAAAAAAATTGGTTTTTAATTGAATAGTTAAAAAAAAATAACAAAGTTAAAAATTAAAAAAAATATATATTATAAACATTTCTTATAAATAAAATTAGTTAATAAAAAAAATTTTTTTTTTGTAATTGATTAATTAAAAAAAACAATATTATTAAAAATAAAAAAATAAAAAAAATATATACATATGTATATATAAATTTAAAAATTTTTGATAAATAAAATTAAATAAAAAAACAATTTAGTAAATGCATAATTAAAAAAACATTATTAAAACCAAAAAAATAAAAAAAATATATATGTATGTATATCACAAAATTTTTTTATGAATAGAATTAAATTTTATTATAATTATTTTTGAATAATTGTAATTGAATACTTAATAAAAAATACTTCTATTTAATTAAATAATTTTAAAAATATTTAAAATTGTTCTTACTTACAGTATAAAAAATTAAGAAGAAATAGCTATATTAAAACTTATTTATTTAAATTTAAATCAACTAAATGCAATTAAAAAAAAAAATTTTAAAGCAGATTATATAATATGATAAAAATTAAAAGTAGCGAAAATAGTTATGTTCGAAAAAATTTGTTTTTTCTTTAAACATTATAATAAATTAACAAAAATAAAAATGGTGAAACAAATATTTTCCTAATTATTTTATTCATTTTTTTAATTAACTTTAATGTTTAAAATGAATATTTTTTAAGTAACAAAAAATATATAATATAGATTCTAAAAATTATTAATTTTAATTAGTAATAATTTCTAAAAATTTTTAAATACATAAAAATAATATAATAATTTTATTTTCTTTTTAATAGTTTAAAACATCTTCAAAAAAAATGTTTCGAAAAAAATTAAAAAAAAAAATTACATAAAACACAAAATCTAAAAAAAAGTTTTTAAAGTTTTTATATTCAACATTTTTTACTACTTTCTAGCCAAACTTAATACTAACTGCCCAAAACTAAATGCTTCTTCAAATGCTTAACTATAGTATTTACATATAATGACATGAGTGGGTGAGTAATGTCTTGTGAGAAGAAAAAAAAATTAAAAACAAAATTATGAATAAAAGTGAAACCCACAAGCAGTTGTCTTGGTAATCAATTTGAGAGACGATTTTAATTACAAAATATTAAAATTAATATAATAAAAGGTAAATATTATATTGGAGTAAATATACGTATTAAATAAAAATTTAATTAATATAGTAGTATATTTTATTAATAATAATTTTATATAAAATATAATTGCAAGGAAACTACTAATTTTATTAAAGTTTTATTTATATTAATTTTATTAATTTTTTGTTGAAATTAATTTTATTAATTTTCTATTAAGTTGTTGGTGTGTGGCGAGAGCATTTGGTGGCAGATTTCGACATTTTGAGTTGATGAGTGAGTGAGGAAATATTTTTGATTTATTTTATCGAATTTTTTATTAATTTTTTTCAATATTTATAACACATACATATATGAAAACGATAATTTTTTAATACCCTTCTGAGCTGGTTGTTTGTCTTTTACGGATTTTATTTCAAAAATGCTGTTAACATTTTACTATTTTTGTTAACTATTTGTTTATAGGGTTATATTATATTATTTATTATTTATTATTCATCGTTAAAGCTACCTTTTCATTAACTTTTTTTATTTTTTATTTTCAAGAAGATTTATTTCTTTAATTGTTTTCATTAAGTTATTGGCACATAATATAAGTGTTATGCCATTTTATTGCTTTAAAAATTCATATCAAGTAACTTGTTCAAATTAAAAAAAAAACTATATTTTTTTAACTATCTCCGAATAGAATGTTCAGCTTAGCCTACAAATTTAAAACGAATTATTTGATAATATACCCACTTTTTTTTTAAATATAAATTTGAATAATTGGCCATACATACAACACATTAAAAACGAATTGTCCAGAACAACATAGGCAGATTAGGAGCAGCATCTCAAAATGACATACTGGAATTGGCACGTGTACCAACAAAGCACCGAACTTGACATCTTGAATAATTTTAAATCATACCCGACCTCTCATAACATAAAATCTTATTCTTACATTTGTGGAGCAAACGACAAAGGGAGGAACCTACAAATTATACGCTAAAGCTGAAGCACTTATAGAACAGAATCCATCAGAAGATGTTCGTGACGGAAAGGTGCTGAGTTTACAATCCTTGTCGTGGGAATGGATTTGACAGCCTTTGACCGGGTAAAAATTTGTGTTTGTTTCCATAACGTTGGAAAACTATGATCTGGCTTAATAATAGTTCGAGGTTTAACCACAAAATTAGCGGTTATCTATCGGTTATCCCGTTTCAGAAATAAAATAGATTATGTTTGGTAAAAGTATCTTATCAAGCACAATTATGAAGGCAATTAAGAATTACAAGTTTTGTGCCTCGATAAAGTCTTTTATGGTTCTCGTGTTAAAATCAACCTCATCTGTAAATTTCATATTTTGATATGTTGAATGAACTATAATAAAATAAAGGTATACCCAAACACTATATTTTGAATATTTGTGATATATGTCGTAGGATTTATTCGAATAAAAAACACAAAAGCATTGAAAAAGTCGTATCTTCAAACTAATCTTCTTTTATTGTGTCTTGATTAAGAAGCTTTTAGTATCGATTCGATATGTATTTATATTTTTTGGAGTTTTTCTTTATTTTTTTGACTCTGTTGGTATTGTTTCTTATTCTTACTAACTGTGGTAATAAATCATCCTGAAGAAGGATCCAAATGGCTCAAATATTTCTGGTGGCCTAAAAATTATTTTATAATCTTTTCTTCTTATTATGCTTCAAGAAATGCACGTGTGAATGGTATTATAGCTTCGGGGGAGCCTATTACCTTTTCTTGTTTAAATAACTCTTCGCTTTGGTCATAAACCTGGCTCATTTACTTTGAAGAGATATTGATGGGTCATATACAGATGTACATCGTCCTTACTACATACTCAGAATTATCCTAAGAGTGCACTTCTTCTGTGACTTTTCGTTTAACTTCAAGATATTCTTTTCTTTCTACTCTGTCCTTACATACTCAAGTCTATTTTTATACCAATTTCTTCCCACTAATGGCTCAGTTGATAAAAAAAATATATTTTTGCAAAGCTGCACACATATTTATGTACATATGTATGTGCAGTTATTTTTATCTCGCTTAAGGACACGTAATTTGTCACTGCCAACGGCGCGTGGCCGCCAGCAAACAAGCAAGTGTGCTTGCTGTAAGATTATGAGCGCCTTGCTGTCGGTAATCTTATGAAATTCATATCACTGTTTGCACACTTTTTTGCCACGCGTGTGTACACATACGATATATGTGTGGCTGTGTGAGTGACTCGTGATTTGCATAGTAAGACACGGCACGCAAGAATCGAGCAAGAGAAAGCGTCGTAAAGAAGCCATTGGCAGTGAAATGCCAAAAAAGTACAAGAACACATAAAGGAACAAACGAACATGTGTGTTTTCAAGCATATTTGTATATGTATGCATTTGTGTTTGTAACGGCATATTGCTCGAATGCATGTCAAGGTACACAGTTGTGCATAGAAAGCAGTGGCCGCACGGTTGCATGCGCACCCTTTTTCTTGCATTTGTGAATTTTTTGCGATTTTACTTTTATTTCTGTTTTAAATATTTCATTTTTTTCACTTTTTTTCTTGCCCCGCTTTATTCGTCCATACTTTTACGCTTTTTTAGCTTGCGTGCAGTGTGCTTTTTTCTTCCCTCCGCAATCTTTGTCATTTGCTTTCAAGCGTTTTCACTTTTCTTCGCATGCATTCGTTGGAAAATTTCGATTTCACTTCCGCGCTTTTGTTTGCCTACAAAAGGCTAAGACCCGACAGTTCAAAACAAGAATATGCAAAAGCTCTGTAAACATGTGTTTCATCGTCGTCGATTTGTGTATAAGTGGGTATGTGTGTGTTCGTTTGAGCGGGTAAAGTCTTGTACAAGCTCCGCAGTTCGTAAAGCTTGTGTGCGTATTTGGCTACTGTACTGTTACTGCTATCGGCCGTAACAGGCGCTCAAACGCTTTGATACGGTTAGTTGCTGCGTAACTGTTCAATAAGGCGGGGTTTAGATGGCTGGTAGAAAATTTTATAGTAAAACTATTTCTTACTAATCACGGTTTTAAAGCTGAGTATAAATAAGAAACTTTTTTTGGAAATCATATTTCTAAGAAAGATTCCTGTGATCAAATTTGACGCAGACTGGCTTATATATACTGCTGCGCAAACCGAATAAAATATTTTTCCACTTTGGTATGGACAAGGGCTTATGGATATGACGACGAAACTGCCGAAAAATCTAGCGTATGGTGCGCCACAAAGGAGCCGAAACCGTTAAAACTAAAATTCACTGGGAGCTCCCAGCCAAGGCTTAAAATATATACATACATATGTATGTAAGGTATATCGAAAGTTGTGTTAAAGTGTTGATATGCTTGTATTTGCTGAGAAACCTACTTAGTTTGGAGGCGAAAATAAAGATTTATGTATATTAAAATTCAAGAAAATGTTGCTCCGTTTGTCAATCCGAGTTAATTTTGATCAGCTGGTACATAAATGATAACAGATAAGTATGCAATTAAAAGGTTTATCTATTTAATGCATTGACTATACCACCTATTAACTTGTTCAGTAAAAACTGAAATCAGCCACTTAATACTCACAGGGTTACACAAAGTACAGTGGCGTGCAATAATAGAGCATACATTATACATTTTTTAAATTTTTAGGAAAAAAAATGTGTATGCACGGTGCTAAAAGCGATAGACTTCAAGGATATTTAAGTAAGTTTGCGGTTGAAAATATTCCATCGGAGTGTTGCCACTTGTTTAAGAATTTTATTTTAATACAATTATTAATAGAGTATGAGAATGGTTTAATAAGAGTATTAAACTAAAGAGATTAGTGGAGATATTTTTGACAAGGGTTGCCACTTTTTCGCAATTTTCTATACAATTATATTTATAATATAAGTGAAATATTGTAGTATGGACACCAATATATGAGTTTAAAAAATAATTTTTCAAAGTGTTGCCACCTGCAAAACTTTTTTAAGCGCGGTATTAAAAAACAAGCGGCTTCATTAATATTTAAGAAAGCTTTTAGTTGTAAAACAAAACTTATATTGTTGCCGTTTGTTCAAAAAAATGTATTTAAGTAAGTTTTTAGTTGAAAAAAATTGTTGGCAGGGCTGCCATTTGTTCAAAAATTTTAATTTCGTTATCGTAAGAAATAATTATCATAAAAAAATGTATGAATTAAACTAGAATTTAAAGGTATAAGATAAATGTGATAATTCCATTTAAGAAATCTCTAGGCTAGAAATATTCTAAGAAGAGTTGCCACTGATTTGCGTTTTTGTATAAAATTAAATAAAAAAAATAAGTAAAATATTGAAATATGGTCGGGAAAAAACTTAATATTTTTACTTTTGTGAATATAGTTGCCACCTATTTGGAAACTTAATTGAAAAAAATTGACAAAATAAAATCGGTATTTTAATAGTGGATATCAATGTAGCATAGCTTAAGAATCATCAAAATTTTTGAGAAGGTTGCCACTTTTTCCAATTTTTTTTATAAATTAAAATTATATTAAAATTGTAATATTGGAGAATGGACGTCAGAAAATATGTTTAAGAAATTTTTCTGGGCGGCATATTTTTTAAAGAGTTGCCACTTTTTCTAAATTTTTATAAATAAAAATTAAAAAAATAATTGTAATATTGAAATACGGACGTCGAAAACATGTTTAAGAAATGTTTCTGAGCGACATATATTTTGAAAGAGCTGCCACCTATTTAAAAATTATTTCAACCGAATGAACAAACGAAAAAATATGTATGTTTCTTTTGCCTCGAGCAATACTGTATATGTATGTATCTATGATTGGGTAGTGAGTATCACCATTTGCAAGCTGAAACTGTGCCAACACAACAAGCATCAAAGGCTTTTAATCGCCGTCAATGTTGCATGTCGCTCATACGCACTGTACGTCATGAAATTGCTATACACCAGACAACGGTGGGAACTATGCCAGCTGTCATATTGGAATGCGATTTACGCAAAGACACAAAAAATCTATAATATTTATAAATTAGAATAACTGACAATGAAAAAAAATTATAATTTTCAGCTGTATATTTTTCGGTTTAGTTAGTTGTAGTATTTTATGACAACACAAGAAATATGTTATTAAAATATAGAAAGTTAAAATAATTCAATCAGAATTTTCTAAATTTTATATTCTTTAGGCGTTTCATATCCTTATAAGCAATCAAAAAAATATTTGTTTACGAAAATTTGAACTGAAAGCTTTTTTTGTACTAAATTTTACGAACCAGCCTAATATTCGGCAATATAAACATTCAAAAAAAATATATTTTTCAACGATTAAAAAAATTAAACTAAAAACCTTTTTTCCTAAATTTTACGAACCACCCTAACATTCGTAAATATAAACACGCTCACTTGAACTATATCCAACACATTTAACTGCATACCCCACTCGCATGTGCAGTCTATGCGCCAAGCGCGAGGATAAGCACTGAGACGCACACTTTGGAGGACTTTCTGCCGCCGAGTGGTGTCTACACAAGTGAACTGCAGGCGCGCAGCAGGCAAACTAGTCCACACATAAGGATGTATGTACATATGTATGATTATATGTGTAGGCGGGTATATGTTTCATTCATACTTGACATTTTGAGTTGGGTGCGACGGCTGCGACTGGCAGCAACTGACTGCTGATGAGCACATTTCTGCCCGTTTCACTTGGAAATCACCAACAAGAACAACAGCCGCAACACAAACAAAAAGGAAGCACACATACATGGAAGAAGCAGCTCGGTGACGGCGTAATGAATGGCAATGTAAATTTCCTTTATGCGGAGATAGTTAGCTGCCTGCACTTGAATTGATTTGTAAAGCAGCATTTGACTCGACTGTCACACAAAGAAAAGGCCGTGCAAATGTACATATATGTGAGCACGCGTGTTTGTGTGCGTGGCAGGAAAAATGGCTCAACAAACAAGCGCCAGTCAAGCCAGCAACTGATAGCCGACTTTATGCATACAAATGTGTGTGGGAGTTGGATTTAACCAGCTTTTTTGTCGCACGCCGTCACGGCTGCGTCGTCGCTGTTGGTGGCAATGAAAAGGAAAACGAAATGAGTTTAAAAAACTGCAGTTTCTATGCGTTGGCGGTGCGTTGCAGTGGGGCGCATTGTGAAAGTGAAAAGTTTCTAGTTTGACACTAATGTCAATATGAAGGTGACTGATGTCGATAATGCTGCTGCTGGTGGGCGCACATCACTTCGGGGTTATTATGTTTGTTTTGACAGTGGCATTGAGCGAGGGATTTTCGCAGCAAAAGAAGGCAGCCTTTTGAAAGCGAAAGCAGACATATGTCACGAAAAAGACAGTGCTGGCTTTCAAGGAACTGAGCAGTTGAGTTGCAAGTAAAGCGAGTGGCAAGTTTTGAATTTAATACTGATGGCTTTCTAGAGTCCATTTAAGTGATAATAGTAGCATCGCAGTCCATTGAGACCAAAAACGGATTATAGTAGTAAGGCGGCTTAAAGCACACGTGATTTTTTGTTGTAGCTCTTATTAAGGTTTGCCTAAAATAGTAAGCAAATGAAAAGCTCATTTCTTGAGGGAGAATATAAGAAAAATCGTAAAAACGATTATCGAAGAGGAAACCCTACCGCAAGAGTTAATTTAAGATGTGGAATAGTAAACTTTAAATATTATTATATAACGGTATTTATTAATAAAAAATTCTTTTATACAAATGTTAAGAGCGTGAGCTGCTCAGAGAATATATATTAGATACTTTCGATATACTTACATATAAAAAATTATTTTTTTTCTGGAGATTCACAAGTTGAATGGACGATAGACTTCAAAAGTTATCGATATATTATATTTTTGTTAATGTTTTTGCATTATTGTTCATATTAAAATCAAATATATCAAGTCTTAACATAAAATCAATTGCTGACTTTCGATTATAGCACATTTATCGAAATCAATTTTAATTAATATTTTTATCGATTAATATTTTTCGAATCAAATAAAACTTTTTTCACTGACGGAAAGAGTATGAACTGCGGTTTTTCCTCTCAAACAAAATTATTTTATAGTTTATTAGACTATTCCTTACTGTTTCAAAACATAACCGATATTATAAGATTTCATTTTCTAATTTTTTGATATATATGATGCCAGGTAAAGCTGTTAAGGAACCTCAAAAGTTATCGATACATTATATTTATATTGTTGTATTTGTGTTATTTTATATATTAACATCGAAAATATCAAATCTTATCACATAAGCAAGTGTTGGCTTTCGATTAAAACAAATTTATCGAAACCGATTTTTATCGATTACTTGAACTTTTTATTGATAAATATCTTTTGATTTAAAAGAATTTTTTTCGCTAACGGAATGAGTAGAAACTGCGTTTTTTCATATTTTCATTATTTATTCAAAACAAAATATATTAAAATTTCGATTAAAAAACACGTACGATATCGATTTTAAGCGATTCCTTGAATTTTTTATCGATAAATATTTTTCGATTTAAAAAAAGCTTTGTCGCCGATTTTATAAACTGTAAACATTATAATGCTTTTACTGAAGTAATATTAATTATGTTTTTTTTTTGGTTGCATTCTCACATTTTTTTAACTAGTTCAATTTTACTGCCAGCTGGGTAATTTTATATACTCATATATTTTTGATTATTTTATAAATTTCCTTTTTTTTAAAGATAATAACTCTTATTCAATTATTAATCATTATATTTATATCATATTTATTTCAATGCAGTTTATATTTTTTTATGTTTAAATTACAAACGCGATATTTTTTACTTTTTGATTTATTCTTTTTTTATATATTTTATTTTTTTGTATTTTTCTCAATATTTATTAATTTTAATCTCATTTTTTCAGTTTTTTCTTACTTTTGGCACTTTTGCCATTTTGATCACCTTTGTTATATTTTCAATATTTTTTTTATAATTCCATGTTATTTTTTAAACTTGCTTTTTTAATACTTTTGTGTTAGTTTCACAAGACTTTTACATAAAAAAATATTTTTTATATATTTTTTTTTTTTTTTTAAAGTCGAAACCTGCACCAAATCCAATTCACACCTATTAATTGAAATTATTTTCTACTAAATTGTTTTTATAAAAAAATGTGTAATAATTAAAAAATATTCAACTTACATCTGTCATCTTCATCGAGGAATATGTAACTTATTAATATGGCGCCTAAAATACCAAGTAACTGAAAAAAGTTGAGAGAGAATATTTATAAAATATTAAAATATCATTACATATTAAGAGATATTACATAGATTCATAAAAGCAAAGCAATGTTGTTAGTTCATTACTCACCGCTAAAGCGCATTGCACACCCGACTGTACAATTTCGACTATAGTATAATCTAATAAACAATCGTCCACACGTTCCGGACGTATTGGACGAAATGGATCATCGGAGGTGATATTGACTGGATATGTTGGCTTGCATCCATAACCGTTCACCTCGAACCAGGAGACGCTACCGGTGCCCAAATTTAGCAGGTCGCTGTCCTGTTGATGGAGAAAAAATTGGGGGAAAATATGATGCGAGACAGAAAAAATGTTAGAAAACGTATATATTATTTTAATGAAAAATGTTTGAAAATCTTTGCAGATAGCAAATATAAAATTAAAAATATAAAAAATAACATTAAAAAAATAAAATAAAAACAAATAAGAATTTTTTTTTAATAAACAACGTTTTTTTGGAAAATATAGCAAAGTTAGCAAATTTTATATGAAAAATATTTTTTTAATACAAAAAAAAAATAAAAAATATATTTTTTAATACAAAATGATATTATAACTAAATTTTTGCAGAATAATTTAATAAAATAATTTAATTAAAATGATATAAAAATATATTTTTTATTTTACATCATAAATATTTCATTTCTCCAAATAAACTATTGGAAAAACTTTGATGTTTTATGATTTTTTTTTTTTTTTGGGTCATCATCTTAGACTCAAATATTTGACTAATTTATACACAAAAATAAAATTAAAAACACTATTAGAAAGAACTTTATATTTTCTTTATATTTTTTATGAATTTTTTTATTGAAAATATTTTTTATTTTTTTTTATTTCTTTTCAAATTTTTTTTTTTAATTTTTGTGGAAAATTTCTATGGAAAATATTTTTTTTTAATTCCCTTAAGTATACTTATTAATTAAATTTTGTTTAAAATTTTCAAAAATATTAATATTTTTTATTGAAAATATCTTTTATATTTTTTTAAAATTATTTTCAAATTTTTTTAATTTAATTATACCATAATTTTCATAGAAAAAACTTTTGAAGAAACTTGGGATTTTTATAAATTATTTTAAAAAATAAGCATACATATTCTCTTTAAATTTTTTGGTATCTATATTTTGAAAATCAATATTTTATAATATATAACTTTCGAAATCGTATAATATACATATTTCCTATAATAAATATGTCTCAGAAAACTTCTATACATATATTTTTTTTTAATGTTTTACAAATTTTATTTCTAACAAATTTTTCTTTTTTCAAAAAAATTTTTATAGTTAGTTATTTTTTAAAGAAATATTTTTTGCATATTTTTACTACCCCTTTTCAATACTTTTTTTTTTAATTTTAATATTATTTACCTTGTAGAAATTTTATTCTACATATTTATGTATACTACCAAATATATTTTTGACTTACCCGATCCAATATGCCTACATTCAGGTAAAAGCAGATGAGAAAAGCATTCCAACCAATCCAAATGAAGCTCCATATTAAATACTGAAAAACGCAAAGAATACAACAAAACATAATTATATTTATTAGTATATGTACATTCTTATATAAAAATATGTATGTATATAATATTCATAAACATACACATTACATACGCCCCTAAATAAATAATAATCTCCAAAAAAATTTGAATTTTTGTTCACTTTTGTTTGACACTATTTTGGGTGAACCCCATTAAAAGTGTGTCAACTTAACCGGAAAAAAGTGTGTACCGAAAACAACAAAAAATATCAAACACCAAAAATAAATCGTCAAAAGTAAAACGTGTATGCGACTTCTTATCTCTAAGCACCTAATAAACTTTAGCAATGCAATAACAAGCTGATTTGCTATCGACGACGCCACGGCGTATGCGCAAACCCCCTGAGCGCAGCGACAATCAGAAGTGATAAGCTTTAATATTTCTGTATTTTCTTAGTAGCATATGTTTTGTATGTCGAATTCGACACTGCAGTCACAAGTATTTTTTGACAATTTTTACTTTTGCTGAAAGGCATTATTACTTACAAATGCATTTAGTATACATATATAGCGAGCGAGCACGTATAATTGATTAGATAAGATTAAAAAAATTGAGTACAAACTTCGGGGTACTTGTTGAATATAAATTTACTGAAATTTAGAATTTGGTATCGCAACAGCGCAGGCATTTGTTGCAACTTGCGCGTGGCATTGGTGGTAATTATGAGCAGATGGTTAATGAGCAGTATGTAAATAAGGTTCATAACCAAATTTGTTCTAGAATATGTGTATTTATGCAGTATAATTATATATGTATATACCTAAGGAAATATGCAAATAAAGAGATAAAAAACTAACAACTGCTTTAATTTTCAAAACTATGTATGTCTTTCCAGTACTGCTACCCCATACATAGATATAATTATATAAATAACCCCAATAAGTATGGTATACACCACTAACTTGTAGCAAAAAACTCGTATTTAGTTGATATTTTTTTAGAATTAGGCACTCTAAAACGGAAGAACACAGTTTACTTCATATTTGAGTAAATTTATACCCGTTACTCTAATTAATTTTTTATAGGTCATATTATTTTGTTACGCGCTCCGAAATGTAGGCAACATATTATGAAAGCTCACTGCAATAGACAATATATTGCAAATTTTGGCAGGTTCATATCCAGTATATATAGTCAGAAATTCTGACTACCTAAATTTGTTCACACCTAAAGCTTCAAAAAATTTTGTATAAGGCTTTGTAATCTAGAAGGCAATAAAAAATGTTATATAAATGGGGTATCATACTGACTTTGTACATTTTTAGGCGCACAGTAGTGAAAACCATCGTGTTGGAGTTTGGTATGTTACATATGTTACAATGATTGTAGTAGCCGAAACCAAAAAACACACGCCAAAAACGCTTATCAAGTCAAGATGAGGCTCATCGTTTTTCTCGATATTCGTGGTTCGGTGCATCACGAATTTGTTCCGGACGCACAGACGGTCAATAAGAAGTTCTATTTGGACGTATAGCGGCCACCGTTGAAAACAGCCAGAATTGGGGAGGAACAATTCATGGATTTTACACGATTGTGTTCGAATTTAAAGCCAAAAACACAATAACTACCATCGATCAACCACCGTATTCACCAGATTTGGCCCTGTGTAATTCTTTTTGCTCCCCAAACTAAAATTGCCGCTCCATGGAACGCGTTTTCAGTCGATCGAAGAGATAGAATTCGCTAAAGGGGCTGAAGGTCATCCCAAAAGGTCCTTATGAAAAGTATTTCGAGGATTGAAAAAATCGTTGGCATAAGTGTATTACGTCTGTAGGATATTACTTTGAAGGCGGGGAAATAAATTTATAATTTCCTGGTACTTTTGTCACAATGTATATGTAGATATAATATACCTCTTTCAGGGTATAAAAAGACTTATATATGTTTGTTAAGTTGTGCATATATACGTAAGTATGTATGGCATAAACACATCTTTCTTACACTTAACTCGCTCAAACTTAGATAAAAGGCACGCTTATCAAACGAGGCGAATGCACGCATTTGCATATGTAAATAAGAAAAATGCATTTATAAAATCAAAAGCCTTGGCCAAGCCATGCCGCAAAAGCAAAACTTATCACGGCTGCGGGTTCAAAGCGAGTTCATATAAACTTTCCTCATCGCTTTCTGCTATTTATGCAGCGATTATTTGTTGCGGGCGCTTTCTAGCTGTTTATTTCATATCTACAGTCTGGAACAGAAATATACAAACATGCGTATTTGAAGCGGTGTGTTTGTGGGGATATTTTATTTACTAAGATATTTATATATATATATATATGTATATATTAAGATATAAACATTGATAAGCACGTGCAGTAGATTGCTTTGTTCATTTATTATATAGTTATATTACACACTTCTCATTTTTTGATATAATTTTTTATTATTTGTACACTCACAAACTCATATGGAAGGATATTATAATATTATATACACAATTACATACGTATGTATATAAATTTTATCCAGAGTTTATATAAATATGTATGAAAATACTCGCTTTTTAATGCCGATTATACATATACAAATATAGGTTTTTAGATGTACATATATTTGTAGCAGAGATAACCACAAGTGGGGAATTGTTATTTATTGTCAGCTCGTTATCACCATTTGATGACGGAAGTTCACTATTTTATCTCTGTTATCTTTACGCCGGTTGTATGTGTTTACATTAATATTTATATGAGAAGAAAAAAAATGTTAGATAATTCTCATGATAAGAATATAAATATTACATGTGAATATTGAATATAGAATGTACTATGTCAAAATTTTCGATAAAATAATGAAGTTCGTCGAATAAACACTGTGTTAGTGTTCGGCATGTTTGGGATTATTCAAATAAGACTGCATATAATAAGAAGTTCGGTGACTGAGTGTCACATGAGTTAACACAAAATACCTCAGGGAGCTACTATCCTCATGCGAATCGCTGCGGAATCGCCAAAAATCGATCCATTTTTGAAACGAATGATTACTGGTGATAAAAAGTGGGTTACTCATAAAAATGAAAGTGAAAATTGTCGTGGCCAATCGCAGTGAGCCAGCCCTAACGTTGGCCAAGCCAGCACACTAACACACTAACTCTCAGGAAGATTTTGCTGTATGTTTAGTTGGATTGACAGTGAATCATCTACTATGAGGTACACTGATACAGTTAAACTTTTTGGAACTATACTGTCACTAATTGAACCGTTTGAGGGAAGCAGTCGCCCAGAAGTGGCCAACTTTGACCGGTTGGAGAATAGAAATAGTTTTATTTTTAAATTTGACAACCTCTCTAACACTAATTTTTATATCTCTACGAATACTAGCAGCAAAACAATTAAAGCACAAGTTACTACTAGTAAGTCATATGCATAATTTATGACTTCTATAAATAAAAATCCATTTTCTGGTACCAAATATTGATTTGGATACAAAAAGTCGAAACAATCAAATTGAGCACAAGTCAAAAACAGCTTTTGTGTGGGCTAATAATAAAGAAATAAATATGTTTACAATACTAGATATTTTTATTTTTGTATTTTTTTTTTTTTTTTTTTTTTTTTTTGCATTTTTCTGTTTGTTCATATTTTTGGTTATTGGAAATCAAAGCAGCTGCCGGCTATTAAGCGGAAACGTGCGCCGCACTAACCAAAGTACTACTAGGAACGAATAAAGGTATAGTGAAGTGTTCGGTGATGGGCTACGACGATTGTACCAAGTGCGTGAATAGGGCTTATAATACACCTACTGCATAAATGTGGCAACAACAACCAAAGAACAAAAAAAAAATAGAATGTGACGTCAATAATAAATGAGTTGCATTTGTGTTACGAAAATCGACTATTTTGGGCCAAATTGATAGGTATGTGTTGTTGTATATGACAAATATAATTATATACAAAAATATGCATATACTTCTGTACAAATATTTACATTATATTTACATTATAAGGCATTTGCATGAGCACTGAAATTAAGTCTTACAAATGAGTGAGAAAATCACTGTTATTAAGCACAAAGTTAATCGATTGGTGGTGGCATGTAACGAAAATACACTGACCTATATTATTTAAAGGTATGTACTTAAATGAAAATCACTAAAATTAAATGCTAAGTAAACAAATTGAGAATAAATTATTATTTTCACATTTTATATATAAAACTAAGCCATATTAACTTTGATTTTTTTGCATTTAAGATCAATGAAGTTATTATATGAAAATGTTTGAGAAATAATATAGAAATTTGAGTAATTTTTTGTTACTTTTGCTAATTCCCCGAACACTTCTTTGCGGAGAGTAAGTTAGAATGCGCAATCCGCTCATTCAACCCATACAAATCTCCCAGTACGTACGGAATCATTCCAGCAATGTTACAGAATGCGCTTTGTCTATCCGTGCCGTGACTAAAGGCATGTGCCGCACTCATAGAGAGAGGCCAGGGTAGTTTTCATACCGAAGCTTAACATCAACGCCCCCAGAAGCTTGTTCAAGGCGCAGCACGCATTTACGAAAGGCAGATCAGAAAAGACTGGACTTCACACATTTATATTTAATTACTAAAGGGCTCTTGAATATATGGAATATGCTCTTGAAGCATTCCTGGACATTTCTGGAGCGTTCAACAACGTCTCTACGGAATCTATTCTGAATAGTATCCAGTCAATAGGTGTTGATCCTACTAACATAACAGCAAAACGGAATTGGGCTAAAATCTAGAAGTCCTCCTCGCAAGGTGGAGCGCTATCTCGGCTTCTTTGGACATTAGTGGTGAATAAACTGGGACCCTATTCTGTAACTCGATTCGAAAATGTATTTTATTCGAAGTTCGGATCTAATTTATAATTATGCGAAAGTTGTATCATCTTGTGCCAGAATAAATACGTACAATTTTCGTTTTTGTTTTCTACAACTCAAAAGCTATCGAATATTTTATCCGAAAATTGGCTTGAAAATCCGAAAATCGAGTTACAGAATGTACAAAATCCGAATTCGAGTAAATTTTTTTTCGAATCGAGCTACAGAATAGGCCCCCTGCTAATCAACTTGGACGACAAGGCCACTAAGATAATGGCATATGCGGACGATATTGAAATCTTAACAACGCGTAGATGTCTACAGACCATTAGCAGTTTTATGACCACTCTCAATACAGTCCTAACCGATCCTAACATGTTTTTGCTAATTTTCCACGATCGATTGCAAAATATATACTATAAGCCCTGTCAGCTAGTGCTTCTTACTCTGTAAGATAATAATTGTAGTATTATTTTTAATTTAATAAATAAATACATAAAATACTATAAGAAAAAAACAGCTCCAAATGATCAAAAAACCAAAAGTGATCTGAAGAATTTGGAGAAATCAAAAAAATTCACAACAAAAGAATCTACAGTTAAAACAATGTTTGCAAGGAGTGTTCTAAATGCTGAACTTTATTACTAAGGTTTCGTCTACCTTTGAGGTTTGAAAAAATTGATTTATTTTGTATATTTCTAATATAGACAGAAACTAGAAATACAACCCATAAAAGGCTTGGTCGAAAGCATGTTGGCTTACGAGTTAGCTATCTTATGCTACAGTTAGTGACCGATGCAAAACCGTAGACCTAATCAGCTGACGAAGTATCTCATGAGAGCGCAATGTACATGAACAGTCACCACCGCTTATACCATCCGTGTACGTGGATTTCTAAGAAAATTGGATTCTTTCGCATAGAAACGAGTCAGCTGATTACTCTCTTACAATACTGGGTTGCGAATTACAACCGAAATGTTAGATGTGTTCAAAACCATGTATAAAATTTGAGCAATGGCAAGCCTAACTTTTGCTAAATTTCGTTTAATATGGACGGTCAGTACGGATGGTCGGAACGTCGGTCACTAAATCAAACCTTAAGACACGAAAATTTTGTATAAAATTTCTTTCAATTTTTTTACAGAACGACAATGTCAGTTTTTAATATACAATAAACAACGGCGTTATTAGCACTAAATAAAAATTATCAGAATAATATCTTCAAGGATTATAGCGCTGTCTTGGACAATTATTCATATCACATTTGGTGGAGCAATCTTGTCAAACTAAAAAAGTTTTCAGTACAAGGATTTGAGTTTAGTCGATCAATTCATATGGCTGTTATATCCCATATATGTATATGGAATGTTCCAACAAATCAGTAATTTCTTGAGGCAAAGTGAATGCCAGATCGATGTCTCAAAAAATAGAGGAATACTTGTAGTTCTCGTATAGGCATATGCTACAGACGAACACGGTTAAAACGACTCACGCTGAAAATTTATATATATTTTGTATAGTTTCACGGATCATGTATTATGATTCTGCAATACGTCGTAAAAAAGCTCAAAATTTGAAAACGAAGCCCTTAAGATAATGTTAATTAATATAATAAGTATCGTTTTTGAGATTTAAAATAAAAATGTGATATGATTTCCATGAGAAATTAATGAACATCGAACAAATATTGCTTTTTTAACAACACTACATACAATTTTGATCCAAATGAGCCGCGACATCAAAAGCTTTAGGCAGCAAAACGAACTTTAAGCCTCTAGAAGTGGAGAGGTTATCTTTAAAAACTTAAATATTCTACTAAATTATATCTTTAGCTTCGTAAAAAGAATATTTAGTTAAGGAAAAATAAAATTATACAAATGCAGCCTTTACGACGGAATATATAGCAAGAGAGTTACAAAAGAACACGCATATAAAATATATTATAATAAGACGCGATATCAATGGATGTTTTTTTGCATGATTTTTATAAAATTTATGGTTTTATGACTTTTTTTCAGTAGGTATCAGGTCCCACACACCCACACTGGTATTTAATAAAATTTTTTTTATTTTATTTAACCGAGCAGATAAAAAACTGAACACGTTAACAAAAACAAATTTTCACTTTCAAAAATTTTTACTTACGGTTATTATGTATTTTATTCTAAAGTGATATGCTCCATAAAATCCCAATATAATGAAAATTATGTGAAAGAAATTGACCAAAATGGGCGCCCACATATATCCGAGAAAGTCGAATACTTGGCGTTCGATGATTGTTATCTGCAAAAGAACAAGAAATACGAGAAAATATTTAGTAAAATGTTATACAAATCAAAGCGAAATAGTAAATAATTATATATAAATACATATGTATATAGTACATGTGTGAATTTGTTGTTGCTTGTGGCGACGCATCAATAATTCCAATTAAAATATCAATCAAATAAGCATTGAGCTGAATTGTAGCCGCAGTGCAACCGAGTGCAAAGGAAATTATGTGCTTCTGCTTGCGTTTACGAGCTATCACGCACACTTGGATGCATTTTAATGCACTGTATGGTCAGCGCTGACCTACTACCCTCAATTGCAACACTGTGCCGCTTTACGCAGCGCAAAGTCATTAACATTACGCTAAATGCAAGTATGAAGTCATATACTTAAGTAACTAAATATACATATATACAGACTTCTATATACTAATGGAATATATATATACAGGAGTACATATGTAATTGTTACCATATGTTTTGAATTGATGGCTTCGATTTTGCTGATTGGTTAGCTATTTGCTATTGTCTATTTAATTGAATTTAATTAGTACAAAACTATTAGCGACTGCTATGATGACGTCACGCAGCGGAAACAATGAAGTACAATGAAGTAAATTTCATATGCTATTGTTATTGTAGGGGTTATCTAGTCCCTGTTTGGGGAGTAAGGTTCGGATTGGTTGTCATCGAAATCATCTAACGATAGGTCCAGGGAAAAGGATGTTAGATGAGCGCGTTTCGTTGGGCAAGCAAAGAGGTCTTTAGAGTCATGCGCGGAGCAGTATTTTGAAACGTCTGAAGCTTCTTCGTCGACGTTTCGATTAACCAAAATCGAGTCTTTGATCTTCCCCATCTGTTACCGGCTGGCCTCTTGAGGATTTTCTTGCGTCTCTGTACTTTCGCAGTGAGCACATCGTATGAGCAGTGAAGGAACCTTTACCATGACATTTTTCCCACGTGATGGACTATAAACTCGTCTTATTTCTACCGCTACAACAACAACAGCAGTGAAGGAGCAAGGTCTTTCGAATATAACTCCGCAAATCTTTGGAATGTTGACAGATGGAATTTTAACGCCATCGACTTAAGATGATGTGAGGATCCAGTCAGTACTCCTTCGAATAGTCAATAAATTTGTGGATTTAGTAGGGGAGAGTGTCAAGTTTCTTGCATAAAAGAAGCGAGTAATTAAAATTACTACAAAATCTATGAAACCAGATATTTTTTCAGGTACTTGGAAAAAAGTTATGAATTTTCTAACTGAAAGTAAGAAGAAAATATAAAACTCTAAAGCGAAAGGCCTTAACGTTACAATTAAGACCTTCTACGTGAAGAGATTTTCGTAAAGGTGCCTTAGTATCTATTTTTCAGAGTATCCAGTGAAAAAAATATTAGTTTTTTACCCACCCTAATGTACATATAGTATATACATACATATACCATATGTACTTATATACATAGCGTCACCTGAAATGCAAAAAAATCTAAACTACTTCATATTACATATATGTATGTATAATAAAATTTTAGCCACCCGCTGTCAGATATAACCAAAATATAACTGATATGTAACCAATATGTAACCGATATGTAACCAATATATAACCAATTTATAACCGAAACTGGAGTTTTATTTCAATATGACTATTTCGTCGTTTTCTTTTCGCCTCTAAACTTATAAAAGTGATATGACTTGATTTTGCATTTTAGGTTACGTTATATTTTTAGCTATTGGTGAAATATGATATTCCAAACAATCTTCTATCAAGAATTGTGCTTCAGGGAATTACGAACAACAATTATTTGACATTTTCGTACAGTCTCCATTCCTTTGTATTTCTGCCATTGTACAAGTACTTCAAGTAGGCACCTGGTCATTCACACTTGGGCACTCGCCTTGCAGTCAAACGCATAAATTTGCACATTGCATAATTTTCACACAACCACACTAAGACATTTCGCACTCAAGCGATAATTGATGCCAGTTTGCGTTAGAATCGACAGATGTGTGCTATTGCGCAATTGCAATTTCGAACAAAATAGCGACAAAGCTTGCAGAAATGCTGTGAATATGCAGAGTTCTAGTCTTAAAATGTGTGCATAATAAATAAATAAGTTTATATGTAACTAAGAATTTTATAAAAATGGTTCCCACATCAATTTCAATTTAAAAATATTTTTTTTTTTTATTAAAAATAATTTTTTTTTATTAAAGAGTATTTTTTTCACTCCAAAAAATAACAAAATATTTTCTAAATATTTTTAATTTTAATCCAAAATTGTCTCTGTTGCGAAATTATTTCTATTTTTAATTTACTATTTTTTTCACCACTTTATCTGCGTACTGACACTCTAAGTTGAGTGTCATTTTCTGACATGTGTGCCGTAATTGAAACTAATTGACTCCAAGTGGCTGATGTGATTATCTTACTCGGATAAGCAAAAGTAACTACAGCTTGAATTATATAGTGAGTATATTCATACTTGTTTACATCTGTATGTATGTTTATGTTTAAATGTTAGTAATTCTGGCATGCATAACTCATACTTGAAACCAACAACTAAACAACGAGGCAAGTGCAGTCGAATAATTTTGCAAATACTTGAACAAATGTATGCAAATAGATATATATGTGAGTATGTATGTAAATCAACATTTGACTGCAGTAAAAGAAATAACTAGCAAAATTTTACTTAAACTAATTTATATAAGTACATGGTTTGCCAAAACCACTTATTTGCATTAACAAGTCAAATTGGAAAATATAATTTAATTAACACTTTATTTATTAAATAAATAAATACTGAAATATACGCAATTTTATTTATGCATAATGTCGGATATCTTTCAATAGACAATACAATTTTCTTCATAATAAACACATATAAAAAATGTAACAGCACATATCGAGGAAAAGTTAAGTTTAAAGCCGCTGGATGGCGCTGTTGTCATGCTATTAAGAAAATTAGTATTAACAAGGATAATGTTCTACCATACATGATAACAGCGTTGAAGAATCTAATTTAAGACCCAATAACGTTCATAAAAAGCTTTCATGTACATACTTGAAAGGCAAAATTTATTAAGTTGATGCTTTTTAGAGGAGTTCGATTTGTAGGGTGCCGAAAATACGGCAAAATCACATAAGCGGAAAATATTCTATGGATCATGCTGAACAACTTTGCCTAAGAATATGGCTAGAAAACCGGGTTTGAACCAGCGATTTTTAAGTCGAAATTTGGCTTTTAGTTACACTGAGAATTTTTTTGTAAATTTTTGAGATAACTGAATGAAATCTAATCTCTCATCCGATGCTGTTTTGCCCATTTCATTGAGAGTTTGAGTTTGTTTACGTTGCGAGTCCCACTCCCAGCCCACAACCCTAAGGAGAAATGTTTCACCTTCTCACTTTAGCTTGCTTTCAAATATATATTTTTGGGTTCCACAAGACACTGGGTCTAAGATCGAAAGTTCTCAATTGCTTGAGCTATATGCAAAGGAATTGTTTCTGGCCACTCCAAGGGAATGGCGCTAAGAAAACTTTTCTCAATTGTGGGAAGTTCTACACATGGCTTCATCCTTCAATCTACTCTTGGAGACAATAATTCGAGCTGAAGAACTAAATAGAGAAAGTACCATCTTCTATAAGGCGTACGCCGATGATATTGATATCATTTGTCTCAACTTCCATGCTATTAGTTGTTCTTTCTCCAGGTTGGACACAGAACCTAGGGAAATGAGTAGCCGAAATATCCCTTGTCATCAAACAAACAGTTATAACATTAGCGACTTGGCTCCCACGTCACTGTTGAATGTCATAACTTCGAAGTCCTAAATAATTTCTGGAACCAGGATTAAGGCCAACAACAACGGCAAATAAAACAACGGCCAACAGGTGTGATTGCAGTCGATAGCGCTCTAAGCGATTGTGTTATCATCTCAGAACATGTTCGAGCTAGTACCATTTTCTTTTAAGAATTTCAGTTCAGAGGGACTGTTTGATTTTGCCTGACCGCAAATCCCTCTTAGAGACGGTGGCGGGCCAACAAATGGGGGCGAACATTGCGATGGCATCGGTTTGTGAAAGCTTTTATTTCTTGGATGCCAGATGCAACAAAATTCCATGTTTCGTAGCATTGTAAGTGTGGACTAATGTTTGGTGTGCAATAGTTTTATTTTGGTACGCCGGGTAATGATTGAGGGGCTCCAGGTCGTATTGAGGGCGTCAAAAGCTTGCTTGTCTTTTTACTAATTCATTAATTGCGTAGGAGTTCGAACCGTTCATGTGCTTACATGAGATGGAGAGGGAAAAAAAGATGAATCGATAGAAAGAGAGTGAGAGAGAGGTTGATAGAGAGAGATGGTTAAAAACAGAGACATGCATAGAGGAAGAGAGACAAAGATAAAAAAGAGTGAAATAGATATAAATACATATAAAAAAGAGAAAAAGAAGGATATAGAAATTGACATAGGGATATACATAGATAGAGAGAGAGAAAACGAAGAAGGAAGTGAGAGAGAAACAAAGATAAGAAAGAGAAGGCAATGCTATTTATTATATTAAAAATGTCCGATATGACATCCCTATTGGAAAACCCGGTAGATATAGAGTAATGCTTAGTATACCAGATATAATGCCCTAATTAAGTGAAGTTAAAATAAAACTTGAAGCAAAATGCTTAATAATTTATTTCTTTCATTCTTGGAGTGCTGACAAAAAACTTTCTTTGAAACAAAAAATAATTTTTAAAAATGTATATATCATAATTTCACAAATCTGCTGAACAAATAAAAAAAATTTAGTTCCCTTCGCAGCTTTCATCTCTAGGAACTTTTCATAGAATTTAAATAAAATAAATACAATAATATTTTTTCATACATATTCATATTAAATTCACATTCATTACAAAAAAACTTACTTTCGCATGCCACGAAATTCAATTTATTTCAGCTAACCGCCAACAGACATATTTACTTTCCACGCTGACACTTTTGAAATACCACCAATAAATATTGTAACGGTTTTCAAAGCGATTAAAATGCAACAACTCCGCATTATGAACACGTTTCATGCAACAAACAATTAATAACCGCACAGCGACACTGAAGTGCCCGCAAAATGCCTGCCATGCACCTGCCACAAAGGCACGCACAAACGCACGTGACACACACACACTCCGAAGCACTTAAGCTGCATACAACCCACAAGTGGCGCACAACAACACCAACTTCAATGTGCGATAAGCTGTCCGATGGGAGAGCGAGAGCCAGCGAGCGAAAATGGCCATTGTTTCGTAATAATTGCAGAGGAATCAGTGCAACATTCAAGAGCGAATGTGAAATATTCATTGTCGCCGCAGAGGAGTATGAAAGGGTGTGTGTGCGCCTGCGGCGGAGGACACCCATGGTTGCCCAAGCGCCACAATCGTGCAGAAGTCTAAAGGCACCCACTTAGTGTTCCATTTCGCATGTTCTGCAGGCAACCACACAATATTACACACACACGCACGCAAATGAGTGGTGTGCGGTTTCAGCTAGTCGTGACCACAGGGATGTATTTTCCATTTCCGGTGCTAAAATCTGCGATTGTTTGTACAAATGACACGGTGAGGCGCTTGTACACTCACCCATACATGCAAAGAGAAAATAAGCTGCGTGAAAGCACGGCAAAGAATGCTGTAAAGTCTGAGTGCGGCGGTGTGAGTAAGATCAGTAAACAAACCATGAATTCGTGTTGTCCTCCGTTTGTGTTGTGGTGTTGTTGTTGCACATGTGCTGCTGCGGCAGTTAACCTTGACCCAACGCTGCCCAAATATGTAGCCGGGTGAAGTAGCTTGCCACGTGCGCAAAATATTGTGACATATACAAAGCACAGTGGGGCGGTTTCGAAAAAATATGAATATAATTTTATTTTTGGTGTTTATTAAGCATGCTATTAATAAATTCAATGTTAAAATAAATTAAATAAATTTTGCAAATTTTCACTTTGACAAAAAATTAATTCCAACGCTTCGATTATTTAAAAATTCTAAAAAAAAAATTGATTTTCCACAAATATGAGAAATAGATCACAGTAGTATTTAAAGATTCTAAAAATTTTTGATTTTCCCAGAAAAACCAAAAATATGAAAAATAGGTAACGGTAATCTCGAACATTGCGAGATCCTTAGAGACGTTACGGAGTCAATAGAGCTCATTTTCTTTTAAGAGAGGAGCAAATCTTTTCTTGTTCTAACGGGGCGTCCAGGAAACATACTGTTTCGACGGGATCGAAACTTAGGGTGGGAGGTGTTAAATGAGTGGGGTTCGGTGGACATGTAAAGAGGTTGCGCTTTGACTCGAAGTACACTATTCGCCGGCGTATACAAGAAAATACCACCTGATATCCGTAGGAGGCAGCTCCGCTCCGAAAAAGTTTCTGTGAAAACATTCTAGCAGAAACAGGAAGTGAAATATGCTTCTTGACTGGAAGCATGAGAGTCTCGTTATGTAAATGTGCAACAGGAGACATCAAGAGTAAATCGGTAGTCCTACAGAGTGTAGTATTTCGATAAATCTGAAGCTTCTTCCTCTGCGTGTCACTACATACAGGCGCCTACCTAAAACTCACCGATGCAAACGAGATTAGATCGCCGAAATTGCAGCTCTTGATCGGATAAAATCGTGGTTAGTTTCGGAAGAGAAAAACCAGCTGTCGTGGAGAGATCCTTATGCACCCAACTAATAGTTTGACATCAGCTGAGTCGATAGAGCTATCTGTTTGCCTGTCCGTCTGTCTGTATATACAGAAAGTAGTCTTTCAGTTTTTGATTTATCGATCTGAAACTTTGCTCACATTGTTTTTGCCTCAAAAGATAGCTGATTTGTCGTAATTGCCGATATTGTACCACTATGGCATATAACTGCCATAGAAACTGAAGGATCGGAATCAAGTCCTTGTATGAATAACTGTTTTATTTGATATATTATCTTCACGAAATTTGGCATGAAGTATTATTTAAGGCAATGCTACAATAACCGAATATATTTTTCGGATCCGAAGACAATAGCATATAGCTGTCATACAAACTGATCGATCAAAATCAAGTTCTTGTAAGGAAATATTCTTTAATTCAAAAGGTATCTTCACAAAATTCGGCATGGCTTATAATCCAAAACAGTGCTACAATCTCCGAAGAAATTGTTCAGATCGGACAACTATAGCATATAGCTGCCATGTAAAGTGACTGATCAAAATACAGCGCTTATATGGAAAACTTTTTTATTTGATGAATTATCTTCACGAAATTTGGCATGAACTATTTTCCAGAGTAATGGTAATATTTAAGCAGAAATTGCTCAGATTGGACTACTATAGCATATACATAGCTGCCATACAAACTGACCTATCTATATCAAGTTCTTCTAACAAAGTTCTTATAGCAAAGTTGTAACAAAACTTGAAACTGAAATTAACATTTTTCTTTGCTTTGTTTTTATTCGCATTTTGCTCGAAACACACCCACTGTGCGTCATCCAAACTGCAACCCAACGCATGTGTGTTGGTTTCCGGCGCGTGCTTCGGGAAAAATTTTCCTGCATACATATTTACAACGACTGTTTATGGTTTCATGTAACCGCCACGTGTGTACACATATCCATTAAGCGCTTTGTATATATATTTTATGTGCCACCTTATGCCATTTATTTTATACTTCCTTTTTGCTTTTAGTTGCCGAACAGTTTTCGGCAGCGATTTCCTGTTGACACATTAACAACTTGACCAGCTGAAATGTTGTTGAAGTGATTTTTCATGGCAGTAAGCATAAATAAACATTTAACGAAACCGAAAATAAACGCTCCACAATGCCAGCTACACACACGCTTACATAAACGCAGAAACTAAGTAACGCGTGCTGTTGTTGTAAATTCCATTTTAGTTGTTCCAGTTGTTGGAAAAAACGCTTTCATATTTCCCGTTGCAGTTGACATTTATGTAATTGGTTTTCATTCTGCTCTCCACTTAGCGATTTCAACTTTTACTTCAACGCGCGGCGTGACACGAGCACTTTACCACTCAGTGCAATGCATGCAGCGTGTACTCTATGTATACCGTTATGCTGAATTTTCGCCTTTGTCAAGCGTCACCCTCGGTTTTTATGCGAATCCCTCAATTGGTATTGTGGCCACAAACCTTTCAATGGTCGACCTGTGTACTTTCTACTTGATACTTTAGGGCTCAATTCGTTTGCTGGTTTTACAGTTGTTTTCAAATGCAGCTTCCGCTGGCACTACGCGCCACCTGCCACCTCTACTTTGTGGTACTCGAAACGCCCTTCAATTCAATGTAGTGATTGCGCCTCACACGCACACACCAACACAACTACAAAGGTGTTTTTCACTTTTATTGCAATTTAATTCTTGAGTGTTCGCCGCACATGGCTTTCCGCAATTTATATGCACACATACATATATAACACTAACATAAATAAATGCCTTACACACATACATATATCACACATGCATATCTCACATATACACACACGTGCATATCTCCACTTGAATATTGAAATTGTTGCTTTCGAACTTTTTTTCACACTCTTCCACTTTGTTGGAGCCAAGAGCGTGCTTCACTATTGTTTATATGTTGTTGTTTTCATAGTTTTATTTTGTTGTTGTTGTTTTTGACTGTGCGCGCATAATAAAAAGCATAATCTTTTTCAATTGCTCCGTGTTGTTTACTATAATTTTTATTTTCATTTTTATTGCTTTATTTCTGCGTTGTTTATGGGTCATTCGGCCAGGCAAAGCGGCCATTCAAAGTTTTATTTATTTACTTTTTCAATCAGGCATTCTCCTTTAATGTTCATCCGCTTTAGATATGCATATATGTATGTATGTGTATGTGCTGGTGTGTGTGTGCTGTTCTAAAAGTTCACAAGTATGCAAATGTGATTCCTTGTAGAAATAACAGCTCGGTTCCGAACAAATGAGGTTATGGTGAATTTAGTACTTTTTCGGTACCATATTTATTGTTATTGCTTATCTTAAAGTTAGTGAAAATTAAGAAGTGCTAAAATCGTTTTTAGTACTAAGAACAGTAAAGAGTACTAAATTTCGAAATTTCATACCTTTTTAATTGATACTAAAATACTGGAAATTACGTGGTGCTAAAATCGATTTTAGTACCAATAATAGTACTGAATACTGAATTTCGAAATTTCGAAATTTCGGCGATTTTTAACTAGTACTAAAAATTTGGTGCAGCTAACAGAAATGTAGAGCGAAGTTAGTACTTTTTCGGTACCATACTTGTTGTTATTGCTTACCTAAAAGGTAGTGAACATTAAGAAGTACTAAAATCGATTTCAAAATTTCATACCTTTTTATTGGTATTAAAATATTTTTGACCATATTTAAAGTTATTTCTTAGACAACAAATATTGGAAATTAGTACTATGTAAAATCAAAATTAGAACTTTTTCGAAGCCATACTAATTTTCTTCAAAAGTACGTTAGTACTATCAATTATAAAATTAATTTTAGTGCTAATAACAGTAGAGAGTACTAAATTTCGAAATTTCATTGATTTTTAACTAGTACTAAAAATTTTATGCAACTTTAAGAAATGGAAAATTTCAATATTGCTCAACTTTAGTACTAGTAACAGTAGAGTACTAAATTTTGAAATTACGGTGGTTTTGAATTAGTACTAAAAATTTCCATTTCCAGAAATATCCGCACAATTTTAATATAGCTAAATTTTAGTACTAATAACAGTAGAGAGTTACAAATTTCAGTGATTTTTAACTAGTACTATAAATTTGAAGAAAATTAGTATGAGTTCGCAAAAGTTTTAATTTTAGGCCTTTTTAAACTAATATTAAAATATTAGAAAGATTTTTCATGTTTTCTAATACGAGGAATCGTTGGTAAATATGAACTTTTTCAATTTAGAACTAGTACTAATTATTTTCACATAATTGGAACTAAATATTCAAGATCTTTGACTATTTGAGGTCTAAATGGTCTATATTTCTCACAAAACATCAGCAAGTTTAAAAACCTTATGTGTAAGTAAAGTCGAGAACCTTTTCATAACTATAGCGTTACGAAGATATTTATCCAGATGCTGAACCAGAAATTAAGGAGAACTTGTGGTAAACTATACAATGAGGCAAAAGTCTTATAAGCTTCATAGGTTAATCAAAAAACCCACCATTATAGGAACAATTTCTCTGTGTTTTAGTTTCGTCATGAGAGTAAATATGGATGTAGTTTTTCATTGCATTGTAACAATTTAATTTCCTAATTTCTCAACAAGCCAGTCAAACAGACATTAGTCATCGATTAAGAATTCATATACCAATAATCAATACCTGTTGACCTGCTTTACCAGAAGTTTTATCGAAGGCTAAGTTTGAATTAGTACGAAAAAGATCACTGCTGGACTAAAAACATTTACACTTCTACAAATTTTTTCCAGTTGTCATCCCTAGCATTCATGTCTATGAGTATAAAAAGTCGGAATAAGCACAGCTGTGGTTAGAAGTGTTGATTTCTTAATAAATTTTTGTTGAGGTCAAGTTTGCTTTTATCGCAAATAAATCACCTGCCAGCACACATGCTCTTTTACCTACATACATACATGGCTACCTTGGCTGGAGTTTGGTTGAGTGCTCTTCATTGTATTCCCAATCTTAATGACATTCTTATTTAAATTTCTTTATTGAGGTAAGCGCAGTAGCATTAGTGGATATGTGTTACCTTAGTTCATTTTGAGCTAGTGCCACTACTTTATGGCTTGCAAATCGAGGGGACACTTTGAGAACTCGTAAATTTGTGCTTTTGTCCTAGTTGTTTACTTCCTCTCGCTGAAAGAATTGGTACAAATTAGAACGATTTTATGAAGTGGGCTTTAGAGTGTGGAAATGCGGAACAAGTAAGGGCGGTTTCAAATTACTTACTATATTATGCATAAATAAAAGTTCCATTTTTCCTGAAAACATTCAAAATTTTTTAAAGCGTTCTGCCTTATTTGCGTTTAACACAAGTTCTTGTTTTTCTTTTAGATTCGTTTTAAATATTCATTCTGTGAACAATATCACCGATTACACACCAAATGGCTCATGACACACTGTTAATACCCTCTCTGTGGTCATCAGTCATAAGTTTAAAACAACTGAAGTCTTAAGTCTAATTCTCTGTAATAATAATGTAGCATGAAATAAAAAATTGTGGTTTTTCGACTTTTAAGAAATGATTAATTGAAACTTACAGTTACGACTTAAAATCGAAAAAAAACTGTATAGCTGTGATATTTTTAAGCAGCAGAATGATTCCAACGTGAACAAACGACCACCACCTTTACGGAAAAACCTCCAAATATATTCACTTTCCTATTCAGAGCAATATCGATAACGAGAAGTTTTTAGAACAAGTAAAAATGAGTTAAAATAATACCATTAAAAAATATTGCGTTTGGGTGCAGAACATTGCTAATAATTTAGCGAAGACATACACCCACATATTAGATTGACTATAAAGTGACAAAACTCAGCTGAGAAAATTGGAGTTGTATTTGTAAAAAGAGCGAAATTACTTTCAAACCACTTTTCAATACAACATTTATACGGATGACTCGAAAATTAATAACGGAGTTGGTACGGGGATACACTGTCCCGAGTTAGGCATAAGGCCTTTAAGGCTTTAAAGGCTGGACCCCTACAATAACTGCAAGCACAGCTCTTAAAACCGCGGAGCTAATGCATCGACAAGCTATACTCCAGAGTTGACATCCATCTACACTATTTATGTAGGAGGAATTGAGAGGAAATGCTTTGGAAGCTGAGCAACACTTGAGAGTTTCGCGAGGAAAGTGCAACTTCACTTCTACGAGATGTCTGGTCACAAAGGCTGCGATAGCAAAGAGATAGTGAACAAGATTGCCAAGAGTAATGTACGGCTGTCTCCACAAAACGTCAACGACCTTAGTAAACCCATGCATTGTTTAAAAGACGATTAGGACTGGAATATGGTAAGGAAGATCCGAACGCAAGGAAACGATCCCTCTGGATGTAAAACAGAAAAAGTCGGGTATAAAATGGTTGAACAGAAATACGCAATGAATGGTGACACTCGATAAAGGGAACTGTAGGAACGTGATTGGAATACTCAGTGACAAGATGAGATCGGAGAATATCAGAATGAAAGATCGAGTAGACCGTAGGAACTGTCAAGCGCAAGTCACCAGAGAAACAGTACCTTCCTTGTGCATTTATTCTCATCCCCCATTTGTAAGGCAGCGCTTCAAAGATTTGCGGATCCAACGGTATGTGACACTGGAAGAGGCCACCGATCTTATTGAAATTCGCGTCAAGTGCAAGTATCCTTAAATATGACTAGGTATCGGAAAAAACCAAAACTGACTATGACCGGCTCTTTACCGTAACAGACTAACCTAACCTAACTTAAAGGTATTATAGCCGAAGCTACCATTCTTTAATTGAAAATATCATAATATCACGTAATGTGATGACATCATTAGGCACAAATGGCCCACTTACTTGCCTTTCTTTGAAATCAGTAAACAGACTCTACTCTAATTCTGCCCGGCGGCAATGTGACGGCTGTGCAACAATTAATCAGCGCAGCGGAAAAACATTCAGTCGTAATTAAAAGAATACAAGCAAATTATTAATCAAGCTGCAGGCAATATTAGCACAACAACAAAACAACATTTGCAACAACAACAATTCTTGCCACACGCAATGCATTGCTTTAACTGTGGCATGCAACAGCGTGCTTTTATTGCTGCAGATGCAAGTGTGTTGCCACGTCGGTGGATTGTGATGATTGAGTGAGTGCGCGCGTGCTTGAGCATTTCTTTCAAGCACAACGGGTAAAGCGCACAAAGTGTGGAGTAAGAGGAGTGAGGGGAGTAAGTAGCAGCAAGAGTAGATATTCTTGATTTGTAGCACTTTGAGTTGCGCGGCAGCAAGCCCAGTCGGCACAACAACAACAACAGTCGGCAAGTGAAATTTCCCAGACAGCTGTTGCAGCAGCAAGTGGCATGCCTCAATTGCAACCGCCTGAGCCGCTGCCGCCCTGCCACACTTTTCTTTATGTTGCAACATCTGCTCTTTGTTGCACACGCTTCGTTCACCTTATTACTGCTGCTCGCGTATGCAAGTGTGTGCTATGTGCATGTGTGTGGCACTTCATTGCCTGCCTTTGCTTTGTTGCAAGCGCGCGGAATGCGCACAAAAATGATGGAAATGGCGAATGCGGAAAATTCTGGCGAATGTCAGTAATTCGGCAGTGAAAAGCAGTCAAGCAAAGGGCATGCAGTTGCATGTGTGGCAGTGGCAGCGGGAGCTGAGTGCTTGCAATTGCAATTGCAACTGCAACTATGTGAAAAATGGCCAAGTGCAAGGAAATGAAAGGAATATGAAATTATGGAGCGGCGTAGCGAGTGGGAATGCGCCGTTGCCGCTGTTGTTGCTGTTTAATCTCGTTTTAATTGCGTGCAACACGCGTGAAAATTTGTGGTAATCTTTGCCTGCTTGCCACAATTTGTTGCTGTCCTTTGAAGTTGCGGGAAGACTTAATTAAATTTAATGTGGTATTTCGAATTTACTGCAAATATGTTTGTATGTGTGTATGTATGGACAACATGTAGCAGAAAACTTCCTGAGGCAGTGGCATAAAGAAACACTAACGAAAATATTTGTATACTCTGTACAGGGTATAATAAGTTGGCCACGAAGGGGCGTCGGACACCCTCTAAAGCTGCTAGCCCGTCTGTTTTTCAGCCTCAGTTTTTGAGATATCGATATGAAATCCATGAGTTGGTCTTCCACAATTTAATCTTCTGCAATTGAATATTCCACAATTTCGGCTGTTTTCGACAAATGTTCTCTTGCAAACATCTCAGCATGACTAAATAGAACTCCATATTGACCGCCTGCCTTTCCCTAGCAAATTCATGATGCACCAAACCACGTATATCGAGCATCACTTTGATTTTTGAGGAGTTTTGGAGTGGACTTTTTGGTTTCGGCTCGTTTTTTCCCCTCAATTTCGATGATTGTTGACTTATTTGCATGTCAAATCTATAAACCCATACCTCATCAGCAGTTATACGAGGTATGACAATTAAGTAATGAGACTGATTCCATAAAAACCGCATATTTGAAAATTATTCTACAACTCTGCCATCCCCTTCAAAGTAGTCCCCTTGGGCAGCTATACAGCGATTCCAGCGCGTTTTCCATGCTTCGTAACATTTCTGGAACGCTTCGACTGGGATGTCCGCGAGTACCCTCGTCACGGCCGCCTGGATGTCCGTAATCGACTCAAAATGGGTTCCTTTGACCACCGATTTTGTTTTAGGAAACAAAAAAAGTCACAGGGTGACATGTCGGGCGAATAAGGCGGCTGTTGCAACACGGCGATCCCTTTAGAGGCCAAATACTGGAACTTTAGAGGCCAAAATGCTTTTGCCCCTCAGAAAGGTTCTTTGGAAACATCTTCGCGCACAACTTTTTCATCCCAAAGTTGTCGGTTAAAATTTGTCTGACTGTTTCACGGTTCATACTCAGTTCCGA